>NC_047048.1:3170833-3483611 GCF_011762595.2 Tursiops truncatus
TGGGCACACGTGCAGTTTCCCTGACAACCAGGGATGACCGGTCTTAGCCAGGGTCCCCTTGTCTCTCGTTCTTGCCTCCCTATTAGGATTCTGGGTTGTCTCCCACCACGGGTATCACACCCAGCTGTTAACCTCCACTACCTGCTAGCTCTATCATTTTTGACAAAGCTCCAGGGTATAAATTACCCCAGAGTTTGATCCAGTTACAGCCCAGCCCTTTTGCAGTGGCAGGATGTTGTTAACCTTTGAATTTTTCTCTAACCCCCGAGAGGGCTCTCCTTCGCTGTGTCTTTGCCTGGTTCTCGCTGCTAAACTTCTTGGCCGGTTTATTATTACTTCACTTGTTGCTATCGTGGAGCTGCCAGTTTCCTCTCAATTTCTCACCCGTGTGGTCGCTATTGTTTCCAACAATGCCCTTAGGCCTGCTCTGGTCCAAATACAGACATTCCCCTCGGGCAGAGCAGGGGAGCTCTCTATTCTTAAGGACTGACTCTCCCCCTAGCAGGACCTCTGTGTCACAACACCAAAGCTGGAGTGGGGCCAACAGCCCTCTTCTCCATAGTGACGCACTTGCTGAACCAGTGGGGTGCTGGGTGGAGACGGCAGCCCCTGGTCATCTGGGCAGTGTGGAACTTCTTCCGTCCTGGCCGGCTGGGGTGGGGGCGATCAGGGCTCAGTATTCTCGACCTGCTGTGCCTGACGCACATCGTCCAGCCTCCCAGCGAAGGCTGCGTGAGGGAAGGAAGCCCAGTTCTCTTGGCCATACCTGCCTGGCATAGAGTTCTGCACTGTGGAGCTGGGGGCGGGCAGTTGGATGAGAAATGCCGGCAGCTTCCTGCTCCAGGTCGAACCAAATTGCTGGACTAGGGGCTGGGTCTTCTTGGCCACATGAGCTCAGAGTGGAGCTTCTGTCACCCTGGGCTGAGGGGTGGGGGGTGGGGGGGCAAATCATAGGTCAAGTGGCTCAGACACTTGCTGGTTTTAGTGATTTTAGATTTTCTGCAGTAAGTCTTCCCCCCTTTGCTATATGCCCTTGGCACCAATTCCAGGGACTCTAAACATTTATAAGATCATTTTCCCCAGTTAAATCATTGTTCCACTAGGGAGAGGACCTGCTGGCTCCTGTGACCGTCCTGGAAGGATCTTTGTATTGATGATTGGTTGACTGGGGCGGGGTCTCCTGACCTCCCTTCCTGTCCACCCGCTCCTCCAGAGCCAGAAACCCTATGAGGTCTTGGCCGGAAGAGCTCTTTTGCAAAGCTAATATCTCACTAAAAAAAAATAGTGATGCCATCCTTTTCTCCCAATTTTCAGAAATATTGCTCAAGTGAAAATTCTAAGAATCCGTTCACAGGTGCACACCAACCTGACTGATCAGAGTTGCTCTGAATTAGGCCATCAGCGTCACATGACACGTGCTGTGGCTCTCTGTGTACCTCTGTTTAGGAAAAAGAGGCTCTGTCTCTGTCTTATCGCACAGATGCTTCTGAATTACATCAGGGCTACTGTTCAAATCGCATCTTAAAAATTGTTTTCGAAATCCAAGGAAACAGTTTTCAAGATCTCTCCTCCAACCAACTTAGACCAACCCCCTCCTGCTTAATTAATTCCCTAATAATGTTTGAGCCTTTCATCTCACCCATATAGTGCCCACAGTGCTGAGATTATCTCTATTAGCAGCTTGCCAGGCGTCCATGCACCTTTAGAAACTCTCACAGCCCGTCTGCCAGCACATCCAATCACAGGCTGGCCTTCTACGGTTTCCTGGGAAACCAACACACAACGCTATTTCATTATCACACAGGAAACTTAAAAAGAAGACCCTGCAGTGTTTCCTTTGTGTCAATAATTCTAAATCACTAAAATACATCCTCATGAAAAAATAATAATGTCATATAAACAAAAAGCAGGGCAGGCAGCAGAAGGATGAATGGCGTTTTAATTCAGTGCCTTCTTGTGAAGGCAAAGGCAAGACCTGAGCAGGAGCCAGGAGGCCCCGCCCCCGCCCCCGCCCTCCCCCCCCCCGCCCCTGCCCCCACCCTCGTGTGTCATGAGACCTGGGTACGCTCTCACTCTCCCTAAATGAACAGGAAGAAGCTAAAGGAGCAGCTCTTAGTCTCTCCTCTCCTTTCTGCACCATGGTTTTGATCTCTCACAGTGGCGTTTGGGACCACTCGGCTGGACCTGCAGCCCTGCTGCTCAAGGCTGCCAGCCGCCCAGCTTGGTCCCCACATGAAGCACTCTGCTCTTCAGATGCAGTGGGAAAAACCCCAGGGCAGGTTCTGACTGGCTCAGCTCAAGCCGCACGCCCACCCATTAGCCAGTCACTGCTTTCTGAGGGTCAAGCCCTTCAGCCCATGTCACAGGGAAAGGTGGGACAAGGGTCACTTCCTTCAAAGGGTCACACTTCAGACGCAAACACTGGGACATCACTGTGAGCTGGACAGCCGACCCCGACTGTCTCCTGCCAGGGCCTCTTAGTGCCCACATTTGTCACAGGCCTAGAGGACACATAGCTACTAGAGGTCTCCAGTGGAACTACATTTTGTTAATCACGTGGACATACACATGAGTGTGGGACACGTGATGTGTTCATTCCCGAAGCAGCGCTGGACATACTCTGAGAAGTGCTGGCTCCCGCAGGAACGCAGAGCCCCCTTCCAGGCCGCCCCTCGTCCCTCGGTGACTGTGAACCCGGCTTCCCCACATCCTGAACAGCTGCAGGAGGGGGGACAAGGGTAGAAAGAGGGGAGAGAAGTGCCCCGGGACACCCCCTGGGTGTGGGACGTGTTTATAAAACGAGTGACCGCCGCATATGATGGCCTTTCCATCACTGGAGAGACCTGGTGTGAGACCCACCCATGGAAGTGTCTCTAACCTTTTATACAGCTGGGGTTGAAGGCGGCCCCGAAGGGTTACTGAGAAGCCTCTGTCTCTGCCACCTGGGCTGCGATGCCAGAGCTGGGTCTGCCCCCACTCTGTCCCCAGCCAGTATGACCCTGACATGGTCACTGCCTCTGTGGGCCTCCATTCTCTCCAACACAAAATGAGATGGAACCCAATCGCGACTTCTCACATTCGTCCTCACGTGGTTGGGACGGTGGGTGGGGAGGACCCCAAACACTGAAGGGTGAAATCTTGAATCTTAACGTTCAGTCTTCAGCTCATCATAAACCCTGACCCCGTCTGTGAAACCAGGAGCCATATTGCTGTCGTCCAATCCTGAACATTCCGTGAATTCCTCGTGAGGAAAGAGGGCTTCGGTGTCTTCCTTCCCCTGAGCTTCAGGAAATTTAGAACCAAAATCAGTGTCTGAAGAAGTGACAGACCCAACTCAGGGACTGATAACAGATTCCTCAGCTTCTCTCCACGAGCTCTGTCCTCCTTTCTCTGAGTTTACACAGAGCTTGGCCTCGTAAGCCCCTCAAGGCCTCTAGAAAACAGATGAAGATGAATCTTAACCACCCGCCACCCATGCAGGTGCCTGACCTCTTATCTGAAAAAGATGCACTTTCGAGAACTGCGCGTTTCTCAGGTTGGGGCCGAGTCCCGTATCGGGTCACATCCCCAGCGGGGCCGGGGGGCACTCTCGCGGAACCCACTCGTGTTTCTGCAGCAACCCCTGAGGACATCCACACCGGACGGCCTCCCAGCAGTTCAGCTCGGGGTCCGCGGCACTTGAGCTCGACGCAGGTCAGGCTCTGCCTCCAAACAAGTTGCAAAAACAGCCTTTGGTTTTCAGAGCATCACGGGCTTGGGACTGACGACTAGGGGGTGGTGAGCCTGTTCAGCTGCTGTGCAGGAGGGGCTTGGGGCCGGGAACCCCGAGGCCTGGGTGGCCAGGCTCAGGGGAGGCTCCCACGCCGCCCAGGGCCCACACAGCCCTTTTTCATCCATAAGCCGGGATCCTCACTCCCGCCTCGCAGGGTCATGGTGCAGCGACAGAGGTGGCACGAGGCTACTCTGTTGTGAGCAGTGTCCACAGGAAAGAGGCTGTGCTGCCTCTCGGCATCACTGTCCAGTGACGGAGGAGCTGTCCTCCCTCTGGGACATGTTGGGAGGGCGCTTTTGTCAGCCCCCGTTTCCAGGAGCTCTGCCTCAGCCATGTATGATGTCACAACACAGATGGTTTACATTTAACGTCCTGAGAATTCCCAGATCTGTGACTCACCGTTGCTACTTTATGTAAATATTCCATTTAGAGCGAGGGTTTCAGTCTGTGTCTGAAAAAATCCCAGAAGTCTCTGGCTCCACCGTATGCACACGAGGGGTGTCTGCACAGCCAAGAGGCCGCCCGCTCTCACAGCACAGAATGCTGCTCCCCAGGTGAAGGCCGGAAGGCGACTGTCCCCTCCTCCCCTGCCCGCACCCCAGCCTGGCCACTGCTCAGAATCCTCCCAGAGCCTCCAGGGAATACACGTTCCAGGGCCCCATCCCAGACCCACTGAGTCAGGAGAGCAGAGCGGGAGCCGCCGCCCAAGAAGCTGTGCTCTTCCAAGACTTCCCCGGAGATTCTGAGCCAGCATTAGGGGGACACTCAGTCCTTTATACCACCCAGGCCTCCGTCACCCTGCGGGGAGAGGAAAAAGGGCAGGTGTGACTGAACCCTTGACGGCTCGGCCCTGGAGCCCAGCGGGGAGGCGCCCTGCCCGTGGGCGGCTGGAGTGTGAGGGACCAGCCAGTCACCCGCCCACTGCCCACGGCGACCTTCACCTGGCAGGGTGCCCCGCGAGGGGAGGGGCTTACTCGGCCACGATTCCTGTCCCCTCCCTGAACTTGAAAGGCCGGAAGCCACCGTGCCTGCAGACCCATTTTTGGCACATGGAAGGTGGCCTCTGTGAGGTCCGGGGTAGCAGGCGCGGGGAGGAACCCCTGTGCTTTCAGGGTCTGGGGAGCGTCTTGGGTGCGGGTCCTCACAGCAGAGCCCGGCCAGCCTGGGTACCATCCCCACCCACCAGGGGGCAGGAAGCTCCCAGGAGTCAGGGGAGGGGCCCTGGGACCGCCTGGCAGGTCTGGGACAGGGGAACCGGGAGCCCTCCCTGCTCTGGGAAAACACTTCGGCCTCCACTGTCTGGATCAGCCGACCTTCCAGCACTGAAAATCCACTCCCAAGACCACACAGTACACGGCACAGAGTTTTACTTCAAGAAAATGAACATAGAAACGGTGCGGGCTAAATGCTCTTACTAGAAACTGCTGCTTTGTTTTGTAGAAAGAAAAGGGGGGAAAGACCCTCAGAGGGACTGATCTTGAGCCGTCAATGGGTGGCCCACTTCCTCCACCAGCTGCTCGGGGGCCGCATGGTGAGGGGTCAGGTCCCTCAGTGCCTGGAGAGGGAGGGGCCCGTAGCACTTCAGACACCACGACACCACGTTCATTTACGGTGTCCTTTCTTGGCAACCTCCCCTCGGAGATCGGCATGGACGTGACATTCCCTGGAAATGTGTGTCCCATGAAGGACAGACCTCCTCCTCACCCCTTCTCAAGCTCAGGATGGGATCCCATTGGTCTGTGGGAGCCTGCGTCACGGTCTTGGGCAGGCTATGGCCCCTAGGCCTTCCACATTCCCGTGCTCTTCTGTACTCTGCACTGCGAGGATACACACCATCCCCTTGAGGCTGTGTAGACCTCTCCTGGGTGGGAGATGGGGTGTAGACCTCTCCTGGGTGGGAGTGCTGTGTAGACCTCTCCTGGGTGGGAGATGGAGTGTAGACCTCTCCTTGGGTGGGAGATGGGGTGTAGACCTCTCCTTGGGTGGGAGATGGGGTGTAGACCTCTCCTTGGGTGGGAGATGGGGTGTAGACCTCTCCTGGGTGGGAGATGGAGTGTAGACCTCTCCTTGGGTGGGAGATGGGGTGTAGACCTCTCCTGGGTGGGAGATGGGGTGTAGACCTCTCCTTGGGTGGGAGATGGGGTGTAGACCTCTCCTTGGGTGGGAGATGGGGTGTAGACCTCTCCTTGGGTGGGAGATGGGGTGTAGACCTCTCCTGGGTGGGAGATGGAGTGTAGACCTCTCCTTGGGTGGGAGATGGGGTGTAGACCTCTCCTTGGGTGGGAGATGGGGTGTAGACCTCTCCTGGGTGGGAGATGGAGTGTAGACCTCTCCTGGGTGGGAGATGGGGTGTAGACCTCTCCTGGGTGGGAGATGGGGTGTAGACCTCTCCTTGGGTGGGAGATGGGGTGTAGACCTCTCCTTGGGTGGGAGATGGGGTGTAGACCTCTCCTTGGGTGGGAGATGGGGTGTAGACCTCTCCTGGGTGGGAGATGGAGTGTAGACCTCTCCTTGGGTGGGAGATGGAGTGTAGACCTCTCCTTGGGTGGGAGATGGGGTGTAGACCTCTCCTGGGTGGGAGATGGAGTGTAGACCTCTCCTGGGTGGGAGATGGGGTGTAGACCTCTCCTGGGTGGGAGATGGAGTGTAGACCTCTCCTTGGGCGGGAGATGGGGTGTAGACCTCTCCTTGGGCGGGAGATGGGGTGTAGACCTCTCCTTGGGCGGGAGATGGGGTGTAGACCTCTCCTTGGGCGGGAGATGGGGTGTAGACCTCTCCTTGGGCGGGAGATGGGGTGTAGACCTCTCCTGGAGCACGAGTGCAATGCAGACCCGCCGGGGACGGGCTCAGGCACAGTGATGGGTTGGGGAGCAGAGGCTCAAGGGCAGTGAGACAGCACATTGCCTGGCTTGGCGCAAGCTCAGCCCGGGTCTCTTGGGGGGTGGTCCGGGGGTTCCGTGCGCGGCTTGTGTGGAGTGTAGGAGGTCTGGGGTGGGGGAAGTGGGAGGAAACAGGTGACCGGCACCATCCCACCGTGGGCGGCCAGTACTGGTCCCCTTCCTGGCCCTTCCTGTTCCCCGCTCAGCCCTGCTGCCCACGGCCACGCTCCCGCATAGCTCCCCCCGTCTGTGACCGCCCCAGTGTCCACGGGCCCCCTGAGCTCCCCCCAGCCCCCCGGCCGCCTGGCTGACGCCTCGCTGTCCATCCGTCTATCCGCAGGGCACCGAGTCCGAGTCCGAGGACGCGCTCCCCCAGCACTCCTTCGTCAACCACTACCTGAGCGACCCCACCTACTACAACTCGTGGAAGCGGCGCGCGGGCGCGGCCCCGCACAGGTACGAGGCGGTGGCGGGGGCCGAGGCCGGGCCAGCCCCGCGCGCGGTGGTCACCACGCAGAGCGCCGTGTTCGCGCCCGCCGCCCACGGCGCCCGGACTCCGCTCACCGGCTTCTCGTCCTTCGTGTGAGCGGCACCGACCCCGCGGCGACCCTTGTTAAGACAGTCAGCTCTGGGAACTGGGCTCCAGCTTGGGTTTAAGAGTATCTGACGCCTGATGATTGATTTTACCCACTTGCGAACGCGAGATTGCAATTAGGAAAGTTTTTTTTTACTGGCTTTTTGTAACATCGCTGCAGGAAGCGGGTTTCTTTGTTTTTCTTTTCTTTTTACGAGAAGGTGTGTTTCACTGGTGCAAGGGCTCGTCACCCCGACCTGGGAAGACCTGAGCCCTCGGGACCCGGGCTTCTCCATTCTGCGCCGACTAGGAAGGCTGGGGGGTGGGAGACGGGGGTCCAGGGAGGCCGCGCCTCTTGCAGGCCGCTCCCTTCTCTTCTCTAACCCCTGCCTGAGAACCAGCGGCCCGCCTGGGGCTCCATCCCACCGTCTCCGTCTCCGGCGTGCGAAGAGCATGTGTGTGACCCAGGCTCAGGGCCTCCGGACCCAAGGGCGTCCATCTCTGAAATGTTCTCACTCGGCAGTTTGTAGGCGAGGAATCGGCTTTAAGGTTCCAGGCCGCGGGGCCACAGATTCCAAGGTTCCGTTCGGCGTCCTTCCAGGGGTGAAATATTCGGGGCTCCCCCTTCCTTTCTTCCTTTCGACCTCGCAGCACAGGAGCAGGAAGCACCCCTGCTGGGAGCCACCGCCGTGGCCCTCGGCAAGCTCGCTCCTTCCCTGACAGCACAGCACACGGCCAGCCCGCCAACCCGAGCGAGCGAGGCAGCGGCTGCAGAATCGCTCGCTGTGTTACGAGGTGTGCATTGTTAACCAGAGTATTTTTAAAATCTTTTTATCTTTTTTTAAAATATGTCATATGAAATGAATGAGTCTCAGCTGTCTCCAGGTGCCTTTTTATTAATTGTTTAGCTTTGTACATGGGAAAGACGAAGAGCGACAGTGTCTCCAAGTATAGCAAAACGGCTCTGAGAAGACGGGGTCCCCAGCCCCTCCCCCCGCCCCCCGTGCCTGCCAGGCCCTGCCGTGCGCGTGGCCCGCGGCTTTCCTTGGAGCGCGCGCGGCCTGGGGCCTCCGGGTTCCCGCGGCTGCCATGACTGGTGTGGCTGTCCCTTTCCCGACCCCAGGCCAGCTCTTAGCCTTAATGGATTTTCTGGAAACCGTTTTTTACTTTAATTGTTACTGTTTTGTTTTCGTTTCTTAGCTAAATGGAAATAGCGTGAACTATTTTGAAACTCCAAACCGTAGCTCTGCCTCTAGCCCATCACATCATTTTTTGCAAAAGGTGTGTGAGGTACACGTGGTCAAGCCGTGGTCCCAGGGCCAGATGTACCGGGAGCGCTGCTGCTGTCAGCGGGGGGTGTGCCCCACCCCTCCGGGGGGGGGCACTGCAGAAGGACCCTGCCGCCGGCAGCCCGGTCAGCCGGAGCCTGTCCACACCCCCCAGGGCACAGGACGGGTCTGCAGGTCCCCACGGGGGGAAGGGCTGGGCCAGCCACCCACGCCACGGGGAGCCAGTCTCGTGGCCACCCGCGGGTCACGTGGTCTGCGGGGTCCCTTCTTCCCACGCCTCCTCCGGGCAGAGGGCTGTCTTAACCCTCTGATTTCAGAGTTGCTGGGTGCGGTATCCCCAGGAGACCAAGGAGAGTTTTGTGTTGCTGAAAAAAGGCCTCTTCTGTTTGAGAGTTTGTGTTGGGTAAAAAAAACCCTTTCAGTTTCTCTAAAAGTAGAAGTAGGAGGTGTGGAAAGGTTCCTTTCTCTCTCTCCTCCTCCTTCCTTCTCTCTCTTCTTCTTCCCTTCCTTCCTTCCTACCTCCCTCCCTCCCTCCGTTCCTTCCTTCCTTTTCTGTGTAGAGGGGAAACGTTCTAAACCAAAAATCCTAGACGCTCTGCCCAAAGGCTCTCCTGCATGAGAATCGCTCCCTAGACGGGACCCACCCAGGGCACAGGACCAGCCACCTCGGTCCTCTCGGTCCCAGACGGGGAAGTGGACAGGAAGCCCCAAGGCTGCAGCTCGAATTTCTCGGAAGACGAGCGACGGACAGAGAACGTGGAGAAACACTGCCTTCCGCGCTCTGCTCTCTAAGCCATACGTCCATTGCTTTATATACGGGAAAGTGCTGAAACGTCCTAGCGTGGGGACGGCTTGGTTTGAGGCGTGTTTTTGGCTTTTGGGCTTTTGTGACAACATGACGCCTTTTTCCCCAGGGTCATTATACTTCCTGTGTTCTCTCTGCTCTGAGCGAACTTCTTTGGGACGGAACAGGCGGTCCGAGGCGGCGGTGGGCGTTGGCGTCCGCACTCCGCCCAGTGGCACCGGCACTGTGGGCCGTGGGAGCTACTGGACCAGAGGAAGAGTGGGGTGTCTCTGGTTAGGTTTCAGCCTCCAGGTAGTGTGGGCGTTGAGAAGCGTCGATTCCTAACCTCTCATCTTTAGGGAGGAAAAAAGAAAATCACAGGATAGGAAAATGGATACTGGATTTTAATCTCGGCTCTGAAAAAAAGGACGAGCACCGTTTCTCTAACCGAGGCAAGGAGGGGTGTTCTGTCCTGGCGCCTTCCAAGCCATGGTGCCCTTCAGGTGTCTCGCGCTCAGCTGTCGCTGAGTCCCCCGACGAAGGCCCCGTGATGGGCAGGCGAGCTGCCCCTTCCGCGTGAGGACCCGCAGCGAAGCAGCCGCAGGGCCGCGCTCTCTGTCTGAGCAGCAGGGATGGGTTTGCGCGGGGCTCCCGTCCCCACTGGGGACTCCGGGCACAGGTTTCCAGACCAGTGAGCGGCCGGGCGGGGCTGTGGGCCGTCCCTGTGGTTAGCGGGCCGCGGGGCACATCTCCTGGACTGCATCTCCTCCTCTGAATAAATGGGTCCAAACCAAGGCCTCCCCTCCTTGGCCATGCTTTCAAGGAGCGCTCGGTAAATGTCGTCGCGGAAGAGACGTGATGTGGGGCAGCTTCGGGGGAGACCGCGGAGGGTGGCGCGCGCTCCGTAAACCCCTTGTGGCGCTGTGCCTGCCCTGGACCGCGACGGGACTGAAGCATGGTGTTTGCATAATGTTTCTAAGGGTTTGTAGCATGGTTTTCCGTTTTTACGAATTCCTGGCACACTGTAGTCCTGGTGCCAGTGAGCGATCGTATCCACGTATCCAGATGCGGCCCTTTGATTCAGCATCCCTGTAGCGGGGACCCTCCGAAAGGTGGGAGCAGGTAGAAATCCAGGAACTGCGCTGGTCTGCTGTGCGTGCCTCACCTGCTGGTTTATCGGGGGCTTAGGTCAGTCCTGAAGTCTTCCCGGCGATTTCTGGAATTGTGCAGAAACCAGACCTCCTTAAAAAAAAAAAATTGTAGGAAGACAGGGAGGTGCTATGGGTACGGTTTTTAATAAAAGCATCATTTTGTTCCTTATGCGCCTGTGATTTTCTTCAGCAAGCGTTGATGAAGTGACTCATGAATTCTAGGGCTGTAGGATCGAACATTGAAACGTCAGCCCAGTGCCGCGCTGGCCCCTCCTGGAGACGCAGGTGTGGACGCACAGCGGAGGTGAGGTCAGAGGGGTTCAGTTTTAGATCTCCCGGGGAGAGGCACGCCCGGGGAGCAGCCCGGCCAGGCGGCCAGGGGCCTGAGGCGAGCAGCCTGGGGCCCGCGCACCCCGGCATGGCCAGCAGCCATCCTCAGTAGCAGCCCCCCACCGCCTGGAGTACCCCACAAAGACTCCACAGCTGCCTGGAGGGGAGACTGATCATTGCCAAACTTAACCTTGACTGGGAGGAGGCTGCCCGCTCCGGTGGACCCTCCCCTCCCCTCTCCATGAAGGCCCAGCAGGTTCCGGGAGCCTGAGGCCCTTCCCGCCCCTTCCAGCTGGGCCCGTGTGCCCTGGGGCCAAGGTGCCGTGGGTGCCAGGGTCCAGGAGGGGCATGGCTTTGCTCTCAGCCTCAGGTCCTCCCAGCCTCAGAGCGCGGCTCTCCACGTGGCGCTTAAAAATCCCAGTGCCCGGCCACACCCAGGCCCAGGAAGACAGAACCTCTGGGGGTTGGGCCCAGGCATCCAATTTTCGGGGGAAACGCTGCCCGAGTGATTCCAGGTACCACCAAGGAGGACATGCGCTGCGAGGACGGGGCCCGGGGGCTGGGTCGAAGGAGGGACAAGGGGGCCTGTGCAAACACTGACAAGCCAGAGGTGAGAACGTTTCATTTTCTCTCTGTTCTCCACATTGTCTGCCTACATTCCGCCCCCATAAACATGCACTTAAGGTCAGCCCACGTTGCAGTATTTTGGACGCCGCAGCTGCCGTGTGAAGGGTACCATTTCCGGGTGGCGCAGTGCGCTCTGCTTTCGTCCATCCGCAGGGTCCACCGTGCCCTGTGGGTCTGTCTGGATCCCGTTTTGCAGGCGAGGAAACACACCCAGGGTGAAGCCATTTGCCCCAGGTGGACACGGGGCAGAGGCAGGGTCCAGACCAAGCAGTCAGGGGCTGCAGAGCAGGTAGAGCTGCTGCACGGCCCGCCTTCCCAGAGGGCATCTGCCTTCCCCAAGCTTTCCTCCCGTCGGGGACAGCTGGCCTCGGGGAGGCAGGGCCCCCTGCACACAGCGCAGGGTCCAGCGTGGCGACCACACCTGCACAAAAAGGCACCTGGAGCTCAGAAGTTATTCTCCCCCCCGCCATGGGTCTCTCCTTTGTTAGTAAAGAGAAAATGCAGCAGTTCACTTGCGCAATCTGGCCTGTTCTAGGCAAAGCCTGGCCGTTGTTACTGTTACTGTTGTTATTACTGAAAAGTTCATTTAAAAACTTTAGAAATGCAACCAGTGATCACAGAGAAAAGAAATCTCTATTACCTTGTTGGGTGACAGTTAGATGGACCTCCCCAAGAAGGAAAAATGGCTCGGGGGGGAGCCCTCACTGCACCCAGCCGGCTGGGTGAGCTCAGTGTGACCTCTCCGTTCTCTGCAGGAGGGGAGGGAGCCATCACCTTGATGCCTACACCTTCCTGGGAGAAGCACAGGCTTTGTTCCCGGGCTTTGAGTCCCACGGAGCCCAGCCCAGACTGTGGAAGGTGGGCGTCACGGGCTGGTGGGCCCTGCGTCTCCACAAGGTCGGGTTTCTTCTGGAAGGAACTGGGGGTCTGGGTCCTCTCCTCCACAGAGAGCCCAGTCCATGAGCAGGTGAAGACCCGGGCATTGCCCTCAGCAGGGCAACTCTGAGACGAGCTGGGCCCCCAGGGCAAGCTCGGGGCTGAGGGGGCCCTAGAACGTGTCTCTCCTGCCCCACGCACCCTCACTGCTCCTGGGGCATTGCCTGTCCCCCGAATGATACTGTTGGGGCAGGACGACCTCCCAGGAGACAGGTGAGCCAAGCGGGGCTGAGCGGGCAGGTGCCCCTCCTGGGAATGAGGCCCCCAAGCAGGGGAAGAAGAAGAGGCACCTCTGAGGTTCCTCCCGGCTGCAGCAGCAGCCTTGCTTCCTGCCAATTCCAGGGCTCCCAACAGCCTCTCAGTAAGTTCCCCTGTTTAACTTAGCTGGAGACCACGCCCCTGCTGGCAGCTGGAGGGGTCCTGGTTCCCAGGCCAAGCTCTGGGCGCCTGTAAGGCCACCCCGGGGGCTCCTGCAGCAACGCCTGGGGGCCCTCAGCCCCAGGGGAGCAGTCACATCCTCCGCTGCCTGGGCTCAGGAGCAAATCAGAGCGGCCTGGTTTCCAGCTGGGACAAAGGGACGGTCCACCTTATAGACAGGATGTGCCAAGCGGGCAAGGGCTAGGGCACGGCGAGCTGTGGATGTCGCCTTACGTGTGTTTCCACAAAACAAGGCATTTCTGGGGGGGAGAAACACTCTGTGAAAATCATGAACTACATTTTATCCTTTTTTTTTTTTTTTTGATTGATTGATGTTCTTTACTTTTTTTTTTTACATTCCTTTTTTATAATATTCTTTTCCATTATGGTGTATCAAATACTGAATACTAATACTGAACATAGTTCTCTGGGCTATATAGTAGGACCTTGTCGGTTATCCATTCTATATATAAAAGCTTACATCTGCTCCTCCCAACCTCCCACTCCATCCCTCCCCCAACCCCCTCCCCCTTGGCAACCACCAGGCTGTTCTCTATGTCCAGGAGTCTGTTTCTGTCTCATAGATAGGTTCATTTGTGTCATATTTTAGATTCCACATATAAGTGATATCATATGGTATTTGTCTTTCTGACTTACTTCACTTAGTATGATAATCTCTAGTTGCATCCATGTTGCTGCGAATGGCATTATTTCATTCTTTTTTACAGCTGAGTAGTATTCCATTGTATATATGTACCATATCTTCCTTATCCATTCCTCTGTTGATGGACATTTAGGTTGCTTCCATGTCTTGGCTATTGTGAATAGGGCTGCTGTGAACATAGGGGTGCATGTCTCTTTTTGAATTAGAGTTTTGTCTGGATATATGCCCAGGAGTGGGATTGCTGGATCATACGGTAGCTCTGTTTTTAGTTTTCATGAACTACTTTTAAATGGCCCAGCCCAAAGTGTCCTCTAAGTCAGCATCGCTGTGCCCACCCACCCAGAACATCAGGTAAATGGTTAACAGGGACCAGTTGCCCCCTGTGTACACGTGCCCCTTCCTCCACCACAGCCGAACCCTTCTCCCCGGACGGAGGCAGTGATTCTCTCTGCCTCCACCAGTGATGATCTCCCAGACCACCCGCCTGTGGGCACCGGAGACCCCCCAGCACCAAGAACAGGCAGAGCGACGAGGGGCTCTGAGGTTGGTGACGAGGCCTCCCCGGGAGAAAACTGAAGTTTGACGTGGTTGTTGCCAATTTCTGTGACATTGGCACATAAGTTTTAGAGGTTTAGTTTTGTCATGAAGTGAAACCATTTTCAGACACTTTATTTGGGAGCCGCAGAAGCTTTTGCAAACCTTCTGATCAACCAGCCTGTTTTCCAAACACGATCGGTTCGCCAGACGCCTATTTTAAAATGATTTGAACATGTCCATGGCTTTGCTCGTACAAGGACCTTAGGGTTTGCCAAAGTCTCTTTCCCTTTAATAGCTGGAGTCAGTTAACAGCCAGCATGGGCGAAAATTCCAAGCTGTTAATCTTGGGCTCTGCAGTCTTAAAAATGTCCTGCTCCTCCTCAGATAAGACAATATTCTGCAGTCGTAAGCAAATAACGACATTATGGGGTTGAATCTAATCTAGACTCAAATATTTTAATTAAAAAATGCAGATTTCTAAGGCATCCTGAAAATGTTTCTGTGGGATTCTCCAACCAGCAAACAGCGTAATTGGTCTGCTGACTTGGGGGTCCAGACAGCCCCATGGGGCCCCAAAGGGAGCCCAAGAAGAAACCTGATGGAGCCCCGGAGCCTGTGGGGGATAGTCCTGTACCCCTCTTGGTCTTCGGGAACATTTTTTCGAGAACGTCGAGGGCAGGAAGATTGGGGACTTGCAGCTCCAGAGATGAGGGGTGACAGAAACCAGACAGAAACCCAGCAAGCCCTCCAGGGGCACCTGTGATGGATAAAGGGGGCCACACAGCCTCGTGGGGACCCCAGCGAGGGGGACCTTGTCTGCAGCTCAGGGAGCCCCCCTTTCATCATCCACCTCAGTGGCACCCACTCACCCAAGCAGGGAAAGAATCCTGCTACGTCCACACACTGGAGCCTACGCAGCTGTTTCAACAAGATGAAATTACACACACAAGTGCAAAGCAATCTCCAAGCTATACCATGCTGTGCAAAAATAAGTGTGCTCCCACTTGTGTGTGTGTTTGCACACGTGCAGATGTGCACATACGCCAGTGCAGAATGTGGAGAGACTGTCTCCAGAAAGATGGACAGGAACTTGGTAACAGTTACCTCTAGAGAGGGGACGAAAATGGGGGGGACCAGGGTGGATTGAGATTAACCTTGGCACCCTCTGTATTTTTCACCAGGTACATATATTATCTTTTCATGTAAAAAAGAGAACAATGGAGCAGTGCTGGAGCTCTGAGTTGACTGGGCCTCTCCCCATCCCCGCTCCCCAGAGCCCATCCTCTCTCTCGGCATCCAGGGCACTGGACGTCAACAGGCATTGAAGACAACGGGCCACTTCCTAGCTGTGTGCTCTTGGGAAACTCACTAATCCTCTCTGTTTTTTTGTTTTTGTTTTTTCCTAATATAACTAGGTTATTTTGAGGCTTAAGTGAAGAATGGGTGGGAAGATGGTTTGCGGACTCCAAAGATATGTTAGGTCGGTTTGTTCCTGTGGTCACCACCGCCACCATCTCAGGGCACCTTGAGTGAGAAATGGAGGCCAGCCCCAGGGTGTGCGAGCCGTCCCGGCCTGGCCGCCCAGTGTTCACAGGGGGACCGAAGCAGAAGACAGGCCCAGGCTCCCCACCTCAAGCACGCCATTCCTGCTCGTAGGTGTTAGAGAAAAGTAGCCCCGTTCAAAACAGAATTCACTACGCTGGTTTCAGCCAGTTCCCACTGAAACTGAACCGTGGTCAGTGTTTCATTTCGGGGCAACTTACCGTCTTTTGGCTAAGAAATTGTGCCTTGGGTCAGTCCCATCTTCCATTCAGAATCCTGTCTGTACTGGGGAGTGTCATACATTTTTTAAAGTTATTTTTGAAGTTTTGGAAATACATACTTATCTAACTCGTGAGTGGAAAACTAGCTCATGAGTTGAAAACTTAAGGGGCTAAGCCCCTGTCTCTTCTCTTGCCCCATCACATCCTGGCTTCCTGAGTGGCCTTTCATTCTGACTGTCTTTCATCATGTCAAGGACAATCACCACTGAATTTGTTTGAATTTTCTGTTGCCTTCGGGTGAATCAGAATCCAGCTTGTACTAACACTGGAAACGCACTGGAATCACAATGAGACTACAGAGAGTCTGGGTGGCTGTCAGCAGAGATGAGTGGAAAGGAGGAAGATGAACGTCGGGCAGGAGAACGCCCACGTTCGATGAGTTCACGGTCATCACAGCTCCCGATGCCCGTGTCTGCTCTCAGAAAGGCGGCTGTTCCGCCAGCTCTACCACCCGCCAGTGTGTCTGCCCTCGCTGACGTGCCGCTTCCATCCAGCCGACGGGAAGAGAGACTGATCACCGTGCCAGGGCTTAGGAAAGAGACAGCTGAACAGGAGGTAGCTAGACAGAGGACAGTGGCACGGCAGGCTGTGCGGGACTGTCTGTGTCCCTGAGAGGCACGGGCTTTGCATGGCTGTCTTCCCAGTTTACGGATCTCCTGGAGCTAAAATCCCACATCAGATGCTATCAGAACCCCCCAGGCTTGCACCAGATGATTATGAGGGTAGACTGTGAGCACGTAGATTATCTGTTTACATTTCTCTAAATCGAAATGCACCTGCACGTTAAGCTCTGTTTTCCGCAGCCGTATACTCTCACCTTCCAGTAGAGCTTCCGGAAGCTCTACTCACCAGTCTGTCCAGGGGTCCAAAGAGGTACCATGAGGGGATTTCGCAAGATATTTTCAATATGCCCAACAAAAAGTCATCTATTTTCCCTACCTTCGGCTGTACAGTCTCTCTGCTTTCCACTGAAATAACATCGGTGTGAAATTACAGCCCCAAGCTGGGGCCGCTGCCTCGGGGCCTGCAGAGGCCACTGTCCGGATTCACACCCAGGACCCATCCTTACTGGCTGCATGACCTGGGGTCAGTTCTCCCATCTGTAAAACACTTACAATATTCAAGAGATGGTAGCTATTGGTACTGTACCCGATTCTTAAAATATTAATGAAAGGAAAGCTAAGTATTTCTTAGTAATCATTCCTTCATTCAAGAGATCAGTGTTGAGCTCTTTACAATGGTCCATGTACTTGGAATCCATCGGTGAACAAGCAAGACCAACCCGCCCCCCTCTTGGAATTGACTTTGAAGTAAGGGGAGCGAAGAGTAAGCAGTAGATGCAATTAAAAGTGAAGTGTGTAGGCTGCTGCGTGGTGGTAAGATAAGCAGAAATAGAGCGGGGGAGGGGAGATGGGGGCCGGCGGGGGCAGTTGTCACTTTAACTAGGGTGGTGAGTGTAGGCCTCAGTGAAAGAGAGGTTTCCCACCAACAGTCTGAAGGAGCTAAGCCTGCTGTTCTTTGAGGAAAGGTCAATGAATCTGCTACGTAGATACAGTCTTCCAGAATACAGAGTTCAGGAGCGGGGAAAAGATAAACATGGCTCTTTCGAGAAAACCTTTGAAAATCCGGGGCATGGTTCATTGTGCAACAAGCCCTGAGAATTTAAGAGACAGAGGTTTCTTCCAGGAAGAATGGGACACAGGCTGGACCACTGCCCAGTGGGGTCAGGGTGGTCCCAGGAGGTGCAGACAGCAGGCACAGGCCACGTGCTGCCCGCTGCCGCTTAATGTTTTTCTAAGGGCTTTATGGAGAAATAATTCACGTGGGTTTAAAGTGTGGAAGTCAGCGATTCTGACTTGTCCCTTTACAGAGCCACAACTATCACCTTACTCAAATTTTAGAACGTTCGCCTCATCCCCAAAGGAAATCTCGTGCCATTAGCCGTCAGCCGCCCTTTTCCCCGAGCCCGCCCCCCTCCCGGCCTGGGCCAGCACAAATCTATTTTCTGTCTCCACAGATTTGCCTATTCTGCACATTTCATGTAAATGAAATCATACCGTACATGGAATTTTGTGACCGGTTTCTTTTGCTGAGCAGAACGTTTTCAGGATCCCATGCTGTAGCATGTAGCAGTACTTCATTCCCTCTCTTTGGTCAAATAATATTCCACTGTATGGATATCCACACTTTGCTTATCCACGCAGCAGTTAAGGGACAATTGGATTGTTTCGGGGTTTGTCCATTATGAATAATGCTGCTATGACCGTTTGTTTGCAAGGGTTTGTGTGGACATAGGTTTTCACTTCTTTTGAGTGTATACCTAGAGGTAGAATTGCTGGGTCATACGGTACCTCTACATTTAACATTCTGAGGAACTGACAAGACTGTTTTCCAACGTGGCTGCACCATTTTACATTCCCATCACCAAAATATGAGGGTTCCAGTTTCTCCACATCCTTGTCAACACTTACGATTGTATGTCTTTTTCATTCTGGCCGTCTTAGTGGGTATAACGTGGTATCTTGTGGTTTTAATTTGCATTTCTCTAAAGACTGAGGGTTGAACACCTTTTCATGTGCTTGTTAGACATTCATACGTCTTCTTTTGAGAAATGGTTATTGAAATACGTTGCCCAACTTTAAATTCAGCAATTTCTCCTTTTATCGCTGCGTTTTAAGTGTTCTTCATGTTTTCTGGATACAAGTCCCTTATTAGATATAGGATTTGTAAATATTTTCTCCCAGTCTGGGGTTGTATTTTCACTTTCTTGATGGTGTCCTTTGAAGCACAAACATTTTTAGTTTTGATAAAGTCCAATTACCTATCTTCCCTTTATCATTTGTGGTTTTGGTGTCTTATATAAGAACTCGTTGCCCAGGGACTTCCCTGGTGGCGCAGGGGTTAAGAACCCGCCTGCCAATGCAAGGGACACGGGTTCGAGCCCTGGTCCGGGAATATCCCACATGCCACAGGGCAACTAAGCCCGTGTGCCACAATTACTGAGCCTGTGCTCTAGGGCCTGTGAGTCACAACTGCTGAGCCCACACGCCACAAGTACTGAAGCCCATGTGCCTAGAGCCCGTGCTCCACAACAAGAGAAGCCACCGCAATGAGAAGCCCATGCACCGCAACGGAGAGTAGCCCCCGCTACCGCAACTAGAGAAAGCCCACGCACAGCAATGAAGACCCAATGCAGCCAAAAGTAAATAAATAAATGACTAAAAAAATTTTTTAAAATACTCGTTGCCCAGCCCCAGATCACAAAGTTTCTGAAAAAGAGTAAACAGGAAGAGCCAGTTTAGGTGTCTTCAAGACATTATATAGCTGCAGTAATCAAGATGGCATGCTACCCTGGTGGTCCAGTGGTCAGGACTCTGCACTCTCACTGCCGAGGACCCAGATTCAATTCCTGGTAGGGGAACTAAGACCCTGCAAGCTACACAGGCATGGCCAAAACAAGACAGTGTACTATTGACAGAGGTTTAGATACATAGATCCATGGCACCCAATAAAGAACCCGTAAATACCTCCACATTTGTACGGCCAACTGATTTTTGACAAAGTGCAAAAGCAATTCAATGGAGAAAGGAAATTCTTTTCAGGAAATGGTGCTGGAGCCATTAGACATCCACACGCCAAAATGAACTTCAACCTCCCTCATCCCCACTCTCGCCTTCCTTCCCTCCCTGGGGGTGTCCCCGTGGCATCAGCATGGGTCTTCAAAAGTTAAACGTACACCTACAGTGTAATTTAGCTCTTACACTCGAGGTATTTACCCCAGAGAAATGGAAGGTGGTGTCTATCCAAAGACTTATATATAAATGTTAATCGTGGCTTTATTCGCAGTTGCCAGAGTAGGAGACAACCTGAATGTCCATCGCAGGGGAATTGATAGAGCAAATTATGGTCCATTCATACCGTGGAAGACTCCACAGCAACAACAAAAACAACAAAATGGACTCTGCCGACACAGGGGACCTCACAAACGAATCGCAAAAGCACCGTGAATGAAGAAGCCGGACAGAGCAAGGAACAGACCATATGGTTTCATCTTATATAAAATCCTAGGACATGCAGGCGAGTGACAGAGGCAGGTCCTTGGTTGTGGAGGGCGGGTATGAGACACTTGGTGGCGGGCAGAAGGGAGTGATCAGAGAAGAGTCTGGGGGGCAACATTTTGATTGTGGTGATGGTTTCCTGGGTATGTGTGTATCTCTCTTAATTGTCCTCTTTAAATACATGCAGTTTATTGTATGTCAATTATACCTCAATAAAGCTGCTGAATGTTGAAAAAAAGAAAATCTATTTCTGGATTATATGTGTCATGGTAAAAAGTGGGGGAAGAAGATATGTTTTAGGGAGAATGGATGTTAGATCAGAGTTCAGGGTGGCCTCCACCTACCCCCTGCTCCCACCCAGGCTGCCCACCACAATTCTGTGGCCTGAGGCGTGGCCCTGAGGTCACTGGCAAATTGTAAATTGGGTAGAGGTTTGAACCTCACGGTGGCAGCTGGAAAGGACGGGGGCCACCGTGGACCTTTATTCTCTGTAACTGAATGGAAGCCTCAGCGCCGTTCCTCCTCATGATGGGCTGGGTGGCCGCCCCTGTGTGAGCTCCGCCTGTCACGGGCCACTTCCACGGCTCTCAGGTCCGTGGTGCATCTCTCTCCCCTGTTTTCCGGGAGCCAGTCCCATGTGGCCAGAGCCCTGATCCCTCTTCAAACCTCCCCACCTCTGAGAGCCACTCTCCCCACGGACATTCTGCCCACCCAGCTCTTGTGTCACGATTGGCAGCCGCTGTGAAAACGGGAGAAGGTGGAAGGTAAGGAGGGCGCATTTATGTGTAAAAACGTCATTCTTAACCGCACAGACCCGTGCTGATGCCCCGGGGACACCCCCAGGGAGGGAAGGAAGGTGAGAGTGGGAACGAGGGAGGTGGGTACCACGCTGCCCACGAGATGCTGTATGTGGTCCTGTTAGCGGAGAACCAGCAGCAGCGGGTCTGTGCAAAGCCTGGTCCTCAGGGCCCTGTGACCTGCGGGCCGGCAGGAGGCGTGTGGTCCTCACGGGACTCAGGGGTGTCCCTGGGGTGGGCTGTTGGCATCGAGCGCTTCCTGGCTAGGGGACAAGCCCAGCATATTGAAACCAGAGCACACATCCCGCCTGTGAGAGGGTGCAAACCCTCCCCGTCTTCTTGTTCGGCAGGGAGATTGTGCAAGAGATGCCCTTTTTCATGGTTTTTTCTTTTGTCGCCCCAACATTCAAATTTTTAAGTGACGTGGCTGAAGTTCATCTCGCTCCCCAGCCCTAGATCATGTCAAGAAGTCGGGAACTTCCAGCCCATCGGGGGATTTTCATTCCTACCATATTCTTAATTCACAGTCCGGGCCTCAGCAGACCCCAGCCCTTCCTTCCGGCTCCCGGCCCCGGAGGGACCACAGCAATCACAGGGTCCTGATTTTCAGAGCCCGTGACCCACCCACCTCCAGAGAAGTGGACCAAATCGCTCCCTGGGAATGGTTACCTGCCGGGGAAGAAGGAGGACGGCTGAGCCCAGGAGACCTCGAGGGACGCGCCTCTCTTTCAACACACAAGTAATTTCCCAGTTTCTCATCGATGGGGCCGAAAACACAGATGAAGGCGGAACGCCTCTTTCTTCAAAGGACGTCTGAGAGGCAGTTTCAGTTGAAAGATGAGACACATTCTGTGTTTGAAACAGAAAAGATGATCAAACTTTGAATGTGGCTTTAGATGTGCGAGAGACCGCCGTTCTCAGGGGACAACACACCTGAAAACATTCACCTGCCTCTGCGTCCCGCGCCTCCCAGGCACCAGCTGGACAGCGGCACGTCTTCACCTCCACATTCATCTTTCTAATGTGACATCTTAGGGGTTTTTCTCTGTCAGGTGAACGTGGGTTTCACTGAGGGCTGAGAAAACCTGATCGTCATGGGCAGGCTGGTGAGTGTTGACAGCTGACCATACCCCTCCCTACTTTTGGTTTCATGCCCCCTCCCCACGCACCCACCGCCTAGACGGAACTGGCTCTCCTCCCTCAATTCCCACTCTGTCTCTGCAACCATATGACACTACCATGTCCACAAATCCCCCTGATTCCTCACTGCTGAGGAAGGAAGGGGGCAGATGGACGGAGGGGGTGTCTTGACTCATTTCACTATTTCACTAGCCCTTAAATGCATTCAGTCTGGAGCTGTGCTCTCCAGTACAGAAGCCACCAGTCACATGGGGCTGCTTAAATTTAAATTAATTAAAATGTAAAATGTACTTCCTCGGTCACACTAGTCACTGTTCGAGGGTTCAGTATCACGTGTGGGTAAAGGCCACCGTATTAGCACAGATGATGGTACGTTTCCATCACTGGGGAAACTCTGTTGGACCAAACACCTTTTATACAGCCTCGCTCTCCATCACAGGTGTGGGATATGGGCGAATAATTTTTTTAAGAAACTCGGTATTCCTAGACCCAGGCCTCTATCATTCACTGGGACATTTCTGGAACATTGAAAGGTGAGTGTGTTTCAGAGTCATTTTCCCCCAGTGGTTGGGACCCTTTGGCCTGTCCACCTAATTCTAATGGGGAGGTGGGGTTAGGAAGGCAAAGAGGAGAGAAGCCATAACTGGGACCCGAGGCGGTTCTTGAGTCTCCGCAGGGGAAGGAGGTTTGACCAGCTGGAGATGGAAACGTGATGCCTTTCCAAGCCCTTGGCCCAGGTGGATTCACACCCTGGAATTCCAGGGTTTGTCTTTTCTAATTTTCTGAAAGCAGTGTCTGTCCTCTGTGCTCTGGGGAGACAGCATTTTGTTTCCATCCAAAGCTGTGTCAGCACCAAGAATGGAGAGGCACAGCCAGGAGCGTGGAGATTGTTTCTAAGATAAATCAATCCACTGCAGCTCAGTTCCACTTCTTGGACTAGTTTGCAAATGCAGATGCCAACTGGTGCTAATTTTTCAGGTTGAAAAGTGGCCAGACCTCACAGAGAACTGTTGGAGAACACTTCCTTTCTAGTTCCTGGGTGGGAAGCTGATGATTTCCATTAATGCCTGAGCTCCTTCTGGGCATGATAGGGGCTTTGGATATTCCAGTGTTTTTCCAAATTTTTGACATTCACCTACTATCATCACTATTTTTGCCCATCTCCAAATACTATCTGTACTATAATTCACTACATGATTTTCTTTAAGTCAACCTTTAATTTTTTAAACCTAAATCAATGTAGCTTTATCTTATGAAATAATAGCTTAGAAATTCCGGACTACACGTACTAGCTGTATGTTTTTCTAACTTACCTTAAAATAGTTACTATTAACCTAATGGACGTCAGTCCATGTACCACCCAAATCATCTCGCGGCCACTTTGGGAAACAGTGGATTGGGAGATGGAGAAGGGTCCCCGAGTGTCTGAGCCATGTGGACTCAGCAGAGGATCACCTGTCTAACAGGTCTTTCTTCTTCTGTGGGGGATTTTGGAATCTGAACTGTTTTAAGAAATACGGCAAAATATGGGGTAAGCCTCTCACCGTGACTCCTTCTCCCTCCATTGCAGCAAGATAAGGCGGGTGGGGCCTTGTCCAACTTGCAGTGCAAGCGCAGTGGCCACTGTCGTCTCTGCTGTGGAACACCCTGGTCTCACTCATACAGGGGATTCAGAGGCATTGCTGTGTCCTCCTCAGTTTGAAAATTAATCAGCCAGTATTTGGACCACAACTGCATGCAGAGCCCTGAATCAGGTACAGGGCAAGGGCTCATATTTCCAGAATCTTCTTGGACTGGGTGATATCTGAGTAAGGTCTTGAGAAGTTCGTAGGAGTGAGTAGAAGCTGGTTACATAGAAAACCTGGGAGTCCGTTGGGGAAGATGGCCCGATGCAAATACAACACTCGGAGGCGGGATACAGAGGGTGCTGAGTGAGCCAGGAGCCCAGCTGGCCCCGGGTGACCTCAAGGATGAGCAGAAGCCACCACTCCCTGCAGCCAAGAGGACCCCCCCTTCTCCAGTGTGCGTGCCCAGGTCCCGGCAGAAATGTCGGTTGATTTCTTCTTTAAAATCCTTCCCTGTAAGAGCTACAACCGAGGCAGCGTTTCGTATGCTGTGGCTCGTCCTGCCCCAGTTTCCCTTTCTCCCTCTATCCTCTCAGGATTCAAGCAAAACAAATTTTAGTGCTGCTGTCCGATGTCTTCTGCTAAGAAATTTGAGGGCAGGGGACATGGTATAGGACACCATCCATCAGTGTCTTGATAACACTTTTATGCGGTTTGACCTCGACATCTCTTGAAATTCCCATTTTAAAAGAATCAGAAATGCCAAGATTTCAAAACCAGAAATCAGCTTCGAACCCCTTCTCTGCTTCTCATTCATTCATCAGACTCTGGGGGCTTTTGCTGTGGGTCAGACACAGTGCCAGGCACTAGAGGGGCAGAGACATACGACGCACCACTTCTGTCTTTAGGGATCTCATGGTTCTGTGAAGGAAAGATGATTCAAAGTCCACACGAAGCCCATTCTAGTTCTACAGGGAACACAGACAAAGCCGGAAAGCCACATAGAAAAGGTGGTGTCTGAGCACTTGAAGGGCAAATAGAAGTTGGTTAAACAGAAAAGGAGAGAACCCATTTCTCACCCATTAGAATGGCTAAAAATAGAAAAGATTGGCATCGTCACATGTTGGTGGGTATGTGGAGCAACTGGAACGCTCACATTATTGGTCAGAGTGTAGAATGGCTCCACCACTTTGAAGAACAGCATCTTATAAAGTTAATCCTACATTTCCTCTGTAACCTGGCAGTTCTTCACCTAGGTATTCACCCAAGAGAAATGAAAGCGTGTCAAAAACAAACAACTCGCTCAGGAATGTTCACAGCAGGCTCCTTCATAATCCAAACGTTCATCAATACAAAATGGATCAACAAATTATGGATTAGTTTGGAAAACGGACACATTCCGTACAATGGAATCCTACTCAACAATGAGAAGAAATAAACTGTGGATACGCTCACCAACATGCATGCATCCCACAGACATCACGTTGTGCAGAGGAGGCCAGACACCGTAGAATATGATGTCAGCCTGTTGAAGTCCAAGAACAGACAAAAAATGAATCTATGGTGGTCGAAATCAGAAGGTGGTTTGGGGGTAGGAAGCTGAGTGGCAAATTGACCGTAACTTTCTAGATGGTGGACACGTCCGCGTCTTATTTTGGGTGGTGGTGATCACAGCTGCCAAAAGTCTCAAAACTGAGCTCTTCCGATTACATGTCCCAAAACAGAATGGCGGGGGGGGGGGGGAAATCCCAGGAATATTCTGGATACAGCAAAGACTAAAGATTTCAACACGACTGGAGACATGATGCTTGATAAAGCACTGGGGAGGTGAGTGGAGGTAAGATCGTGGAAGAAATCCTATCAGGCTGTGCCCTTAAAATTCATACTCGGGTTTTTTATACTGTAAGGGGGAAAGGAAATGGGGGACTTGCTTAATCATAAAGTTCTCAGAGAGGAAACGCCAGGCTCGCTAACCGGGACATCTCGGCTTCTTAAATAGCCATTGCCCGTTTTGTTTTGTTTTGGTCTTGCGTCTGCAGCAGCATCTGTGAAGGCAGACAGCCTGTCCTGGTCGTCCTGGGTCCTGTCCTCATCAAGTAAGTTCTCGTGCAGGAGTTTCGCACCCTTTGTACCAACCGAAGGGTAGTTTCCAATGTGCAGTTGCTCCTTCCCTTCGTGTTCTTGACCAGAAGTGAGTTCAACACGGGCTTTGTGAGTTGGCAACTTCCTTTCCCTCCCTCTAGACCCGAGACAGGAATGAAGCATCAGCTAATAGGCTTAAAGCCCTTTTTCATATTCGTTGTTCACGTCATACTCAGATGGCTTTGAAAAATACGGTTTGTCTCGCTGCGATCATGCCAGCATCTAAGATGTGGAAAATTTGCCTGTGAATTGGCGATCATTTTCGGAAGGTAAAGGCAAGTTAATGTGGAAATGACTGCACCCAATGGTGGCACCCAAAGTAACACGATTTATCTCTTTGCTGAAGTTAAAATAGTCATATGTCAAGGCAGCTAGGATCTGAGTGGGTTCCACGTGTAAGATTACAGGCCTTCACCAGCGGGCAGCCTCCTATATAGGGGATGTGAGAGGTCCCAGGCAGACCTGTCCCCAAGCTCTCTCTCCTGTCCACTGGTCATGATAACGACATTTCTACCTTTGGCTATTAATTTGTCCCATTTCCCACCCACCCCCCCAGCAGGGACATGGGGAAGTGGCGTCTTGGGAACCCTGCCGGCGGGTCCCAGTGACACGGAGCCTGGCAGTGGGAGGCCCCACGTGGGACCTTCTCATCCCTCAATTTTTCACCTGCACTTGCCTTTTAGGCAAAAGGGGCCAAAGATAGCAGAGTAAACACACAGCTGAAATTTTTTAAAAGTAAAACGAAAAGGTCTCCTGGGAGTGTAACCGCTGGCTTGTACCCCCTGTCAGAGCCAATTGTACCAAACTCGCCCCCGTGTCACATTCAGGGATGTCACACTGCAGCCGGAGGTCATTCCCGAAGGAGGACTCACACCATGGAAACTGGTGAACACCCCAAACCAGAGCTTCTTCCCTGGAGAGTCAGTACCTGCCCAGCAACAATATCCCTCCACCTAGAATTCAAGCCAGTCTCCTCTCCTGCACGGTGATGACTTCAACTATCATGATCTTTAAGTCCCAGAAAGATTTATATTCAGAGGCTGGACCTGCAAAAACAGGAAAGTCAATTCAAGCTTCAGAAACATTTTTAGAACCATCGTGAAATGAAAGTCCTTTTCTTGTTCAATTTAAGTGATCAGAGTATCTCCTGCCTCTTTCGGTTCGCCCGAACCCCAGCCCCTACCCCAGTCCCCGCCCCCCATGCTTCGGCAGTTCTGGTCGACAGAGGTTTTGTACTAGGTGCACCCAAATGTCTTTTGGGCGCTGGTTGCACCAATGGCTAAACACCGAATGGCTGCGACTCTGCTTCAGACGTTTCCCCTTGTTCAATGCCAGGGAGACTTTCTGGTGCAAAACATTGGGAAGGAAGGGGCTTGGAAGGAGTTGGAGAGGGTGAAGGGTCGTGTGACCACTGGGGAGGAGAGAGGCAGCATCTGGGTCTTTCCAGAGTCCTAGAGCTGGAGCACGTGGATGGAAGGGGCTCTGGTCCAGGAGCCCGGGCATACATGGTCACGATTTTCTCTTCCTCTTTTTATAGACTCTCATGGGAAGCCAGATGAGCCCCATTTGCCTCTTCCCAGGCCCGCACATTATTAGGATGGCCTAAAAGGCCCAGAGCCCACGTGAATTGAGAACCGGTATGAAAATATGGAGCTGGAAGTTATGACCCGAGGCCTCAGTCATCTGCAGCTGCAAGCACCTGCAGGCCAGGCCGCGAAGCGTGGCGACACGTCCGGCTGTGCAGATGGGCGTCGTGGGCGACTGCGGGAAAGCTGGGGGGGTCGGGGCTGGGAGACCCCGGGGGACTGACTGAACATTTAGGGATCATGTCACAGGGCTGGATCCCGCTCCGGCTGCCACACTGCGCTAGGGGTCTCCCGATCGTGTCCCTTTTCCATTCCTTCCAGGGTGTTCCCTTGCCTGTGGCGCCATTGGTCCAGCGGTGGACAAGCAGGGCGAGAGCTGTAGCCTCAGGATGTCCCCTTCCAGGTGTGATGGGCGGAGACGGGCTGGCTTCCAGGTGGGAGGCCTGAGCAGGCACACGGGGCCACACGCTTGATTTGCTGTTTTGCTTAAAATTCTTATTAATTTTTGAACAAGGAGACCTGCGTTTCCATTGTGCCCTGAGCCCTGCAAATTGTGCAAATGCTCCCGGGTGGGGAGGTGGCAGAAGGGCAGCAGACAAGTCGACCCACAAAGAAGCAAGATTAATGCAGACAGGGAGCCGTTCGGTGAAGGCGGCACGGAGGACCGCAGGCTAGGGACTGGGGGCTGGGGCGGGGGTGGGGACGGGCTTGGCTGGAGGTTACACTTGGGGTCACGTGTTCTGGGAGGCATCTCCAAGGAGGCAGCCTTAGGATAGAGCGTCCCGGGTGGAGGGGCAGGAGGTGCAGAGGCCTTGGGGCAGCGATGGGCTCCGTGAGCCCAGGGTGAAGGCCAGAGTGACTGGAGTATAGAAAATTCAGGGGAGGCCGGGAAGGAGGGCAGGGTCCAGATCCTATAGGGCTTTGTGGATGGGATAGAGCTGGGCTTTTGATCTCTCTGCAGCGGGAAACCACCGAGCGGTGTGGGGGATGGGATGGGGCAAAAATGGAGGCAGGGAGGCCAGTGAGGATGTTGAGGTGCAGGTGGAAAAGAGGACAGCAGTGGACACTGAGAAGTTGATTGGATTTGAGAGATTTGGGAGGTGACATGGATGAGACTTGCTGTTGGACTGGACAGGGTGTGTTTAAAAATAAAGAACCAAGGGCATGTTTAGGGTTTGTGTCTGAGCAAGTGGGTGGAGGGCAGGACCATTGACAGAAAGAAAGGAGGGGAGTCGGGAGGAACCGTCTGGTGGGGAAAGAGAATTTTGTTTGATCATGTTGAGTTAGCAATCCCAGTAGACTTCGGATATCCATACACATATAGGCACAGTCTGTTGTGAGAAAGGAAATGTTATACCAACGCTAAAAGAAGCCTAAAAGTAACCGCCCCTAACCCAATGCAAGCGACACGGTGGTAAATACATGATGACAGCCAATGACGTACGGGACGGTCCAGCCCCATCTCACTGCAGCTCACAGCATCTTCTCTTGTGCAGTCATTCCATGGGCCCTGAGCAAGCAGAGGTGCCTAGTAGAATTCTGAAAGACAGAGTTATTTTTCTTAGCGTCCAGCATTGGACGCATTCTGTAACCACTTACTAAACACCTTTCTTTCCAGCAGGTGGACCCCTGCAGGTGAATGAGTTCCTCAGGCTCTACTCCTCAGCGGACGTCTCAAGAGGGTCTGCAAGAAAAGATCCCCGGGGTGACCCTCCCCAAGGGAACACTTGTTAATGACCCCCATCTTCATCTTCACCCGGATCCCAAGCACTGGCCGGAGCCTGGGGAGTTCCATTCTGAAAGGTAAGCAGGCTGGACACTCAAAGTTCTGGTAACTCTCGGGGGTGTATCATCTTGGAACTTTTTTGATTATGAGATAACACTTACATACAGTGACATGCCCAGGCCCTAAGCGCAAACTTGGATGCACTTTGATAAACATATATACCGATGGGACGACTGCACCACTCAAGGTGTGGAATATTTTCATCACCCTGGAAAGTTCCCTTGTGCTACTTCCAAGCCAGGCTGCGCACCCCCATGAGGAACCACTGTTCTGATTTCTGTGACTATAGATTAGTCTTACTGGCCGTTGAATGTCAAAAAATGGAATCATGCAGTATGTACTTCTCGTGTCGTTTGTTCCCGTTTACTATTGAGCAATAGTCCCTTGTATGGACGTAACACAGTGTGCTTATCCGGCCTCCTGTGGGCAGACATTCGTGTTGTCTCCTGTTTGGGACTAAAACCAATGATGCTGCTATCATCATTCTTGAAAAAGCCTTTTGTGGACCTATGTCTCCATTTCTCTTGCATTGATCTCTAAAAGCGGACACATCGTAGAATTTTTTAAAGGAACATACAAGCACCACTTTCCACCCAACCCCAGATGGCCTCTGGCCACTCTGTGTTGACACCATTGTGAAAAGATAATTCGAATGTTCGCCCAGATGCATGCAGCCCACTCTCTCCAGCCAGGGGGTTTTATCATCTCCATTTGCACGCTGTGCTCGCAATTAACTGTGTCGAGGAAAGTGACAGCAGGACCGACTCAGAGCGGCTGTAACACTGAGGGGTTTATCGCCACATATTAAAACCAAAGCCACGGGGAGATTGGCTCGGAGCCAGACACATCAGGCAGCAGGAAGGGTAAAGGTGTGTCGAAAATAAAATTTAAATTTCCAGCTGTGGTTACGAGCAAGCCATTTTCCGGATTCACTATGGGGTCACAGCCTAACGAATGAGGCCGGCCTGGAGGATGCGTCCGAGCGGGGAGGACGCAGCGGCCCCCGCGTGGCTGGATCTGTACGGAGCGCAGCCCCCAAGAAGTCTGCGTCCTTTGCGTAAATCCTCACGGGCACAATCAAGGGAATCAGAATCACCTGGAACCTATTTAACTAGATGGCTTTTCACCACAGCTCGGGCACAGCGGGAATTAATCCTGTGTGCACCTGGAGTAAGGATGGAGCAGAGCCTGTCCCTGGTCAGAGCAGCCATGCTGTCGAGCACGTGGCCCCTGCAGGACACAGCCTGACCCCGCTCCAGCCTGTTCCTGGACGCTACCCACTTCTGTCAGCTCCGTGGCCCAGGCAAGTCTACACGTGAGTTCTGCCTCATTTGTAGTTGAGGCCAAGACTCATGGTAAAGACAGAATGGCTAAGTGTGGTCTTTGGCAAACATGGCTCTCCTCCCTCTGTGCTCCTGGGCAATAACGGGTCAGGACAGGTAGGGAGACACTCCTCCTCTCTACCTTGAACCCCAGGATGGAGACTTCTCTTTACAGCTCTAGTGAAAAGAGGACAGGCCCAGGAATTCCCTGGCGGTCCAGTGATTAGGACTCTGGGCTTTCACTGCCAAGGGCCCGGGTTCAATCCCTGCTCGGGGAACTAACATCCCGCAGGCCACACGGCGTGCCCAAAAAGAACAGAATAAAAAAAAATAAAAAGCACATTTAAAAAAGAAAAGAAAAGAAAAGAGGAGAGGCCCAGAAATCTTGAGTATATACCTAGGAGTGGAATGGCTGGGTCACATGGTAACTCTGTGTTTAATTGTCTGACCACCAGACTGTTTTCCACAGCATCTGCGCCATTCCCACCAGCGGTGTATGAGGGTCCTGACTTCTCCACATCTTTGCCAGCTCTTGTTTTCTAGGATCCGACTTTCTGATCCTAGCCATCCTACCTGGTGTGAAGCGGTACCTCGTTGTGGTTGTGATTTGCATTTCCCTGATGGCTAATAATGTTGGTTTCTAAAGTTCTTCCGAAATTCCAAAGTCCTACGATCAGGGGCATGATATATCCAGATTCTAGACCGTATTTTGTAACAGGTTTACCTTGCAATGTGGGGTATGAGACAGGAGTCTTCCAGGTTCATTTCTAGGCAATCTGTATGGGTCCCTCACCATGTCATAAAGACTTTAGCCTTGCACCCAGAGAAGTCTGGCCCTTGCCCTCAGCTTTGGGAAGTGATCGCAAAGCCCTTGGAATGTCACGGCTGATAGAAGTGTTTGTGTTGCTGGGGGTCTTGGGTCACAGCAAGTAGTCAGGATGTGAATTAGGCCTGGGGCTTTGGGTTTTGGGACGTCAGTCCAAGCTCCAGAGGGGGTGGAGGCTGAGCTCGGCCACACGGGGAGTCGCAAGCCCACGTGCTGGCGTCCAGTGAAAACCCTGGCTCAGAGCAGCCTCCCGGGCTGGCAGTGCTCTGTGTGTGTTGTCACAGGAAAGTAATGCTGGCGTTCCTCGAAGGGCCATGTTGGAACTCTCCTGGCCTCTGCCCTGGGCACCTCTTCCCCTGGCTGATGTCAGTCCGCATCCTGTCACTGCTACACCATGACCATAACCAGAGCTCAGCTTTCATCGAGTCCTGTGAGTCCTAGAGAATCATGGAACCCGAAGGTGGTCTTAGAGACTCCTGAACTTACAACTGATGTCAAAAGTGAGGGTGTCTTAGGGACTCTTCCCTAACCTGCATCTCCAAAGTGGCTGGCTTCTTGCGGACACAACCCAAAGACCATGGTTCTTTTGAATCAAACTGGGTTGAAAGTGGAGAGAATGCTTCTCCCCAGAGCACTCAAAACATATGCCCAGGCCGATGCAGGGGACACAGGTTCGTGCCCCGGTCCGGGGAGATCCCACATGCCGCAGAGCGGCTGGGCCCGTGGGCCGTGGCCACTGGGCCTGCGCGTCCGGAGCCTGTGCTCCGCAATGGGAGAGGCCACAACAGTGAGAGGCCCGCATACCAAAAAAAAAACCAAAAACGTATGCCCACACAAAAATTGTCAGGAATGTTCACAGCAGCATAATTTATAAGAGCCAAAAAGTAGGAACAACTCAAAGGTCCATCAGCTGGTCGAATAGATAAATGAAACGTGGTCTGTTCACGAAATGAAATGTTGCTCAGCCATGAAAAGGAATGAAATACTGATATACGCTAGAACCTGCGCGAACCTTGAAAACGTGCTTCGTAAAGAAACTCATCAAAAAGACCACCTCCTGTGTGATTCCATCTATATGAACTCTCCACAACGGGCAATGCTATAGAGACAGAAAGCAGGTCAGTGGTTGCCTAAGGGGTGTAGGGTTTCTTTTTGGGGTGATAAAAATGTTCATGGCGCTGGGCGCACAGCAATGTGAATATACTTAAAAACCATTGAATGGTATGCTGTAAGCCAGTGAATTACATCTGAAAGTAGAACTGTTTAAAAATAGTAATTGAATGCTTAAAACAAGTTAACTATTCTCTGCACTTTAGAGGTTGGGAGACCAACGCACAGAGAAGTTTCAGGAGATGAAGCCCAGATTCTGCTTCATAATTTCTGTTTCTCCAAGAGCATGTCACACCACCCACTCCTCATTGAGGGATGAAGCAAGATTATTAACTAATTGGATGAAAAGAGTTTCCTCCCTTGCATTATATATTAAAAAAAACTGCATGCTTTAAAGAGTTAAATCTAAACAGCAAGCCAACAACTAGAAAGAAATACAAGGAGTCTCAAGGTAGAAAGGACTTTCTAGGCATAAAAACATGAAAGAAATGGCAACAGAGATCAATGAAATTATACTAATATACTGAAAATAGAAAAAAAAAACCTCACAAGCGAAATTAAAAGTGGAAAGGCAGAGTAGGAAAAATATTTGCAGTGTGTACGAAAAACTGGCTTTGAAAGCAAGTTCTGACACTGGAAAAATAACTAGCTATCAAACATACACAACAGCTGACTTATTCATCAAAAATTTAAAACATTGCAAAATAAGGTATTAAAAATCCAATATTTGAGCCCCGCCCCCCGCAAATAGCATAAGTGTTGGTATAAGAACTATGAACTAGACATTTCCATTCAACTTTTCATAGAAGAGAAAATCTCCCAATATTTCTGGAGCGCCATTTAGAAATAAGCATCTAAAACTTACATAATATTTATACCTTTGACTACAAATCTTACTTTGCAATTCATTCTCAAAGAGCAGTTAAATAAACACACAAAGAATTATATACAGATATTCATTTATAACAGCCAGAAACCTCCTAAATATGTACAAATAAGTAAACAGTTAAATAAACCATGATAAATTTGTATAACAAATTATATGTGCCAGTTAGAGAACTACTGAATGGCATGGGGAAATGCAAGAACTAAAACATTAGGTAACAAAAGCAAGATACAAAATTAAAAGTGCAGAGTACGTCTTAATTCTGAACTACGTAAATACAGAGACATATAATCACAGAAAAAAATACTGAAAGGAACAGTACTCGACATATAGTCAGCTCTCAGTCATACAGTGGAACATTTGAAAATTCTAATGAGACAAATACATCGAGATACGAGGCCCGGCTTTGGGGAGGTGTGATTTGGGGTAGTATTTGTTTTGTCCATGATTTTTGTGCATTTCCCAAAGTTACTACAATCCACGTGAAAATAACAGTAATTCAAGTACAAAAGCCTGTAGAGATGTCAAGTGAAATATCTGACAGCGCGTTTAACAAGGAGGTGAACACAGTCAAAAGTTCAAACGAAACAAAAGCGGAACAGAGAGAGGATGTGGTAGAGGAAGGACACTCGCTCTTTGTATCTCTACCCTTTAGGTTTATGATAAATTAGTTTCGAGTGAATTTTCAGTCCATTGTCCCTGTGTGGAGTAAAAGCCAAAACTGTTACCCACAACAAAAACATTTCAGTGGGTTTTCTTTACTGTTTGAGGCCCAGTCCATAACTGACTGTCCCTTTCATCAGAACAGGTTGGCACTAGTGGCTCCTAAGAGGTGGGAGATTGCAGTTGCTTTGTCAGAAATCACAGGAGTGTTTCAGAGGCAGGTGCGCCCCTGTGTCAAACACGGCGCAGGTGCTGGCGCTCCAAGGCCAATTACCTTTGACAGAGCCCTCTTCCGCCACCTGTGAATTTGGCTGGATTCCTTTGACCACCAGCATAATCACAGCAAATGAACACGGACAGTGAAAGTCCTTAGTAATGCACAAAATGACCCAAATTTCCAGGGAGTAGAGATACAAACAGGTAACAGTGAAATCCTAAAACCCTCTTAGGTAGGAGAGCCAGGCTCTCATAATCTGTCTGTAAGAGCAGCTAAAACGTCTCTGGAGAGCAGCTGAGGCACAGATAATGAAGAAGATCTGGGATCATTTTTGAGCCAAACAAAATAATGTGATTCACACTAATGAGCTGCTTCACGAACCCAGAGTCATTCTGGCTCGTTTATCCCGATACCTGCTCCAGAAGATTCTTCTTTCCACTCAGATTTACATTCACGGTCCTAAAACTACGGTTTCAAAGTCGAGATATTTGGGGAAATGTAAAATAGCACAGCAACGGCAGCCTTCTTCCTAGGGGGTGACAAATCAGGGTCATTCGCGAGACCCACCCTGGGGGAGGGCTGTGTCAGAATTAAACTTCAAAGAGATGCTTGGTAGACCTCTGGCATCTCACCTCTTTGTGGGTCCCAGCGAGGCTTGCTGGTGGGTTGCAATCTCTTTGCAAGGTGGCATTTTTCCTTCCACTCCAGGTGCTGCTTTGTGCCCCTGAAGATCAGGACCTTGAGCCAGATTTGACACAAATACTGGTGCTGAAGTAGGGGTTCCCTACGTCCCTTTGCGCACATCTCCCCAGGAGGAGCCCCATATGACATCCGGAACAGGGCATTGCAAACTGGCCACCCAAATGTGGCTGTGGACCCTTCACCTGCAGTTCCCCTGGGCCCTGGTCTTCCGTCTGCCTGCTTCCCACATTCACACACTCGGTCCAGCCCCGAAGGCATTGGTGAGATACCTGGTGGGGACCGGAGCTCCCCCAGAGGGAGACGCGCTCAGTACGTTTCATGCTGTCCATTCTTTGCGCAGATGAGGACTTTTCACGGAGGAGCCCCCAGCACTGCGGGGTGACGGCAATCTGAGGAGTCGTCCTCAGGAATCGTCCGTTTGGAGAGGTTCCATGAGCATTCATATAGTCTCCTGTCTTCCTTTGTTCAGTGTGGAATGGCCACCAGCCTATCAGGAATAAGGAAGTGTCCCCCGTTGCTAGCGGTGAGAATTCGTGGAGAGTGTGTAAGAGCACGGCTCGTGAGCTTCCACGCCTGGCACCATTCCTGGGGGAATTATTCACACGAGAGGGCACCCTCTGCATAGATCACACTGTGAACACTGCCCCCTGGAGTTGTGCCTCAGGACAGCCCGAAGATGTGACTCCTGTATTCCAGCTGGCGTCTGTGCTCACGTCCATCTCCAGGGGTGGCACGTCAAACCAGGGTAGGATTTGGGGGTGTTTGGGGCTTGACTCTGGCTCTCACATTGATCGAGGCTTCCACTCTGATGAGTACCTTGGGCCAAAGCCAACGTCACACACACCAAACTACGAGCTGACCGAGAAGAACTTACCCCAGAACATCACAACCTTTCAACACTCACAAACAACAGTGTCAAAGATGACAGCAGTAGCGTGATCACGTGAATCAGCTAGAATCATGTGCTGTCTTTTTTTTTTTTAGGAGCCTTATTGAGATATAATTTATGTGTTATATAATTCACCATTTAAAGTGCACAATTCAATGGGGGTTTTTTTAACATTTTTATTGAAATATTGTTGACTCACTATGTCGTGTTAGTTTCAGGTGTACAGCAAAGTGACTCAGTTATACATATATATATTCTTCTTTTACATTCTCTTCCATTATAGGTTATTACAAGATATTGAGTAGAGTTCCCTGTGCTCTACAGTAGGTCCTTGTTGGTTATGTATTTTATGTATAGCAGTGTGTGTATTTGAATCCCAAACTCCTAATTTATCCCTCTCCTCTCCGCTTTCAATGGTTTTGAATAGAGGCACAGTTTTGCAACCATCAACAGATCTAACTGTAGAACAGTCGCATCAGCCCCAAAAGGAACACTGTGCCCGTCGGCAACCACCCCCGTTTCCCTTCCAATCCCACCCCTAGGCAAACACTAATCTACTTTCCGACTCCATAGATTTGCCTGTTCTGGGCCTTTCATATAAATGGAATCACAATATGTGGTATTTTGTGACTGAATTCTTTCATTTATTATAATGTTTTCAAGGTTCACCCGTACTGTAGCACGCTTCAGTAATTCATTCCATTTTTTTGCTGAAAAATACTCCACTGCATGACTATAGCACACATTGTTGAACACATCGTCTGTTGATGTACATCTGGGTTGTGTTCACTTATCAGCTATTACAAATGATTCTCCTGTTAGCATTTATGGACTAGTTTTTGTGTTTTCATTTCTATTGGGACTGTATCCAGGAGTAGAACGTCTGAGCTATAGGATAGTCACACGTTTAGCATTTTGAGGATATGCCAGGGTGTTTTCCAAAGTGATGGGACTATTTTATGTTCCCACCAGCAATGCATGAGGGTTCCAGTTTCTCCACATCTTCACCAACACTCGTTATTGTCGGTCTTTTTGATCACCGCCATCGTAGAGGGTGAGAACCGGTGTCTTGTTGTGGTTACGAATTGCATTTCCCTGACGGTAAGCATCATCACGTCATGTGTTTTTTGGCCACTTATATATCTTCTTTGGAGAAATGTCTATTCAGATGCTTTGTGCATTTTTTTCAAATTGTGTTGTTTTTTTAGAGCATTATCACTGAGTTGTAAGAGGTTTGCGTATTTGGGATACAATTTCTTTTTCAGATGTAGACTTACAAAGATTTTCTCTCAGCCTGTGGGTTGCCTTTGCACTTTCTTGATGGTTTCATTTAAAGCACAGAGGTTTCTAATTTTGACGAAGTCCAATTTATCTCTTTTTCCTGTTATTGCTTGTGCTTTTGGTGTCACGTCTAAGAAATCATTGCCTAACCAAAGGTCATGAAGATTTACTCCTGTGCCTTCCTCCAAGAGTTTCATAGTTTTAGCTCTTACACTTAGGTTTACAATCCATTTGGTTTAATGTTTATGTATGACGGTGAGCAAGGGTCCACTTCACTCTCCTGCTTGTGCCTGTTTACCTCTCCCAGCGTTGTTCATTGAAAAGACTATTATTTCCCGTTGCAATAATGGGGCACCCTTTTCAAACATCAAGTGATCATAAATGTAAGGGTTTGTTTCTGTACTCTCAGTTCTATTCCATTGAGTTATGTCTATCCTTATGCCAATACGTTATCTTGATGACTGTAACTCTGTAGTAAGCTTTGAGATGAAAAAGTGTTACTACTCATTTTTATTCTTTTTTTTCAGGAGTGTTTTGACTATTTGGGGTCCCTTGAATTTCCATGTGAATTTTAGGATTAGTGTGTTTATTTCTGCAAAACAAAGTAACTGGGATTTCAATAGGGATGGCACTGAATGTGGAAATCAGTTGGGGGAGTACTGCCATCATAACAACATGTCTTCCGGTCCATGAATATGGGATGTCTTTCTATTTATTTAGATCTTTAAAACATTTTTCAACAATGTTTCATAGTTTAAAGTGTACACGTTTTGCACTTCTTTTACTAAATTTATTCATAAGTGTTTTATTCTTTTTGTGCTATTGTAAACGGAAATGTTTTCTTAATTTTATTTTAGAATTGTTCATTGCTAGTATGTAGAAATACAAGTGAGACAGTGGAATAGGGCAGAAAACTCATGCAGGTGATCATTGCAGTAATTGGAGGAAAGTGGTAAGAATATGAATTAAGGCTGAAGTAACACTAATAAAAAAACAATAGACTTTGACGTATTTAGAAAGTGGCCAGTTCTACGATGGAAAATTTTAAAAATGAAATGATTCAGAGGCTTGTTTGGGCAACTGAAGGAATAGTCACAACATAGAAGTACAAGTGACTTTTTGTGTGTTGATTTTTATCCTGAATCCTTGCTAACTTCATCATTCATTCTAATAGGTCTCTTGTTTTTTTAAGTGCATTCTTTGAGATTTTGTAAATACAAGATTATATCTCTGCAAATAGAGATACTTTAACTTCTTACTTTCCAACATGAATGCTTTTGGTATCTTTTTGTTGCTTAATTGCCCTGCCTAAAACTTCCAGTACAAAATGGTACAAAAGTGGTGAAAGCAGGCATCCATGTCTTGTTACTGAGCTTAGTGGGAAATCATTAAATTTTCACCATTAATTATGATGTTACTTGTAGGTTTTTCATAGATGTTCTGCATCAGATTGAGGAAGTTCCCTTCTATTCCTAGTTTGTAGCGTTTTTTCATCATGAAAGGGTGTTGGATTTTGTCAAATGCCTTTTCTGTGTCTATTGAGATAATCATGTGGTTTATGTCCTTGAGTCTATTAATATTTTTATTATGTTGATTTATTTTCACTTATTAAACTACCTTGCATTCCTGGGGGTAAATCCCAGTTGGTGAAGGTATATCATCTTCTTCATATGTTATTAGACTTTATTTACTAATATTTTGTTAAGGACTTTTGCGTCCCTACCCATAAAGAATATTGGTCTGTAGTACTGGTCTCCTTTTGTGATGTCTTGGTCTGGTTTTGGTATCAGGGTAATACTGGCCTCACAGAATTAGTGTCCTTCCTCTTCTGTTTCTTGGAAGAGCTTGTTAAGCATTAGTGTACATTCTTCTTTAAGTGTTTGATAGAGTTAATCAGTGAAGCTATTTGGTTAGGAGCTTTTCTTCATGGGAAATGTTTTTATTGCTTAATTCAATCTCTTTACTTGTTATAGGTCTATTCAGATTTTCTATTTCTTCCTGAGGCAGTTTTGGTAGTTTGTGTCTTTCTAGGAATTTTCTATTTCACCTGTTATCTAGGTTATTTATATAATTATTCATAGAATTCCCTGTAATCCTTTTCATTTCTGTGAGGAACTAATTATATCCCCTGCTTCATTCCTGATTTTAGGAATTTGACTTTTTTTTTTCCTTGGTCAGCCTGGCTAAAGTTTTGTCCATTTTGTTGACCTTTTCAAAGAACCCACTTTTGTTCCATTGATAATCTATATTGATGTCTAGTCTTTATCATATTTCGACTCTACTCTTTATAGTTTCCTTATTTCTATTCGCCTTGCGTTTTGTTTGCTTTTCTTTTTGTTTCTTAAGGTTGAAAAGTTAGTGATTGATTTGAATCTTTCTTCTCCCCCGACCCGCCCACTACTGTAAATTTCCTTAAACACTGCTTTAGCTACATTTCATACATTTTGGCTGGTTGTATTTTTTTCTCATTCATGTTAAAGTATTTTCTAATTTTGCTTTTAATTTCTTCTTTCACCCATTGGTTATTTAGGCGTATGTTTTTAATTTCTAAGTCTTTGTGAGTTTCCCAAATTTTCTTCTGCTATTGATTTCTGTTTGATTCTATTGTTGTTGGAAAGTGTACTCTGTATGAGTGCAACTTTTAAATGTGTTGGGGTTTGTTTTATGCCCTAGAACAGGGCCTATCCTGGATACTGCTCCATGTGTACTTGGGAAGGATGTCTATTCTGCTGCTGTTGGGTGCAGTGTTCTATAGATATCTGTCAAGTCTTGTTGATTTATGGTGTTTTTCAAGTCTTACAGATCCTTGATCTTCTGTCTAGTTTTCTATCCATTTTTGAAAGCAGAGTATTGAAATCTCCAACTATTATTGTTGAATTATCTATTTCTCCCTTCTTTTTTTTTGGATCTTCATTGCTGCATGCGGGGGCTACTCTTTGTTGCGGTGCATGGGCTTCTCATTGCAGTGGCTTCTCTTGTGGTGGAGCACGGGCTCTAAGTGTGCGGGCTTCAGTAGTTGTGGCGCAGGGGCTCTAGAGCGCAGGCTGTAGAGCGCAGGCTCAGTAGTTGTGGCGCACGGGCTTAGTTGCTCCACGGCATGTGGGATCTTACCAGACCAGGGTTCGAACCCGTGTCCCCTGCATTGGCAGGCAGATTCTTAACCACTGTGCCACCAGGGAAGTCCCTCTCCCTTCAATTCTATCATTTTTTGCTTCATATATTTTAGGACTCTGTCTTGTTAAAAGCATATATGTTTATAATTTTATATATCTTTCTAGTGGATTGATCATTTTATCATTATAATACGTCCCTATTCATCTTTAGTAACATTTTTGGTTTTAAAGTCTATCTTGTCTATTAGGATAGCCACTCCAGCTCTTGTGCTTGCTGTTTGCATGGTATTACTATTTCTATCCTTTTATTCTCATTCTACTCACATCTTTGGATTTGGAATATGTCTCCTGTCGAGAACACAGCTTGTTGCTTGTATATTGGTCTGAAAAGCTCTGCCTTTTGACTGGCTTGCATCATCCGTTAACAGTCAACATTATCATTGATATGATTGGGGTACATCTGCCATTTTGATTTTTGTTTTCTATATATCTGTATTTTTGTTCCACTAAAATTTACTCCTCCCCCCATTTTTGGGTTAAGTGAATATTTTCAAAAATAATATTTTAATTCCTTTGAGAAATTTTTACCCAATTTTTTAAGTTATTTTCATATTGATTTCTCATGGGCTTACATCTTAACCTATCAGAATCTACTTCAGATTTATACTAACAATTCCACGGAGATACAGAAATGTTACTCTTACGCAGTTCTAATCTCTCTCCCCTCTTTTTGCGCTATTATTATATACACCATGTCTATATGTGTTATAAACTCCACAGAACATTGTCATAATTTTTACTTTCTGTGGTTGTATGTCTTTTAAAGAAACTTCGAGAATCAATAATATATTTATGGAGTTTGTGACAGTAACCTCCTTATTTACCACTTATGAGTCTTCATTTCTTCTGCAGTCTCATGGTGTCACCTGGTGTCATTTCCTTACCCCAGTACAGCATGGTTCCCACTGCTTCCCCTGTGCTGCTGTTGTTAAATACACCATATTCATCTATATTATAGGCTCAGCAATATGCCTTAAAGGTGTTGAACCTTTCTCCTGGCCTCCATGTTTTCTTATGAGAAACCTGTAATCATTCAAATCCTTCTTCCTCTATAGGTATTGCATTGTTTTTTTTATTGTTGTTGTTTTGTTTTTGTTTTTTTGTGGTACACGGGCCTCTCACTGTTGCGGCCTCTCCCGTTGCGGAGCACAGGCTCCGGACGCGCAGGCTCAGCGGCCATGGCTCACGGGCCCAGCCGCTCCGTGGCATGTGGGATTTTCCCAGACCGGGGCACGAACCCGTGTCCCCCGCATCGGCAGGCAGACTCTCAACCACTGCGCCACCAGGGAATCCCTGCATTGTTTTATTGTTGGCTTTCCTGGCTATGTTCAACATGTCTTCTTGTTTTTAGTTTTCAGGGGTTTTAAAATTATGATGTGTCTGAATTCTTCAGGTTAATCCTGTTTGGGGCTCACATAGCCTTTGAATCTGTAGGTGTTTGTCTTTCTCCAAAATTAGGAAATTTTCAACCATTAGTTCTTTAACTATTTCTTCAGCACCAACCCCCCTCTTTCTCCTTTCCTTCTGAGACTCTGATGACGTGAGTGTTAAACATGTTACTATCCCAGAGGTCCCTGAGGCTGTATTCATTTTTTTTTCAACCCTTTATTTTGTCCATTGTTGGGATTGGATTATTTCTATTGACCTATCTTCAGTTCATTAAGCCCTCCGTCATCTCCATTCTGCCACTGGGTTCACCCAGTGAAATTATTTCAATGATTGTAACTTTTTCATTTCTAAAATTTCCATTTTTTAAAATGTCTTCTATTTCTTTACTGAGACTTTCTATTTCAATATATATTCCAAGAATCCTTGCGATCGCTCATTTGATCATCATGAGAGTTGAACTTTCTGTGGTTCTTCATACTCTAAATAACTCTGGATTATATCCCAGACATTTTTAACCGTAAGCTGTGAGACTCTGGGTTCGTTCAAACCCTATGGAGAATGTTGATCTCTTCGCTCAGTGAACAACCAGCCTCGTGAGGTTCAAGATGCAAGTTCCGGGGACCACAGCTCCGATGTCGTTCGGCTTTCAAAGCCTTCACCACGCTCTTCACGTCGTCTGTCTGTCCTGGGTGTGTTCCCCCCGGGTGGTCAGTCTGGGACCTGAAAGGTGGCTTATCCACCAGTTCACGTCTCAGGTTTTGGGGTATTTAGGTAATAAATAATAAATAAATAAATTTAGGTAATTAGGACCAGGCATCCCCCCACAGACCCCGAGGGGAGCCTGGGGCTCACAGTGTACTGGAGACACTTCCCGGCTCCTACCTCTGCCTGCTGCTGCCTTTGTAGGTCCTCTGTCCAGAGCTGAAGGCTCCAGGCACAACCGTCTGCTGGGCACTTCTGTGACCAGGTCTGCATCTGAGCCCAAGTGGTGGGAAGACAGAGAGAGAAACACATAATCCCGGTTGGTTCCTCCTGTTAGGATCACACCTCCATGTAGAGGAAAGTGAAGCCGAAGCCGAATCATTAGCCAAATCCATGGCACCCGCCTCCGCCAATCAAGGTCTTCACGATGCACGTCCTCCAAGCAGCACGGAGCCTAAACGATAAGGCGTTTCCCCGAGTTGTGGTCCAGGAGCTCGGAGTCAGCTGTGTCTGCTTCTAGCTGAGTGGGTTAAGACTGGATAGGACCACCGACCCTCCAACTGGGCATGCGCGAGTGTCCGCTCCGTGACCTTTTGACGTCAGAGGACCGAAAACTCCACCCTCAGGTCGTGCTGAGGGCCGTGGTTAGTTACGCCTGCGCAGAACGACCTCCACCCACCGTTTCCCATCCCCTCTCCGCAGGCTCTCCACGCCTCCACTGCCCTGCCGCTTCATTCTTCATCCCACAGACACCCCAGCCCCTCACCTTCGCGGCGCTGATCTGAGACCTGTTCTGTCTCCTCGCTTAGCTGCTTTGCCAAGAGCCCGTCTCTTTGCCGCAAACGTGGGCATCTTGGCATCGGGCAAAACGAAGCTGGTTCTGCAACAGAAGCTCCCCTCTCCGGGAGTCTCGGCTGCCGCTGGGGCTGTCTGAGAGCTGGGGTGTGAGAGGATGGAGAAAACAAGGGAGAAGGAAGGAAAGGAAACCCTGGGGATTGATGTTCTCTCTCTGTCTGAGGATAAGAGTTCCTGTTTTGTCTTTGAGCTGGAATCAGCCACTTTCCCTGGGTTCTCTCCCTCCCTCCCTCTCTCCCTCTCTTTCTCCCTCCCTCCCTCCCTCTCTCCCCTACCCCCATCCCTCTCTCCCCACAGCTCACTTCTGGGTTTACAGCTGCATTAAATTCAGACTGAGGACCCTGGAGGGGGAAAATGGTAAATCCCCCACCCCTTTGGTGGTACTTTAAATTCTGGTCTTCTTCCCCAATCTGACGGCTACTGCTTTCTCTTCAAAGTCTTCCAGTAGCTGCTCTGCATTCTGTCCAGGTTTTATAATTATTACATACAGTGGAAAATAGGGGTGAGATATTACTCCATCTTATCCAGAACTGGAATCCGAATTGGATTTTAGAAACCAAAACTAAAAAAAACAGACTAGCACAAATCCACTATTTTTACTAGAAAGATAATGAAGTGCATTGTTTCCTGGTGGTAGGTTAACAACGTCATCTTCACCTGCAAAGGACAGCTTCGTTAACCACCTAAATCTTATGCCCCAAGCATATCTTCATCTAGTTTTGCCTTATTTGAAAGAATATTCAAATCCATTGAAATTTCCAGCTGCTCCTAGACTAGGCTGAATAAATAAATAAATGACTCTTGGAGACTTTCTTTTAAAAGATATTTCATAGCCCGCATACTCTAGGATTCTTCTGATTTCTACGGCGGGGTTTCTTCAGGGATGATCTCAACCCACTGTCTTAAATATTGAGCTCCATGATTGCTAAAGTTGATGGCAAGGCTAACTCCAAACACATGAATTTAAAACACTAAATCACATTGATTAGAGGCATGTGGGTGATACCCCCTATTGATCCTTTAAGAGTTGGTCTAGCAAGACGCAAGGAGAGCTTGCTCACCTCGCTCAGCCCTCACCTCGCCGAAATGCAGAATTCGTATGGTGGAGACCATAGTTCCCCCAGTCAAACGTCAGAGGATATTGTTTAAAATACTGATTTTCTCCCCTTATTGATGCTATCAGCATCGGAAGATTTGGGGCAGGGAGGGAGACAGGAGGCGTTTGCCACATACTTTCTCTCTGTACCTGGTTTAGTTTCAAAAGCTTAAGCTCATCGATAGTATAGTTTGAAGAGAGAAGTGAGTTTCTGGGGGAAACACAGAAGCAGAGGGAGAGTTTCAGATAAAAAAGCAGCATCTCCTGGGCACGTGCAGGAGTGGCTACAGTTCCCCTCAACAGCGGGGGCCTGTGTCAGACCTTTATACCCCAAATGGTGCCCAGACCCCAGAGGCATGGCCTCACAATGTCCCTGGGGTGTGGATCTCAGCCTGGACCCCCAGCTTCCCCAAACCTGGTTCAGAGGCAGCAAAGAGAGCTCCAGACTTGAGGGTCCATAGGAGCTGGTACTTGGGGGTCTCTCTTCTCACCCATCTCTGACCCAAGCAACACCCCAGCTGTCTTTGCCCCACCTGGAACTCCAAATCCTAGGCTCAATTTCCAAAAGAAGCCAGGGTGGGAGCGTTTCATCAAAGCGCCTCTTGTATTCCCACCCAGCCAAGCAGGACGGAGACTCGGAGACGAAATTAAGTTGATGTAAAGACCCTGAAGGCATAGACATTTCTGGCACACCCGAGCGGTGGATGGAGATTCCCCTCCACCCGACTCCCACTCCCAGCCCCACCTGCACGATAATAAATAGTAAACAGAGACATAACCTTTGTGGAAAGAAGAATTTTTAGCAGAGGTACAAGGCTGCCAAAGCCAACGGAGTCTTATTCGGCCAAATGGTTACAGCCTGGGTTTTATTTCTAAGCGTCTCTTTAGCATTATGCTGTCACCTATAATAAGTGGCTTTGCTTGCGTAAACAGTGGAGGATCCTAACTGGCCCCGGCGAAGGGATTTTTCATACGTTTCAGGAGGGGAAGGATGAGCAACATAGGCAGTTGCACTAATGGTTTCATTTTTTAAGAGACTGAGTATTGTTAATGTGTGGTTCTTATTTTATTGCGTGCAGATGAACAACTGCTCTCCCAAGTGGAGGGCCGCATATGGGGGGGCTGGGAGGCTCCCTGCACTTGCTGGCTGCTACCAGCCTCCCTGATTGTTTTTCTCTCCCCCTATGAGGTCAGTAACCAGCTCTGATTTCTGCTGAATCGTTTTGCTGTGATCTGTCTTGTCCTCCCTCGCAATGTTAATTATGTCTCCAGAGGAGGGTGGGACTAAAATACAGAGCAGCAAAATGTATTTCTCCTTCTTGGACCTTCCTTCATTTTGACTTTCAGCTCCCTCCCCGTCTGGCCAAGGTCTGTAATCCATAGTCACACGGTTCCCGGTCCTTTATCTGGGAGACATGGGGAGACCTTGGCGGTACTTTCTTTTCAGACTTCAGAATCTAGAGTTAATGTACGGATAAAAGGACGTTATTCTCCATCCCTTTTCAGTGAAATGCCCTCCTCGTTTTAAAATAGCCCTCCCTTCCGGAAATCTGCTACGTGTCTTCCATCTTCTGGGAATTTATATAGTTCATCTTATGGAAATAGAACGTTGCCTCCAGGTGCCCAAAAGTAAGAGTCAAGTTCAAACAAATAACTTCCCCCCCAAACCCCTTTTCTTAAAGAGAAAATAAGTTTTTGTCCGATTTAGAAAGAGAATAGGTGTCAGGTGCCTCCACTTTCCCAGAACTTCGGGTGTTTATTCCCCAAATGTACTGTGTGGTGCTGTGGGTTCCTGGCCACCTGAAAATGAAGATGTGCCCGGCTCCAGCTTGGCACAAGGGTTATCCTCCACTAATGGTCATTAAGAGAAAATGAAGGCCATTAGGTAAGCCCAAAATGTTGGTCATGGGACTTAGACTCCATGGGGAGGAAGGGGAAGTTACCATCTCCATTGTCCGTGGCCGTGAAGAAGGGTTGATGAAATCAGCACGCAAACGGGAGTCACGAGATGCCCCTTGATCCCTTTTCTAATCCTGTCTCCACCTTTTGAGGCCCGACTCCCAGAAAACCATTAAGCAGAAGCACCCCTAAGGTGCCCCTCAAACCCTTGCCCCGTTAGCATCTTACCAACTTAGCCTAGAAGCATCTACAGCTGATTCTCATCATTCCCAGTAATTACGTCCTGTAAAGTCTCCGCCAGTATGGAACCATCGCTCCCAGGGGCAATACGCCATCCCCAGGGAGCCTCTGGACACAGCATATGCAAAACAGATCAATGCAAAACCTAGTGTAGGGCTTCCCTGGTGGCGCAGTGGTTGAGAGTCCGCCTGCCGATGCGGGGGACGCGGGTTCGTGCCCTGGTCCGGGAAGATCCCACATGCCGCGGAACGGCTAGGCCCGTGAGCCATGGCCGCTGAGTCTGCGCGTCCGGAGCCTGTGCTCCGCAACGGGAGAGGCTGCAGCAGTGAGAGGCCCGCGTACCAAAAAAAAAAAAATGCCTTTGGAGTTCCCTGGTAGCTCAGTGGTTAAGAATCCGAGAATCTGCCTGCCAATGCAGGAGACACGAGTTTGAGCCCTGGTCCGGGAAGATGCCACATGCCATGGAGCAACTAAGCCCATGCGCCACAACTACTGAAGCCCAAGCACCTAGAGCCCGCGAGCCACAACAAGAGAAAGTCCACGCGCAGCAACGAAGACTCAATGCAGCCAAAAATAAAATACAAATGAATTTATAAAAACAAAAAGCCTAGTGTAGGTGCATTTCCGTTTAAAGACACCTTATTTAATCCATGTGTATTGTTTATTCATTAACACTGAATAGAGGGCCAACAGCCCTCTGTCTCATGCCTGGACGAAGCTCACCTAACATATGCAACTTGCATTTAGGAACATGGAACAAGCACCAAGGTTGGGGCCATTTATGACCCCACGAATGTGCCGCAAGTGTGGGCTTTGGGGTTACAGATAAATTTTAAGGAGTCGGTGAATTTGTAACTGTGGAATCCGTGAATAACAAGGAGGAATTCTATATCCTAAACCTCTTTATACCTTTCTTATCCAAATCTCTCCATCTTGAGTCTCCGTATTGGTTTGCTGGGGACACCATGACAAAGCACCACAGACTGGGTGGCTTCACAACAGAAATCTATGTTCTCACAGTTCTGGAGGCTAGAGATCTACGATCAAGGTACCGGCAGGGCTGATGCATTCCGCAGCCATCCTCCTCGGCTGTACACGACTGTCGTCAACCTGAGTCTGCACGCCATCTTCTCTCTGTGTATCCGTGTCCTAATCTTCTCTTCTAAGGACACCCATGTTACTGGTTTAGGGCCCTCCCAATGACTTCATTTTACCTTAATGACCTCTTTTAAGGCCCCATCTCCAAATACCAGTGCATTTTGTGATACTGGGGGATTCAGACCATAAAATGTGAATTTGGGGAGGACAAAGTTACACCCATAACACTCCCTTCCCTCAAGTCCCTGCTAAGCCACATGGATTTACCGTCTCAATTGAAGATGTCAGGATCTTAACATTCCCCCTCCCAGAGCTACTGTGTTGAATTTAAAGTGTGAGCAGAACAGACTTCCTTCTAATCAGGGTTGGGATCAGGGTACCAGGTTTGGGCCCATAATGAAGATGACGATCTCAAGCAAAGCAAACAAAACAAACCTCCAAGCAAAGTGTCGGGCATCTTCTCCCGTGCAAGGCAGTCCCTGGGGAGACCAGGAAAAGCAGCCTCATCCCAGCTGGACCAGAGCAAGGCCACGTCCGCTCGGAAGACCCGGACCCCGGGTCCTTGGGCGGCCCTGCAGGGGATGGATATCGACCTTTGTAGCCCCGATCTGCTCGCAGGAGCCTCGTAACCTCAGCCTGGGGGCGAGGGCGCCACGGGGATGCCCACAGCCCAGGGCAGGGACTCCACCCACCTCTGGGCCTCAGACCCTGGAGGAAGGGCGGAGAACTTTCTCCGTGAACTCAGTCAGTAGTTCTGCCTTCCACTCTTGGTCCCAAACTCACCTACCAGGCAGCCCCGATGTTACAGGTTGAATTGTGCTTTCCTCCTCAAAAGATGTTACCGTCCTAACCCCGGTGCATTTCCTTATTTGGAAACGGGTTCTTTGCAGAGGATCTAGTTAAGATGAAGTCATTAGGGTGGGGCGCCAATCCGATATGACTGGTGTCCTCATAAAATGGGGACATTTGGACTCAGATTCACACACAGGGAGAATTCCACGTGAAGATGAAAGTGGAGAGCAGGGTGCTGCTTCTACAGGAATGCCAAAGGCTGCGAGCAAAATCCCAGAAGCTCAGGGAAGAGCCTGCAACAGACGGTCCCTCACAGCCTCAGAAGGAACCCACCCCGCCCACACCTTGATCTTGGACTTGTAGCCTCCAGAACTGGGGGAGATTAAATTTCTGTTACTAAGCCACACAATTTGTGGTATTTTGTGACAGCAGCCCTAGCAAACTAACACACCCAGAGAAACGGTTTTTAAATCAGATCCCTTCTCCCTGCCGCTTCAAACTTACCATTTTACTTAGGAATTAATTCACCCTCCCTACAAAGGCAGACAAGCCCCGCAAAGAGCCCCTGCTCTTTGCTGACATCTACCCCATTTTATGTCTCTCCCTGAAATTCAGTACACTCCAGGCTCACCAGACGCCCTATTCATCCACAGCCATACCAGATCCTTTGCTACCTCAGGGCCTTTGCACCAGCTCACACCGTCCTCTGGACCACTCTTTCCCCAAGTCCTTTGCCATTTTTGGTTTCAGTAAAAACATCACCCCCTCTGGGAGTCCTCTCTGACAACCCCATCTAAGCCAGTGCATCCCAAGACCCCAGGCCTGTTCTAGCCCTTATCCTGTTCCATTTCTTGCACAGAACTAAGTGTGATCTGAAACTAAAAGAACTGAAATACAACCACTGGTAACATGGTGGCTTCTCTCGGATGGGATGCTATATGGCATGATTTCAAGTTTCTCTCTGCTTTCCAGAGCTCCTACCATTAACATGTATTATTTTCTAATCAGCAAAGAGGCAACAGCTGCTCAAAAAATGGTCAACAATTTACTGGCATCTGTGCCTTCAACACAGCACTGGCGGCTGGCAGAACGCTGCCCTTCTAGGTGGTTCTCTAGCAGGATTTCCTTCCAGATGATTGTGGTGGCTTTAAAACACTTCACTAGAATTCTTTGATTCTTGTCCCTCCAGTACGAACGAGGCTGACCTTGGTGAGTTCTTTGTGACGGAACAGAAGTGATGCTGGGTGACTTCCAAGGTCAGGGCAGAAAAAGACCATTCTCTTCGAACGTTTGCTCTGGAGGCATCTAGAGGAAACCAGATGCCATGTTAGGACAAACTCCACCAGGCTGAAGAGGCCACCGGCCCCGACGACCACCAGACCATGGGCGAGCCACTTGGGTGTGCCGTCTTGGAAGTCCATCCCAATCCGGTCCCCAGACAACTGAACATCCCCACCGTCTGATGGCAGCGCATGAGCAGAAAGGGCGCAGATAACTCTCGCGCAGCGAGGTGAGACTCAGCGTCACGCGTGTGAATCCTTATGCCCGACCTCATTGCATGACGTGTTTGCCATATTCCATTGGATTTGGGGACCCTGTTTCAGAGGCTTTTGCCAAGGAGCTTCCATGGTAAAGTGACAACCACGGGACTCTGGAGGCGCACAGCTCTGAAAACATTTTAGCTCTGCTCTGCTACTTTATCAGGCATGCATTTTGGCTGCAGTTAAGAGAAAATTTGAATAACCAGGGTTTTTAAAAGAGGGAATTATTTTTCTCACAGAAATCTGGAGGTAGGCTTTTGCTGGCGTAGCTTCAGCTGCTTTAATAATGTCATCAGGAGCTCAGGCTATGTTAGCTCCTAGACTCGTGATTTTTTTTTTTTGCCTCAGGGTCACAAAATGGCTGCAGTAGCACCAGATGTCACTTCTGCTAACAAGGCAGTGAGAAGGGAGGAAGCCTGAGAAGTCATGCTAGCCACATCTTTCCTTTTTTTTTTTTTTCTCTTTAACAAAAAAGCAAAAGGTTTCCCAGATGTCCATGTAGCAGTCCTCTCCTTAGGTTTCATGGGTCGGAATTGGATCACATGGCTTCCCCTAGCTGCAGGAGAGGCTGGGGGATTGGGAAACAGCTGATTCCTATGATCATCTTAGCTAATCATGTCTCATAAGTCATCACTTGGGGCTGGGTGCATTGCAGTATTAAACTGAAGTTCCTCTTAGCAAGGAAGCATGGGATGACAAGTTTTAGGTGTCCAGTGAGCAGTGTCCACTCGAGCCACCTGACCAGGTTATGGCTTAGTGACGTAGAGCAAGACCCTTGAGCCCTGCGAACCTGTTCTTTGTCCATGAAACGGAACAACACCATGTCCTCAGCCCCCAACAGGGTGGCTGGGTGTCGAAGGGTGTCCTGAATGAAGGCATCCCTGGAAGAAAGCCTGGCCGTGTCCTCTATCCAAATACATCACACACTGTCCAGAATTAACCTGGTGATGGGTTACATTGTGGGGACACAGAAATGTTCACAGTTTTGGCTCTGAGACCAGCAATCTGCTTCAAAAGGGAAAAAACAACAAAATCGGATGCTCCAGAGAAACCTTAGTGCCGCAAGTCACAATCATGTAAGGAGATGAAGTGAGCTGCACTTTCTCCGTCTTTATCGGGCTGGAGACCCCAGATGGAGGCAGACTTACAGCCGTAACAGCACTTCTGTCAGCTCTCTGTGCTCAGTTCATTTGCCTCCCGTGGTTACGATGCCCAGCAGGGGGCGGCTGTGCCCACCGACGTCCCTCTTTGCGTTTACTCAGTGGCACCTGCACATTGATTTCCTCGGAGTTTTTCCTTTTTTTGTAGAATCAGTACCTACCTCCAGAGTGCGTCTGGGCCATTGTCTGTGGAGAGCCCAGGCTTATATTTTGCCCAGAGCAATATTATCAAGGCTGTGCCTGGGGCTGGCAGTCAGGGAGGCACAAACCCAGACGCATCCTGTCCTCCTCATCTGCTCTTGTTGTCGTCAGTCAAGCTGATTCTCAGTCACCAGCCTAAATTGCTACTTGCCACCGTCTCTTTGCCCTCCAGAGAAGTCCCTTCTACTGCCGTTTCTCAAGAGGCCAAGACCTTGGCTCCTTCGAACCAGAATAAAGTGACTCGTTAAACTATCCCATTGCCTTTCAGAATGAACATGGCTGCATAAGAACATTTTTCTGTGTCTCCTCCTGGAAATCATGCATAAGGAGCAAGGAGAATTATAAAACCCCATAAACTGCATGTTCGGAGAAACCAGACAATAGATATAGTCCACAGACTTCAAAGTACGTGTACAGAGTGACAAAGCAGCCGGGGTTGAGCAGGACCTGACAGGAAGGAAGGAAGGGAAGAAGTGTGGGGGCACCAGGGGCAGTGGAGGAATGCACCAGTTGTGCAGAATGCACCCCTAAGATGAGGGGTTCGCCCTGAAACACAACAGCTGCACGGATGTCGGCAACAGTGAGCATGGGAGCTGGGGCAGGAGGCGGTGGAGGAAGCTCCCTCAGCCCCAGTTTGGTTCAGAGAAGCAGAGGAGGCAGGGCTGTAAAGGATGGGTGAGAAGCAGGGAAATGCAAACCAAAACCACAGCGAGACAGGATCTCCCACCGGTCAGAATGGCCATGATCAAAAAGAACACAAATAACAAATGCTGGAGAGGATGCGGCAAAAAGAGAACCCTCCTGCACTGTTGGTGGGAATGTAAACTGGTGCAGCCACTGTGGAAAACAGTATGGAGGGTCCTCAAAAAACTAAAAATAGAGTTACCATATGACCCAGCAATTCCACTCCTGGGTAGATATCCGAAAACAAAAAACAAAAACTCTAATTTGAGAAGATACATGCACCCCAATGTTCACTGTAGCATTATTCACAATTGCCAAGATGGAAACAGCCTAAGTGTCCATCAACAGATGAATGGATAAAGAAGGTGTGGGACACACACACAATGGAATATTACTCAGCCATAAAAAAGAATGAAATGTTGCCATTTGCAGCAACATGGATGGACTTGGAGGGCGTTATACTTAGTGAAATAAGTCAGACAGAGAAAGACAAATACTGTATGATCTCGCTCATAGGTGGAATCTAAAAAATACAACCAACCAGTGAATAAAACAAGAAACAGACTCACAGATAGAAAGAAAAAACTAGTGGTTACTAGTGAGGAGAGGGAAGGGGGAGGAGCAGTATACGGGGTAGAAGGAAAAAGGGGTTATTTTGAGATTATACGAAATCATCTGGGTGAAACTTCTGAAAATTGTAAAGCACTGTAGAATTTAAAGAATCTTTCGTTCAATTAAAAAAAAAAAAGAATGGATGAGAAGTAGCCTCACTCTGGCAGGAGAGAAGAAACACCTGCCTGGGGCTGACATCGTTCAGCCGTCCCTCAAGGACTTCCTGCAAAGACCGCTGCCTGTCTCCCCAGATTCTCTCTCCTTTTCCCGTGTAAACGGAGCTTTAGCCATGAGCACATGGCCACCCGCGGAGACTACACCTCCCAGCCTCCCTTTCAGCTCCATGTGGTCATGTGACTCCGAGGGACCAATGGGGTGTGAGCAGAAGGGGCGTGCAGGGCTCCGGCCTAAGGCAAAGCGCCTGTTTCGGAGGTTGGCGTTTTTCCTTCCTCTCCAAATGCAGGAAGGCGGACGTGGGAGCAGTGCCGCTTCCACGGTATTGGGTGTGGACGGAATCTGAGGGGAAGGGAGCAACAGAACGGAAGGACCTTGGGTCCCGAGGGACGTCGTGGAGCATGGAGAACCCTCCCACCCCCCCCAGCAGCAGCCAGGACTGAGAGCCACGGACTCTCGTGTAAGAGAGACCCTCACGGGAGCCATGCTTCCTGTATCCTCAGCCCACACCCTACGTGATACATCCTTAATATAAATGTGCCAGAAGTGGGGTGCGGCCATGGCGAAAACCTCGGATAGTGCCTGGGAGGGGCCCAGGGGCGTGGGGCGAGCCGGGTCCTCCTTCCAGCCCTTCTGCATGGAATCCCCCCTCCAGGGGCCACGGAAGCCCAGCGCCTCCAGGTCCTGGAGCCCGCCTCTTCCCCCTGCACGATTAGGGGAACCTCTCACCCTCTACACAGTTGCCAGTTAACTTCCAAAGCTTGTTCTTAATCAGGATCCCATGTTTCAGAGATGTTTGCCCAGAAAGCCTCAAAATTGTTTAGAAACGCGCAAGTGTTTCCTCTGCAACACCCCCGCTGTGAACACTGCACTGTCAGCTGCCTCTAATCTCCCCGCCTTTCCTATCTCACAGCTCCGGGAGGGCTCCTCAGGCTTCTGGAATGTTCCGCGAGACATGACCTCTCTGAGCAGGACGAGTGCAGCTCGCCAGGGACAAGCAGCAGTATTCCGGGCAGCGGCGTCACCGGCCGGAGCGCGGCCCCTGCAGGTACAGCCCTGGGCCGGGGTCTGGGGGACCTTCCGCTGAGTCTCACGGGCTTCTGCGCCCACGCTGGGCGGCCAAACGTTTGTTCGTTGATTTTCTAAAATCTCAAGCTCTTGACTGTGAAATGGTTTCTAGCTGGAGGATGTGCTTGGTTCAGAGAAAAAGAGCTGACCTGGCGTTTCCAGTCCGTGCTTCTCAAATGATGTTCTGGAGGAGAAACTCTTCTTTTTCTCCCGAAACACAGCCTTAGCCAAAGCGTCACTGTGTAAAAAGAGACGAAAGTGGGTCTGACTGTAATGGGTTTGGAGGGCACAATGGCCCCCATCCCCCGTTCCTCAGCCAGTCTCCGGGATCAGAAAAATCCTTGTTCAAAGCAGTGAGTTTCCCAGGCTCTCTGTGGGTCCATTAGGGACCCCTTGATCCTGTCGCAGTGAGTAGAAGTCACAGACGAGCTGCTAATGCGCACAGCAGCAGCGATGAATCTCACGAACGTCTTGCTAAGTGACGGAAGCTAGGCACCAAAAGTGCATACTGTTGAATCCACTGATGTGAGATTCCGGAACGGGCCAAACAAATCCTAAGTGACGGAAGTAAATCAGTACTTGCTTCTGGGGGTGGATGGAGACGGGGAGGGACCTGAGAGAATGACCGGGTGATGGAAAGTTCTATGTCTTGAGAGGGGTTTGGCTGACACAGGTGTGTGCACTTGTCAGTGCTCTTCAGATCCTAACACTTAAGACTTGTGCATTTCACTGTATGTAAATTTTACCTAAAAAAGAAGCAGCAGCAGCAAACAGGGAGCTGAGCGTGGGAGGTGCCAGGGCGAGCTGAGCCCCGGCAGACCGGCTGGAGCCCGCCAGCGAGCCGTCACCAGGTGACGGGACTCTGGTTTGCATTGCAAGGGATGCGCTGAGTTTTAGCGTAAGAGCGTGACGCCACCGACGCTGCACAGGCGCACCCCGTCCTATTGGGCTTTGCTTCATTGCGCTTTGCAGATACTGTGGGTTTTTACACATCGAAGGTCTGTGGCCACCCCAAGTCCCGTCAGTCTGCTGGCGCCATTCCTCCAATGGCGTGGGCTCACTGCATGCCTCTGCGTCACATGGCGGTAAATCTGGCAGTACTCCAAACTTTTTATTATTATTATACTTACGGTGATCTGTGGTCCGTCTTTGATGTTACTATCGTCGTAGTTGTGGGGCGCCAGGAACTGTGCCCGTGAAAGACGCTGAACTTAATCCATTGTTGAGGTGACAGCTGAGGATTTAGAATATTACATAAACTTAGCTGGTCAGGCAGCAGCAGGGTTTGAGAGGATTGAATTTTGAAAGTAGTTCTGCTGTGGGTAAAATGCTCTCAAACGGCACTGCAGGCTACAGAGAAATGGTTCGTAAACGGAAGAGTCAATCTATGCGGCGAACTTCATTGTTGTCCTATTTTAAGAAATTTCCGCAGCCACCCCAGCCGTCAGCAACCCCCCCGACCCCAATCAGTCAGCAGCCACCAATGCAGAGGCAAGACCCCCCCCCCCACCAGCAAAAACTTTAGGACTCACTGAAAGCTCAGATGGTGGCTGGTATTTTTTAGCAGTATTTTTTTTAATTAAGGTATGCCTCTTGTTTTTCTAGACGTAATGCTCTTGCACACTTAATAGACTCCAGTGTAGTGTAAACATCACTTTTCTATGCCCTGGGAAACCGCAAAGTCCATGTGACTTGCTCCACTGCAGTGGTCTGGAACGGACCGCAGTCTCTCCAGGGTCTGCCTGTAGTTGAGGAAGATAGTTACTGTGTTTGTCACTATGTCACATGGGCGCATCCCGCTTCTCGCGGTGAACATGGCCGTGAACTCTGGTCGCCCCACCTGCGCCTCTCCTGTGTGTCTGGGGAACTGGGCACAGGGCCTCGACCTCCCGCAGACAGACTGGAAAGTGGGCGAGGGCTTGTGGCCTGGGCTCCAGTTTCTCTAGTCTTGGAGTCGATGCCAGGAGGCCAAGGAAAAGGGACGTCCTGAGTCCCTCCTGCCAAGAGTGGCCGTGGCAGGGCAGCTTTGTCCAGTGTCCGGAGCCAACCATAGAGGCAACCCCAGTGCGTGGGATCCAAGCGGTGCCCCAGGGTGGGGACTTCGGCGTCTTCCAGTGCGAGTTGGGGGCATTGTTTTTTTTTGTTTTTAATTTATTTATTCATTTTTGTTTTTATTTTTGGCTGTGTTGGGTCTTCGTTGCTGCTCAGGCTTTCTCTAGTTGCGGCGAGCGGGGGCTACTGTTCGTTGTGGTGCGCGGGCTTCTCTTGTTGCAGAGCACGGGCTCTAGGAGCACGGGCTTCAGTAGTTGTGGCACGTGGGCTCAGCAGTTGTGGCTCGCGAGCTCTAGAGCGCGGGCTTGGTAGTTGTGGCACACGGGCTTACTTGCTCCGCAGCATGTGGGATCTTCCCGGACCAGCGCTGGAACCCGTGTCCCCTGCATCGGCAGGCAGATTCTTAACCACTGCGCCACCAGGGAAGCCCTGTTTTTGTTTTTGTTTTTTAATGGAAGTAGAGTTGATTTACAGTGTTGTGTTAGTTTCAAGTGTACAGCAAAGTGATTCAGTTATATATACGTATATTCTTTCTCAGAGTCTTTTCCATTTTAGGTTTTTACAAGATACTGAACATAGTTCCCTGTGCTGTCAGGAGGTCCTTGCTGTTTAGAGTTTGGGGTGCTGTTATCGGCAAAGCAGCCTCCGGGGCGTGAACCAGATTCCGTCTCTGTTGCTTGTGAGTCAAACCCCTCACCCAGAACACTCTTCTGCTTTGAGGGTTGTTCCGTTGGGTTTGAAGGTAGCCGTGGCAGAGATGTCAATAACGAGATGTCAATAACGAGATCCTTGTTTTTATGTCTCCGGGCCTCCTCACCTAAGAATGCGGGAGTTCTAGCAAGTGATCTGAAGGTCTCATCTGGCGTTACAGACGTGAAGGTCATTCCTAATAGCACTTGATGTCTTCACTTGGATGGCTGCACTGGGTTGAATGGTGATGTCATTGCCCACCTGCCGCAGGGCCCCTGCACTGAGGGGCTGGGGGACCCCTGGGAGAAGCAGTATCGCCGAGGGTCCCAACAGCGGTGCCACAAAGGCTATCTGTCACCAGCCTTCTCTTTGTCTAACATGCCCACCTCCACCCCCCGCCAAGACTCTGGCCCAGAGAAGGGAGGCCGGGGCTGCCCATCTTGCCCCTGTGAGGGCGGAGTCCATCTCTAGGCCCCTGGCTGAAGTATCAGAACCAAGAACTGGGACTTCCTGCTCAGTCGTGTGGCTGTGATGCAGTAAAGGACCTCATCACTCGCTCCGGGAACTTCTTCAAAATCGACTTATCCGAACCACAGATTTCCCCAACAGACCCCTTCCAGGACATGCGATTGCTCAAGTGGGCGGAGCATTTGCCCACCAAACAGCTGTGTCTTTATCAAAACTCCTCCTAGATCCTTGCCTTACTGTGTCCATCAGACCTGTGCTGTTACAGTGAGAGCTTTGCGCGATCCCGCTATGATCTCCCCATTGAAAGACCCGCCTTAAACCACTGGTGACGCGTAGTGGGCCGAAGGGTGCCCCCCCACAAAGATATGTCCATGTCCTAACCCCTGGACTCTGTGAGTGTGGCCTTATTTGGAAAAAAGGGCTTGGTAGCTGTTACTAAGGATCTGGAGATGAGGAGATCATCCTGGATTATCCCGATGGGCCCCAAATCCAATGACGAGCGTCCCTCCAAGACACACAGACAGAAGAGGAAGCAGTGTGACCACAGAGGCAGCGACAGGTGTGGGACCGGCACCTGCCCAGAAACGCTGGTGCCACCAGAGTCAGAAGGGGCCTGGAACAGATCCACCCCCAGAGGGAGCGTGGCCCCGCTGGACTTGGACTTCCGGCCCCCAGGACTGTGACGGAAGAAATTTCTGTTGTCTTAAACCTCCTAGTTTGTGGAAATTTGTTAGGGAAGCCACAAGAGACAAGTATAACAGCTAACGGTCAACTCATGTTGACGTGTCCAAAACTGAGCCCCAGGTCTTCCTCTCAGGCCCTGGCACCCAGAACCGTCCCCTCTGCGTTGATGTCGTCTCCTGTTTGCAGCTGCTCAGGATAAAACCTTGGAGACACTCTTGACTCTTTCTCTAAGATTTCACAGCCAAACCATCAGGAAATCTTGTAGCTCCAGCTTGGAAAATATGAACCCAGAATCGGAGAGGCAGGATCTCTGCCTCCACCTGCTGGATTAGCAGGTCCTCCTGCTGGTCTGTCTCTCTCTCTCTGCCCTTTTTCTCCCACGTGCTCTCATTCATCCCATTCCAGCCTCTGTGCCGTCCCTCTAACACCCCAGGGCCTTTGCACAGACCACTTCATCTGCTTAGAGCACACTTCCTTGACGGCTGGATGGCTCAGCCTCTCTCCCCCATCGAATCTTTGCTCAAATGTCACCTCTCTCAATAAATTCTCTCTTGACCACTCATTCCAAATACCAACCCTGCCGCCAGCGTCCCCCATCATTTTTATCCTGCCCTGTTTTCCCCGTGGCCCGTAACACCTTCCGTCGTGCTCTGCCCTTTATTTATGTGCTGTGTTTGTTTATTGTCTGTGTCTCCCCTGCTAGAATGTGAACTCAGGACCAGCAGGCATTTCCACTTTCTTTATTCTCCCATCTATCACCCAGAAGTGTGCCAGACTCAGTGAATATTTGTTGAATAAATAAGTGGGGGGGAAACAGTGTCACCTGTTTCTTTCGTAATAGAGTGCGTTTGTGGGGATGACAAAATAGATGGCAGTCGTGTGGTCACCAAGACGAACTGTCTGTGGTGTATCTGAAATGTGAAGCTCTTCAGCGTTGCTTAGCTGGTTGGCCTTTCTTCCCTCTTATCAGCTACATTGAGAAGCCTCTGCAGTTTGTAGAACAGCAGCATTTTTCTCCCGAGTGTGGGCCAGGATAACCACTGTCAAAGGCGAGAACGTCTGTAGCCCCTGCACACACTCCCGAGAATAGGCCAGGTTAGGCTGCGGCAACAAACAGCCCCAAAACTTCAGTGGCTGAAGATGGAAAGGGCTGGTGTCCTAGTTGCCCCAGAGTGCCTGGGGGACCTCGGTGACCGTCCAGGCAGCTGCCCTCCGTGTGATGGCCCATTCTTGTGCCTCCATGGTGAGTGTGCTTCCACGGTCACATGGGTGGGGAAGAGGGCCCTGGAGCCCCTCCTACAGGCATTTAAATACTGCCACCAGCAAGTGACATGTTTCACTTCTGCCAGAGCCTGTCCCGTGACCTCAGAGGCACCTGGGCCAGAAAGGAGGGGACCCACAAAGGCCGACGGGCCGCAGCGCCCATCCCACGGCGAGTGAAGCTGAGTGTCACGTAAACGATGTTTTAACTCTGTCTTCGTATAGTTTGTCAATTTTTCTAATAAACAGCTGCTCTGTTTCTTACTAACCTGGAAGAACTCTTTATGCAATCCGTCAGCCCTTTGCTTCTGATATAAGTGGCCAACACGGTGTCACAATCTGACTTCGACGTTTGACTTGCGTGCTGTTTTATACCATGCAGATTTTAACACTTTTATTGTAATATAAAACATGGGCGCAGAAAACACACAAAAGAGACGCACAGCTTCATGAGTGATTTTAAGGCAGACGCCCTTGTACAGGACACCCGGGTCGTGAATGGCCTCCGAAACCCTCCATCTACATGGGCTGCAAGTCCTCTCTCACCCCACAAAGGGACCACCCTTCTGGCTTGTACAGCCATCACTTCCTTGCATTCCTTCCTTTTTTTTTGATCTCTGTCAAATCCTTTTTGCTGTGTATATTTCAGGTCTTTTCATTTTTAAAGAGATAACATCGTATGCCTGTAACCAAAGCCCCCCACATCTTCCCCCGACCCTTCTCCCTTCCCCTCCCCATAGGCAGATGCTCTCAGAAATTGGTATGTGTCATTCGGGGGCCTGTTTTTATGTTTTTTGCTATTAATACACAGAGGTATTTCCAGGACTTTTATAGGGTATTCTTTTCCATTTCTGCAGCCCCATATATTGAAGGTAGCCTTCTGTACAAATCTTTCTGCACGTTTCTTCATTCTGTCCTGTTTCTCAGATTCATCCATATTGACATGTGTGGCTCTAGTTCCTCTGTTTAATTGCTACGTAATATTCCTCTGGGTGAAGAAGCAATCTGTTTATCGGTTCCCCCACTGATGGGCACTTAGCTCGTTTGCAGTTTGAGGCACTCACCAGCAACACGGCAGGCGGTACCCCCATACATGTCTGTCTCCTGGGCTCGTGGGCAAGGGTTTCTTGGCCGTGTTCCTAGGGCTTCCTTGCATTTCTGGAAAAGACTGATTCACCCAGAGTGCGTCCCCAGGACCCTATAACTCAGTCTTGTCCACTTTAAAAATTATGTTTAAGTCTCAGTTCATCTCGGGATTTCCCTTCGCTCCCTTTTTCTTGCAGTTTCACTGTGGAAACTCCAGGGTGTTTTTGGCCGACGGCATGCCCTTCAGCAGGTTGCTCCAGTCTCTGTATTTCCTGCAAAGTGGCATCTGGATCCAGAGGCTTGATTAGACCCGCATTCGATCTCTTTGGCAAGACTCTAGGTGGTGTCTCCCCCTCCACTTGCATGGGCTGGAATCTCCAGTGCATTGTGAAATCACAGCAACAGTGAGAGCAGCCATCATTAATATGTTACCGACTTCAGTGGAAATGCTTCTGGGGGATTGCTGTTAAGAATGACCCTGGAGAAGCGACAAATAGAACTACCATACGACCCAGCAATCCCACTACTGGGCACATGCCCTGAGAAAACCATAATTCAAAAAGAGGCATGTACCACAATGTTCATTGCAGCTCTATTTACAATAGCCAGGACATGGAAGCAACTTAAGTGTCCATCGACAGATGAATGGATAAAGAAGATGTGGCACATATATACAATGGAATATTACTCAGCCCCTAGAAAGAAACGAAATTGAGTTATTTGTAGTGAGGTGGATGGACCCAGAGTGTGTCATACTGAGTGAAGTAAGCCACAAAGAGAAAAACAAATACTGTATGCTAACACATATATATGGAATCTAAAAAAATGGTTCCGATGAACGTAAGGGCAGGACAGGAATAAAGACACAGACATGGAGAATGAAGTTGAGGACATGGAGAGGGGGCAGGGTTAACTGGGTTGAAGTGAGAGAGCGGCATGGACATATATACACTACCAAACGTAAAATAGATAGCTAGTGGCAGCAGCCGCATAGCACAGGGAGATCAGCTCGGTGCTTGTGACCACCTGGAGGTGTGGGATAGGGAGGGTGGGAGGGAAACGCAAGAGAGAAGGGATATGGGGACATATGTATATGTATAGCTGATTCACTTTTTTATACAGCAGAAATTAACACAACAATGTAAAGCAATTATACTCCAGTAAAGATGTTTTAAAAAAAAAGTATACTTCCCGGCATACATGTGTCAAAAAAAAAAAAAAAATTCTGCTTTTCTAGAGCAGGGGTTGGCAAACTTGTATAATGGGCCAGAGAGTAAATATTTTAGATTTGCCATATGATGTCTATTGTATCTACTCAGCTCAGTCATTGTAGCCAAAAAGCAGCCACAGTAAAATGTAAATAAAGGAGTATAACTGTGTTTCAATAAAACATTATTTATAGACAAGGAAAAAATAAAAATAATAAAATAAAACATCTTCTTGCTATTTAAAAAAAGAAAGAATGGCCCTGGATTTTTTTATTATTATTATTTTTGGCTGCGTTGGGTCTTCGTTGCTGCGTGCGGGCTTTCTCTAGTTGCGGTGAGCAGAGGCTACTCTTTGCTGTGGTGCGCAGGCTTCTCATTGCGGTGGCTTCTCTGGTTTCAGAGCACTGGCTCTAGGTACGCGGGCTTCAGTTGCGGCACACGGGCTTAGTTGGTCCACAGCATGTGCGATCTTCCCGGACCAGGGCTTGAACCTGTGTCCCCTGCATTGGCAGGCAGATTCTTAACCACTGCACCACCAGGGAAGTCCCTGACCCTGGATTTTGAGCTGGGGTAAATATGTTTTAATAGGTGCCTGTGGTGGATAAGGTAGTATCCAGCTATCCCTATTTCTTTGGATGCCTTTTATAAAATTAGAATGGATGTTGAAAATGTTTAAATACCCTTTTAGCATAAAATGAAGTTGAACTTTTCCTTTCCCTTTAAATTATATTATTTTATTAGATTTCTTCTAATTGGATTGTTTTTATATTCCATAATAAAGTACTTGGTCATGATGTATTTGAGAATGTTAGTAGATTGATTCACTCGTATGATATTTTATTTAGAAATTTTGCATCTACATTCATGAGTGAAAGTAGCTGACAGTTTATTATTGTTGTTACTATTATCATTCGTGGTAACTAGTGATGGTTGTATCCTGTCTGCTACTATTGCAGTCTGTTGGGTATTAATATCAAGCTTATGCTCTTTTCATGAAAAGAATTTGAAACATTTCCTTCTTTTTCTGGTCACCAGCTGCTTGGCTAAAGTAGACCTGGTAATTGCCCCAAGGAGGACTCATAGGATGATATTTTCTTAGCAAGAGGCATTTTCGTGGTAGTGTTTACACTTCAAGGATGGTTTGGCTGGATGTAAAATCATGGCGCACACCCTCTTTCCATGGGAATATTGTAAGGATTTCTCTCTCTCTCCGTCTCTATCTCTGTCTCTCTGTCTCTGTCTCTCCCTCTCTCCCCCCTCCCTCCCTCCCTCCCTCTCTCTCTCTCTCTCTCTCTCTCTCTCTCTCTCTCTCTGGGCTTTGAGTGTTACTGTGAAAACATCTGAGCCCTACTTGGACTTTTTCCTTCTAAGAGTCTTCCTTTACTTGCATGGCTGCCCAAAGGAATTTTTTCTTTATCTTTGAAGTTTAGTAACAAACTAGAAACGTTTCAGTGTTGAATGCTTTGAGTCATGTAGTACGTTCTTTCGTTACATAGATTCACGTCTTCTTTTACTTCAAAGAAGTTTTCTTGAATTGTATCTTCTAATAGTTCTTGTGTTCCTGTCTGGGTTTCTTCCTCAGGGACTCCAATTACCTGGATGTAGCGGTCACCTTTCATAGCTTGTGCACCGTTCCCTCCATACCCTGTTTTAAAATGGTCTCTTTTTGGTTTTTCCTTTTTTTTTTTTTTTTCTGCTTCTTATGTCAGCTGTAGACCACAGCTTTATCATTTTTTATTATCTTTATTTTGGGCGGTATTTACTGTGGCAGTCTCCCCTTTCTCCTTCCAACTCCATCTACGTTTCCAAAATGGTTTTACTCTTTTCTTCTACTTCTTTCCCAAGTGCTGTCAGCTTTTGCTTTATCCCTCTTTCTCTCTCACTTGAGATTTTGAGTATTTTACTTATCGTCTTCCTTAGTTGCAGTTGTTTCATTAATTTTTTGCAAAAAAAATGCCTGGTGAAATGTTTGTTTGCAGTTTTCTCGTGTATACTCTGGTGTGGTCGGCAGGATAATGACCCCAGTCCCCGCCAAAGGTAGTCACGTCCTAATTAGTGGAAACCGTGCATACGTTACGTTATATAATAAAGGGGAGTACATGTTGCAAATGGATTCATGTTGCTAATCAGATGACCTTAAAACGGGGAGATTACCCTAGATTATCTGGTGGGGCTTAATGTACTCACAGGGGTCCTTAAATGTGGAAGCAGGAGGTAGAAGAGGTCAGGGTGATGCAACATGATAAAAAACTCAACTGGCCATTGCTGGCTTTAAATGTGGAGAAAGAGGCTGTGAACTGAGGAAAGCAGGCAGCCTCTAGAAGCTGGAAAAGACAAGAAAACACTTCTCCCCTCAGCCCTCCAGAAAGGAACACAGCCGTACTGGCATCTCCATTTTAGCCCATTTTGTGACTCCTGGCCTTCAAAATAAGCCACTTGTTTTGTGGTAATTTGTTACAGCAGCAACAGGAAACTGATGCACCTTGCAGAGTATCTGAGTGACTCTTTGTGGAACGTTTGGCTGCTGTCTTTCTCACTTTTTCCTCTTAGTCTGTTTAGGTAGATGTTGTGCTGCTTCGGTATATTTTTATGACTCATTACCGAATGAGTTAGGGCTCTGTACCAACCAGCGTCCAGACGGTCCTGTAGGTGGGAAGGGACGTTCAGGTAGCCTTCTAGCCTTGCAGGGTCTCGTGACGCAAAGTCTTGCCTTTTGTCCACTGCAGCAAGAACAGACTTCTTCCTGTCGCGTGGCATGTCTTCATGATCCTTTGTGTAGACTTCTGTACGTTGGAGTGGTTCCAGGGGGAGCATTTGTCACCCTTCATTTCTCTGGCCACATTGCAGCAGCAGGTGAAAAGCTTTTGCTCATCAGTTCTCTTACCTTAGAGAACTGCATTTTTGCTGGTATTTTCCGAGACTTGCAGCACCTGGACTGTCGCCATTTGGGTCTCTCCTCAGCGTCTCCGTCTCCTCCTGCTCTAGGAGGAGCTCCATTGCTTTTGTCAGCATTTTACCTATATGCTAGAGTTTATCTTCACTGGCTGAAAATGAAGTGTGCATTTTTTACTTTTTTTTTTTTTGAACTATGGGGGAAATTGAGTTTCATAGACATGTTCATAAGGTAATTCTCCTCTGAATTTTTAACAAGTGTCTCAATTGACTGAAAGAAATCTTTGGGCCACACTTTGAGAAACATCTAGAAATTTTTCATCATTGAAGGGAGAGACTTGATCTGGAATCAAAGATAAGTTCCAGCCCAGCTAGCACCTTGCACCATGCTTGGCAAATACAAATGGCTCCATAAACTGTGTAGAACAAATGGGGTTTTTTTTTTCTAGTTCTTCTGCAAAGGAAAATCCTACAGGCAAAATTTTTTGTTTGTTTGTTAAATCAAAAACTAACAAAAGGACTTCCCTGGGGGTGCAGTGGTTAAGAAACCACCTGCCAATGCAGGGGACATGGGTTCAAGCCCTGGTCCGGGAAGATGCCACAGAGCAACTAAGCCCGTGAGCCACAACTACTGAGCCCGTGCTCTAGAGCCTGCGAGCCACAACTACTGAGCTTGTGAGCCACAACTACTGAAGCCTGCGCGCCTAGAGCCCATGCTCCACAACAAGAGAAGCCACCACAGTGAGAAGCCCGTGCACCGCAACGAAGAGTAGCCCCTGCTCGCCACAACTAGAGAAAGCCCACGTGCAGCAACAAAGACCCAATGCAGCCAAAAATAAAATTAATTATTTTAGAAAAAGAACAATTATTATTAAAAAACAACTAATAACATGTCAAGTAAGGTAGTTTAGCCCCAGCCACTAGCCAGATGAAGTGCTGTTTATGAAGGCAGCTCTTAGGTTCCTGGTGAGAAAAGATCAAAGGCAAGTCCAATGGCCCTGTTTACCCAAAAATATCTCTTAGTCAATCTTCAGGGCTTGAAAACTCTCACCACTCAGTGGGCTAAAAAGTAAGGAGGGAGGAATTGTCTCTAAAAGTACATGAAGGGGCTTCCCTGGTGGCACAGTGGTTGAGAGTCCGCCTGCCGATGCAGGGGACGCGGGTTCGTGCCCCGGTCCGGGAAGATCCCACGTGCCGCGGAGCAGCTGGGCCCGTGAGCCATGGCCGCTGAGCCTGCGCGTCCGGAGCCTGTGCTCCACAACGGGAGAGGCCACAGCAGTGAGAGGCCCGCGTACCGCAAAAAATATATATATATACATATAGTGCATGAGAATGCCTGATGAAAAAGAACAGCCCTGCATCAAGCCCTACCGTGAGATGAGGGAGGAGCAGTCTGTGTTTATAGTAGCAGGAAACAGCTGCTGATGAAAAACATCTTTGATTAATTCGTTAAAGGACCAAAGACTGACATGTAAGACTTGATACCATAAAGCTCCTAGAAGAAAATGTAGGGAAGAGCTCATCAATATTGGTCTCGGGAATGAGTTTCTTTAACATGATTCCAAGAGCACAGGCAGCAAAAGCAAAAATCCACACAGGGGACTACATCCAACTCCAAAGCTTCTGCCCAGCAAAAGAAACAATTCACAAAATGAAAAGAGAGCTTACAGAATGGGATATTGTTGAAAACCATGTATCAGGTAAGGAGTTAATAGATAACTATATCCAAAATAGATAAAGAACTTACAGAACAATAACAGAAAACAAAGTCTGATTAAAAATGGGCAGGAGGGGCTTCCCTGATGGCACAGTGGTTAAGAATCCACCTGCCAATGCAGGGGACACGGGTTCAAGCCCTGGTCCAGGAAGATCCCACATGCCGCGGAGCAACTAAGCCCCTGCGCCACAACTACTGAGCCCGTAAGCCACAACTACTGAGCCTGTGCTCTAGAGCCCGTGAGCCACAACTACTGAGCCTGTGCTCTGGAGCCCGTGAGCCACAAATACTAAACCCACATGCCACAACTACTGAAGCCCGCACACCTGGAGCCCGTGCTCTGCAACAAGAGAAGCCACCGCAATGAGAAGGCCGCGCACCTCAGCAAAGAGTAACCCCCGCTCACCACAACTAGAGAAAGCCCGCGCGCAGCAACAAAGACCCCGTGCAGCCAAAAATAAATAAATAAATTTTTTAAATTTTAAATTAAAAAAAAAATGGGCAGGAGAATGAAATCAATAGACATTTTTCCAAAGAGGACATCCAGGTGGCCACAGGCATATTGAAAGACGCTCAGCATCACTAATCACCAGGGAAATGCAAATCACAACCACAAGGAGGTATCACCTCACACCTGCTGGAGTGGCTGTCATCACTAAGCATCTGTGTTGTGCCAGGACTATGTGGTCAGATTTATCAAAACTGAGAGCTAGTCTCAAATTTGTTTAGACAATAAGTGAACGTGATACTGATAAAGAGAGCGTGTGCCTTGTGAGTAACGGTGGTTTTTCTCTACTTTTGATCAGAATATCATTCATGGAATATCTAACGTTGGCATTACTACTCTGGAAAGAGTTACAAATGCCGAGTCCTCCCGAACTTGTCCTTTATTCACATGGCTGGTGTGCTGTGCTGAATTGTGTGCCGCTCCCACCTCAACATTAATATGTTGGCGTCCTAACCCCCAGTTCCTTAGAATAGGACTGTATTTGGAGACGGGGTCTCTAGAGAGGCAATGATGGTACAATTAGGTCACTAGGATGGGCCCTAACCCACTATGACTGGTTATAAGAAGAGATTAGGACACAGACACAAAGAGGGGTGACCACGTGAGGACACAAGGAAAAGACGGCCATCTGCAAGCCAAGGAGAGAGGCCTCAGAAGGAACCAACCCTGCTGACACCTTGACCCTGGACTTCCAGGCTCCCGAACCGTGAGGAAATCAATTTCTGAGCCCGAACAAACAGGCGGGGCCCCCGTCACAGAACATCATTGCTAAGCATCACCTGACTGCATCCTTGGAAAATCTTGTTCTCCTCACATCAGTCTCCCACCGTCATGCTTTTCTTTGACCTTCTTGTAACAAACCCCTAAAGAAATAATAAATATCTTGAAACCCAAGACTGACATGAGCGGACAACTTGGATAAATTTATGTCAAGATACCGACAGAGGCCTGCCTTGCAGACAGGATAATGAAGGTGGATATTCCCAAGTTCTGTCTGGGTTTCTACGAAGCTTCTGACTTACTCCTCCCCCTCCCGCCAACAGCAGGGGTTTACAGAAGAAAGGTCAGCTGGGATTATGGGCTTTTTAACCTAATGCAATCAATGACAGCGACCTCTCCAAGTTTACTTCCAACTCAAAAAAGATGGGCAATTATACGAAATTTATGCTCAGCTAAGAAGAAAAGCAATTATAATGATTTTTGCATGCATTTGAATATTGATGCATTCCCCACAGGTGTATGGAAGCTAATTAGCATTTCCATTAATATTAGTTAACGTGATTAATATTTACTTCTCTGTGCCAGGCACCGTGCTCGGTGCTGCAGACAGAAGAGATCTGGTGCGGGGCTTAGTGGAGCTTAGGGTCTCGTGAGAGAACCAGACGCTGATGAAACAAAAACAAAGATGCTTCACAAACTGTGATAAGCCTGATGAAGGAAAAGGCGGGGCACCCTGAGAGGGTGGGGCTGGGGGAAGGGCAGACCCAAGTGGAGACCCACGTGAGCTGCATCTGAGAGAAAGTCTGAGCACAGAAAAGCATCGCAGTGGGGAGACAGCCTCCCCTGGGTCACTCTGTAGCCATTCAGGGCTCCGTAGCCTGCTGGAAAGACTCCTAACTTGATAGTAAAAGCAATGGGATGGAGTGTGCGTGTGTGTGTGTGTGTGTGTGTGTGTGTATATATAAATTCATCTATTTATTTATTTTTGGCTGCATCGGGTCTTCGTAGCTGTGCACAGGCTTTCTCTAGTTGTGCTGAGCACGGGCTTCTCATTGCGGTGGCTTCTCATTGTGGCGGCTTCTCGTTGCGGAGCCCTGGCTCTAGGCGCTTGGGCTTCAGTAGTTGTGGCTCGTGGGCCCTAGAGCGCAGGTTCAGTAGTTGTGGCGCACAGGCTTAGTTGCTCCGCGGCATGTGGGATCTTCCCGGACCGGGGCTCGAACCCGTGTCCTCTGCATTGGCAGGCGGATGCTTAACCACTGCGCCACCAGGGGAATCCCTGTGTGTTTTTTTTAAAGCAGCTTTATGAATAATGCTTTCACACATTATTCACACAGTGAATAATGCTGTGTGAACACGGGTGTGCGAGTTTTCACGTGGATGTACATTTTCATTTCTTATGGGTATACAGGAGTGGAACTGCTGGGTCGTACGGTAACTGTGGTCAGTCCTACAGCCACCAGACTGTTTCCCTCAGCGGCTGCACCGTGGTCCGTTCCCACCAGCAGTGGACGAGGGTTCCAGCCTCTTCACATCCTCGTGGACAGTTGTTGTCAGACTGTTCGATCTACCTGTTCTGGAGGGTGTGAGGGGTATCCCACTGTCTTTGAGTGCTTTTAGGCTCAGAGATGCCAGGACCGTCCAGGGCTGCGGTTTAGTGCTACCCTTCTCAAACTTGAACGCTCGTCAGCATCACGCAGGGAGATTAAAATGCAGAAGACGGGCTCTGCTCCACTGTCTGACTCGGCAGGTCTGGGGTGGCCGGGAACTGCATTTCTAATGAGTTCTCAGGTGACGCTGCGGCTCCAGAGACCACACTTTGAGAACCACTTTGCCAAACTACTGACGCTGTGGGTAATCATTACTCAAATCCATTTCCCCCGCCTTCAGTAATTAAGGTCGTCTACCGAGGACTTGCACGTCCTCCAAGCAGCACGGAGCCTAAGCAATAAGGTGTTTGCCGGAGTCGTGGTCCAGGAGGTCGGAGTCAGCTGTATCTGGTTCCAGCTGAGCCGGTTAAGACCCTCCAACTGGGCATGCGCGAGTGTCCGCTCCGTGACCTTTTGTCGTCAGAGGACCGAAAACTCCACCCTCAGGTCGTGCTGAGGGCCGTGGTTAGTTACGCCTGCGCAGAACGACCTCGAGCCCACGTTTTCCCATCCCCTCTCCCCAGGCTCCCCACGCTTCCACGGCCCTGCTGCTTCATTCTTCATCCCACAGACACCCCAGCCCCTCACCTTCGGGGCGCTGATCTGAGACCTGTTCTGTCTCCTCGCTTGGCTGCCTTGCCGAGAGCCCCGTCTGTGCTGCAAAGCCGGGCACCGCAGCGTTTGGGCTTGCTGTGCGCGGGCAAAACAAACCGAGCTGGCTAACAGCTTTGAGAAAGGAAGCGAGAGTGGGTTGAGTTGAGAAGCGAGTGGGAGGTGAGGGAAGAAAGGCAGAGACAAGGAAGGAAATGGAGAAGGAGCCGCAGGGAACGGAATGAGGCGTCGAGACTTGCCTGCGTCAAATGCAAAGACCTACCCCTGGATGCTCGCAGCAGCTTCACCGAAGTCGCCAAGAACTGGAAGCAGCCACGGTGCCCTCAGCAGGTGCATGGATACGCATGGTTCATCCAACCCACGCATTATTATTCACAGAAAAGAAACGAGCTGTCACGCCGTGGACGGGCGCGGCGGAACCTTCAGTGCGTATCACTGAGCCAAAGCAGCCGGACTGAAAGGGCCGCAGACGGTGAGGCCAAGCGCATGGCATTCCGGAAAAAGTGAAACTCTGTAGACAGTCGAAAGATCAGCGGTTGTCAGGGGTTGGGAGCAGGAGGGAAGGAGGGATGGATAAGTGAGCACAGAGGAGCTTCAGGGCGGGGAGAGGACTCTGGCGCAGGCCCGGTGGATGCATTTGCCGAAACCCATGGATCGTTCGATGCACGGTGAAACTGCACTCGGTTAATGACAAGGCAGCAGTATTGGGCCATCAGCCGTAGCACACGTCTCGCACAGATAAGATGTCAACAACGGGGGAACGAAGGAGGGGCTCAAGGGCACAGGGGAGGGTCAGGCCCTGATCTGGGCCTCCCCCCACCACCAGGGGCAGCAGCTGGAAAGGAGGAGGCAGCCCAGGCGTAGGGCCCTTGTGGGTACAGCCTGGGAAAGTGAAGGAGTCTCGCACTGGCCGCTTCCGTTTTCTAGGTGGAGAAGGATGCAAAGTTATTGTCTTAAAATGGGGCGGGGCGGTGGGGGGGGAAGGATGCGGGGTTTGAGAGTCAGAGCAAACATGGGATCACAGACACGGGAGCTGATGAGAGGACCTGGTGGGCGTGCTGGGGGCACGCAGGGCCTGGCCCTTAGCCGGTCATGCTGGCCGCGTGCAGACGCAGGAAGTCTGTACCTCACACCCTCTGCATCTGTTTTTGTTGTTTTTTGGCCGTGCCGTGTGGCATGTGGGATCTTGGTTTCCCGACCAGGGATCGAACCCAGGCCCCCTGCATTAGGAGCGCAGCGTCTTAACCACTGGACACCTGGGAAGCCCTTTATCTGCACCTTAAAGGTGCCTTTAGGCTCCTTCCTCCTGAGCTCCCCTCCCCTGTCGGGGGGTGGGGCCGCAAAGACCCACCATCTCAGGGATGTGCTTCTTCCCTTCCTCGTGTTTTCCCCAAATGGTGAGCGTCCTTCTGGCACTGATTCACCACATATTAATGATTTGTTTTGGGGCCGTTTCGACTCCGAGAGGCCCTGGAGGCCAGCTCAGTGCTGCCTTCATGTTTTTCTACCAAGTGTCTGGCGGAGTTGAGTTGTTACCTTAGCGTTTTGTCTCAAATCCAAGTATTTGACTTTCGTCAATTAGGAGTGAACATTCTCCCACGTCCTTGACGGCAAACATGCACTTCGTCAAGGGGTCATCCTGGCCCTGGTGTCATGACGAAGAGTCGTTTCTGGAGGAACAGATCTGGGCAGTTGTGCTCACGCTTGATTCTGCCTGGTTCTCAGAGTAAGTGCTGCCCTACTTTTTTAAATTTTTTTTTATGGTGTTTTTTTTTTTTTTGCGGTTCGCGGGCCTCTCACTGTTGTGGCCTCTCCCGTTGCGGAGCACAGACTCCGGACGCTCAGGCTCAGCGGCCATGGCTCACGGGCCCAGCCGCTCCGCGGCACGTGGGATCTTCCCGGACCGGGGCACGAACCCGCGTCCCCTGCATCGGCAGGCGGACTCCCAACCACTGCGCCACCAGGGAAGCCCTAAAATTTATTTTTTATTGAGGTGAAATTCGTATCATATAAAATCGCCCCCTTTAAAATGAACAGTTCAGTGGTATTTAGTACGTCCGCAGGGTTGGGCAGCCACCACCTCTAATTCTAGAACTTATCTCAAAAGGAGACCCTGTCCCCTCAAGCAGTCGCTCCCCGTTCCCCCACCCCGAGCCCTCCGCCAGCGGATCATGACAGATGCTAGTCTGCTTTCTGTCTCTATGGATTTGCCGACTCTGGACCTTTTGTATAAACGGAATCATATAATATGTGGCCTTTTGTGTCTGGCCTCTCTCACCTAACATGTCTTCAAGGTTCATCCATGCCGTAGTGTGAAGCAGTATTTTTTTTTTTTTGGTGTGAATGAATAATATTCCATTGGGTGTGTAACTGTACCATCCACTCATCTGTTGGACACTTGGGTTTATCTACCTTTGGGGTTGTAACTAACGATGCTGTGAACACACGTGTAGATGGCCTACTTTTGAACAGACATGGGCCTGTGCCACTTCTCCACTCACCTCCACCCTGTCCTTCTATCCCCTCCAGACTCCCAGCCCAGTTACCACCAACGCCCCCGCCAAGCCCTGAGGAAAGGGAGAATGGGGTCACAGTGGCCCTGCCGCTCGCGGACAGTGTTTCCAGACCTTTTTCTATGTACTTCTATTTACATACACAAACGTGCAACTGAAAGAAACAGTGTGTTTATATGAGAGAGAGGGAAACGTCGATGAAATGCTTCTGGACCTTTCATATGGTAATTTGCTTTTTATTTTCCTAACGCTTTGTCTCAGTGGTCTGTCCACAGTAGTACACACAGATGCACTTAATCATCTTTAGCTGCTGCAAAATCGCCCCGCGTCCCAGTCACTGCTGCTTAATGAGCTCCTCTCCTGTTGATGGGCACATAGGAGGTTTTCCGTTTTTCACTCTGCCAAGTCATTTTGCTACAGACATCGTTTAAACGCTTCCTCTTGTGAAAGTGCCACGATTTCTGCTGGGTTGACTCTGAAAGAGGTCTCGGTCACTGGGAATGTGCATTTTTAGTTTGAATAGAATCTAACAATTGCCCCCCTCCTCCCCAGTGCTTGTCCCAGCACGCCCCTAGGAGAACCTGTCTCCCTGTTCTTTTGTCAACACCCTGCGTTCTCCAACTTGATGCTATTGCAAATCTCGTGAGGAAAACAGTTCTGAATTGTTTTCATCTCCATCTCCCTGGATGACAAGCCACATAATTGTTTGTGGATTGGATGAAGGCAGTGGTTCTCAACCAGGGGCGACTGTATCCCCTCCAGCAACAACGTAGCAAAGTCTGGAGACATGTTCGGTTATCATGCTGGGGGAGCAGTGCTCCTGGCATCTAGCGGGCAGAGACCAGGGATGCAGCTGAACATCCTACAGTGTACGGGACACCCCACAACAAAGAAGGTCAGTGAGGCCAAACCTGAGAAACCAGAGAGAAGGCAAGTACAGTGTACGAAACCTATCACTGTAACTGAGCGTGCCCTAGAACAAGGTGTGCGGTTTTTATAGAAAATGATGATGATGAGACATTTCTCAGCAAAACCTCATCTGCATACGCGAGCGTCGGAGCGCTGCCCTCTAGTATGAAGTACACAGCCACAATGGCAGTGAGGACTTCCTCTCCACGGTGATTAGCCGTGCGATTGCCCACATGTAATTCAGCATCTCCAGCCTTGAGTGATAAGAACCAGGTCAGTGGGATTTGCAGACCACAGTCCCTCACGGAGTCACAGTGCCCTTCTGTCATTTCCTGTCGCTCTCCTGCCCGCTCTGTGCTGGGCACATGTCCCTACCTGAACGATTCCAAGCATCCCTTCACTTTTTGTGCCTCGCCTTTATTTCACAGGCAGGTATTCGAAAATGCCCATTAAATTATTCAACGTTTTCTGCTACATAATGAAAATGTTTTCCCCTCCACTTTCCCAAATCATCTTAAGGGAAGGAATTAACTGTTTAGGAAACAAATATTTATGCATATGATTCCTGACCTCTGCCTCTCTTCAAATGTTAAAGGGAAATTCTGCACCAACCTGACAAAGACGAACCTTAAAAACAAATTTCACTGCATAAAAATCCCCAGGATTAACTTCCATGGGCAAGAGCTTGGAAAGGGCCCAAGGGTTTCTGTAATGAAATTCAGAAAATAATCAAAAGAACAAACATGAGGAACAATAATGGGCCAAAATATTTCCTCCTCCATAAGCTTTGTTAATAATTCCCGTATATACGCCCACACTCTTCCTACAGTGCTGGTTCAATAAAACACGACGGTCGACAAGCATTTCATAAGGTTTCAGCCTTTTGCTCCCTTTTGACGCATGAGTGAATGTTCATACAGCAGACGGGGGTGGGGACCGGAGGTGGGTTCACCCAGATGGCCCCGTGTTGCCTCAGTTCACGAGGGAACTGAACATCCCAGTCAAGGCTGCTGTCCGTTTATGACACGGACCCTCCAGGTGGATTTGAAACAGTCAGTGCTGCTTTTAAAAATGGGCGGGGTGATGCAGAGGCCCATGTGGGAAGCAGCCTCCCAAAGTGCGTTCTCACGTGTGAGTTAATGTGCAGTTGCTGAATTCTACACAGTTGACGAGGAATCTTTCATAATTTCTTGAATAGACCATATTCGCTGATTCCACAGATATTTACATACCCTGGGGTAGACTGAATTCCTGGTGTGAATTCTTCCCTCCCTTGTATTGTACATCCAAACGTTCGTGGTGGGCAGGGTATTTCCCCACCACCGGACACTGGCCTTGGCCGTATGTCATGCTTTGGCTAATAGGGTGTTAGCAGGCGAGATGCTAAGGCTTAAAATGTGCTCATCCAGTTGGGCTACGTGCTGCATGCCTCTGGTGTCCCACGAATCCCAAAATAAGAAGCACAGAGCAGGCAAGCTCTGGCGGAGCAGAGCCAAACCCAGCCTAGATCAGCCAAATCCCCACCAGCCGGCAGACATGGGAGCCAGAAATAAGCGCTTGTTATTGCTAAACGCTTGCCATTGTTCACCAGTGAGTTTGGGGTTGATTTGTTACACAGCGTTATTGTGGCAATAGCTGACCAATACACTCCTATAGTACTCTCAAACTCAGGGTGCAAAGATGAAAAAAGTCTTATAACAGAAGATCCCAGTGTTTAAGGGGCTTGAAGTCGAGTGAGGGGTGCAGACTTGTAAACTGATGCAAAACTGACAGAGGTGCTGTTACAAATGTATGAGCCAGGGTCGTAGGAACCTAGAGGCAGGGCAGGGTGCTGTGCTCCTTCTAAGAGATCATGTTACCGTGTCCAAGCTCGTACTACTCACCACACGACAGGCCAGTAAATCAAGATACGAGTTGCTGGGGCGAGGAAGAGCGACTTTATCTGGAAGATAAAGAACCATCTTAGCCAAGTCAGAATTCAGGCTCCTTTTATACTAAAAAGGGAAGGTGATGTGGCTGGTCGCGGCAGACTTCTTGGTGTCAAGAATCCTTTGTTCCTGCAGCTGTGCACGTAGGTCAGGTCACCGTGTTCCTGTAAACCTCCAACAGGACGAATGTCTTTCTCTGTTCTGCAACTTTTTATCTCGATCTGAATGGAAAAGTGTTATACCCTTAAAGGTCAGAGCCTTGAGAATGGGCTCTCCTGTGTATTTCAGGCTATAGGCAACATTCTTAACTGGAAGCTAAAGCAATAGGGTACAAAGGTTAAAGTAAAAGAAACAGGTCCAGTATGGAGTCAGATTTATTCTTCCCTGTTACAATCAGGGTACCCTTCCTTGGGAGGGCGGCGCAAACTGACACTTATCAGGCAACTAAGGGAGGGGAAAGAGCTTTTAAGCAAAAAGTGGGTGCAGTGTCCGTGGGTCTGCTGGCATTCAGTCTGGCCAGAGTATGGGATGTTAGGGGCAGATAGATTGACAAATGGGGCCAGAACTGGGGCCCTGTACCCCACACTGCACCCCATTGCAACCAGACCAGTAGCCACTTCTAAAGTCCTGTGGAAAAAATCTGATGTAAAGACCTGAAAATGATTAAAAAGAGACTTTGAAATAGTGAAAGAAAAATTCAGTGTGAAATGAGTATAATAAAAAATGAAATAGCAACCTTAGACAATGCTGGCATCTCCAGAGGAGACTTGATTTTTCAGCTATGCCTGATGATGGACAAACTGAGGGTCATGGAAGCAGAAAATGTCATCCAGACCTACAGGCTGTGAAAGTCAACAGAGAATTGGAGCAAAACACCAAAAGGATAAAAAGCTTATAAGTGGGCTGAAATCTCCCAGACAGAAAAAGTGTCAGTTGACCGAAATCTAAGCTTCTGCACGCTGGGTGCGATGTCCCCTGCTCACCCTGTCTCGTCGATGACAGCAGTAAGTATCTGAAGAGCTCCCAGGGCTGGTGGCAGGACAGCGTGTTGAAGGATCCTGCAGCCCCAGAAGAGCACCTTGCGGTTCACTACGTCCAGGGTCAACGCCTGGAAGGGTGCCCATAGGAAGGACCGAGGCACAGACTCACCACCCACCAGGGGAGCCCGGCAGCCAGAATAAATGCAGGGAGCAGGCTCGGGTTAGGACAATAGGGCTTGGTGGGGACTGGGGCTCACGGCCCAGAAGGGCAGCTGCTGCTCAAACCCACCCACCTGTGGGCGGGCGGGCTTGAGGACCCTGTAGTGCTGCGTCTTCCGATTGTTTTCGGAGGGGTCAGAAATCAAGATTCACTTAAAAGCTGTGTAAAAGCTGTTAACAATTCAAATTAAAACAAACAGAAAACAGATAAGTACTGCATGTGTCCAATTAAAAACCCGGAAAGATTAAGTCCCAACTGCTGGCCAGCAGTTGAAAGTTTTCATTTAAATCCCAAGGGGTGTGGAAGGGCTCGCCACCAGCGTAGGATTTCGGAAAGAGCCAGACTTTACCTGGAATCCCGGAGCCTCCTTTGCATTAAGGGTCAGACTAGGAAAGGCTTTGTAAAACCTTGGGAGGGAGAACACGAAAGGCAAGAGCAGAAGGTACCAGCTGGCTTCAAAGTATTCGTGAAGCATCTGTGCCAGGTCTTGAGAATAAAATACAGGTACGGTGACCATGTTTTCCTCCAAATGTGGCTTTGTGGGATCTGGGGGGCGGGGGTGTTGTTGCTTTGGGGTTTGTAGACGTATCATACAAAGGAATAAAAACAAAATCGCATTTAGTTATGAATTTACCTGAGGGCTTCCCTGTGTGTTCTGAATACCGGCCTTTTTCACAGTATTATGTCACCGTGAGAACCACTGCAGGGGTCTTAACCATTTCAGAACTTTTTCTTGGTGTATCTGTCAGGGTTCAGTCAGGGAAGCAGGGCCACTATGAGAATTTTGGAACTAGGGGTTTATTCTAGACGTTGGACCTTTACACACCCGGGAAGTGAAGGCTTGGAAGGTGCTTCTGGGAGATCACAGAAAAGTCATTCAGCAGTTTCCCCGGAACATGGAGCAGTGGGCAAGGTGGGTCCTTGGGGGAAATAAAAGAAGTCAAACACACGCGGCAACTTTAGCAGACTTGGCTGGGAATTCCATGGAGAGGATGGTGGGACGCACACCTGGGTGGCTACTGTCCCTCTGGACCGTGGCCAAGGGTCTGCAGGTGAAAAGAGTAGAGGATGCTGTGACATGGAGCCCAAAGGATGTCCGCACCCGCCCCGGGCAGAGTGCAGAGTGTAAGGACCACTGGCCCCGGGGGCACCTTGCGTCTGCCCATTCTGACGTCTGACCGGCAGCTGCTGCTCGTCCCTCCCTCAGATCTCCCATAAATTCTTCTTCCCACCAGCTCTAACCAGAAGCTTATAGGGCGGAGACTGGGAAATGTAGTTCTCAGTCTCGGCCAAGGTGATCCGGTAATTCTGCACGCGTGGTGAATGCTAAAGTGAAGTTAAAACACTGTATCTAGGTCAGTATAATTTTTTTTTTTTTTTTTTTTTGGTCAGTATAATTTTGAAAGCATATTTAACACAAGTTATTTTATAAACATTTATTTCATAAAATATAGGGAAATAGGTGGGGTTTTCCAATAAGCTATACAAAAAGCTTGATTTGTTTACTTAAAATTTTAAAATAAAAAATGAATATTGAAATCTACCTTGAATTTCAACTACCTGTTACATCCTAAAAATGGACAAAAGTTGGCGAGATGTTTGAAATCCTTGAATCTTGGATTTCAAAATCGTTAACGGTTTTAAAAACAAGTTTCGTGTTTTATTTATTTTTTTTTTGGGGGGGTGGCTTTTTTTTTTAACATCTTTATTGGAGTGTAATTCCTTTACCATGGTGTGTTAGTTTCTGCTTTATAACAAAGTGAATCAGTTATACATATGCATATGTTCCCATATCTCTTCCCTCTTGCATCTCCCTCCCTCCCACCCTCCCTATCCCACCCCTCTAGGTGGTCACAAAGCACCGAGCTGATCTCCCTGTGCTATGTGGCTGCTTCCCACTAGCTATCTACCTTACGTTTGGTAGTGTATATATGTCCATGCCACTCTCTCTCTTTGTCACAGCTTACCCTTCCCCCTCCCCGTATCCTCAAGTCCATTCTCTAGTAGGTCTGCGTCTTTATTCCCGTCTTACCCCTAGGTTCTTCATGACATTTTTTTCCTTAGATTCCATATATATGTGTTAGCATACGGTATTTGTCTTTCTCTTTCTGACTTACTTCACTCTGTATGACAGACTCTAGGTCCATCCATCTCACTACAAGTAACTCAATTCCGTTTCTTTTTATGGCTGAGTAATATTCCATTGTATATATGTGCCACATCTTCTTTATCCATTCATCCGATGATGGACACTTCGGTTGCTTCCATGTCCTGGCTATTGTAAATAGAGCTGCAATGAACATTGGGGTGCATGTGTCTTTTTGAATTATGGTTTTCTCAGGGTAGATGCCCAGTAGTGGGATTGCTGGGTCATATGGTAGTTCTATTTGTAGTTTTTTAAGGAACCTCCATACTGTTCTCCATAGTGGCTGTACCAATTCACATTCCCACCAGCAGTGCAAGAGGGTTCCCTTTGCTCCAAGTGAAAAGATGAGAGAGATGGTTTCAAGTGCTTGCTGCTGGCATCTCTTCACAAAGAGCACAGCGGAGAGAGATGGGTAGACTCTCCCGGGAAGAGTCAAGTCAGGCGGGACTCTTGCTTCACTCTTTGTGACACGTTTTTGAAAGAGAAAGGAATCTCACTGTGTCATTTTCGATACAAAGACAGCAATTTATGGCTCCTGTAAGGAGCTACTGAGTGTCATCTAGAGACAAATCTAAAGTCTCCCTATTTCTTTTTTATTCTCCTATTTAACTTGTGTTTAAAATTGAGCATTCAGTGTGCACCCCATCTTTGAACAGTGGTCTGGTCCATGTATGCTCTAAGCTGTGGCTAAGGACGACAGCCATGTAAAATTACACAATTAAAACGTTTAAAACCATTTAAAACTTTATAGTGGTCAAGACTGCCTTGGCGGCCTGAGTCATTCCACGACTGACAAAGCAGACGGGGGAGAGATGGCCACAGTCATTCGAGCTCCGGTTGCCCGTCAGGGGACCTGAGGGGCCGGTTTCTACCTTGCCTCATACGGGGCACTGGCCGAGCTGGCAGTCGGACACCAACCAGAACGAGAGATTATAGCCTCCCCTGCCTCAAAAAAAAAGACGGGACATCTGGGCAGTGAGGAACAAAGGCCCAGATCTCTACCAGGCTGACCGGTAAAGGTCTTTCCAGTCAAAGCCAGTCCTTAACACCTGAGGTAGGCGGCTGTTTCTTCAAACACGCAGACACCGATTCAAAGCTACAAGCAACACAAAGAATCAGGAAAACAAGAGAACAAAATAAATCTCCAGTATCTGACCATGGATGTCCGTGGGCCGTGACACGTGCCCGTCATGAAGTGGCACTCGGTGAATGGGGACTGAGAAGATAGAGGGGGGCCATTCCCTGAGTCACAGGGGAAGATTTGGGGCCTGATGACTCAAGTCAAACTGGTTTCTTACAAGACAGCATCTATTGCTTTGTATAACCAAAAATCCAAGGGGAGACCTCACCTTGATCCAGGGCTGGTGTCATCAGGCCCAGCCCGGCTCCATTGCTAAGCTCTGCTTTCACCATGTTATCTTCTCTATTGACTAGAATCGTCTTTGACGGCAAATAACAAGACATCTGAGCAACAGCTGCTGCATAGCCCAGGAGGAGCCTCCGAGAACACTTCTGGCAAAAGCGGGGCCTTCCCTTGTTTGCAGCAACATAAATCAGGTACCTGCCCTGGAGACAGAGGTCCCCCTGAAAGGGAAGGTTGAACGCGAGAAGCAGGGCAGGTGGGACAAAGTGGAAATCACAAAGAGAAGAGAGACTTTTGCTTTGTATAAAACTGCAGGCAAAAAGAAAAGAAAAAATATTAATACATAAAAAATGTCTTAACATATAAAACAACTAATTAGAATATATAACAGAAGAAGTAATTCCCTAAAAAAAGCAGGAATGTCAACAGCGAAGATAAAATACCTAAGGATAAAATATGCAAGGTCATTATGAAGAAAACTTTAATATGCTCCTGAGGGGCACAAAATAAGCCTAGAATACGTGGGAAAATATATCACATTCTTACGTTGGAAGATCTACATAATAAGATGCCCATACTTCCAAAATTAGTGTGTAAATCTACCGTAACCCTAATAACAATACCAAGAAGGTGCGTGTGTGTGTGTCCAATATACACCGCTGATGTCCAGTTGATGTGGAAAACCAGGTAAAAACAGACAGGAACATCTGAAAAAGAAGGGGAAAATCAGTCCTACCAGATATTAAAACAGATTTTAAACTTACCTTCCCTAAAATCGTGTGGCACTAACACGTGAATGGACAGAAAAATCAATGGGACAGAATAAGAAGTCCAGAAATAGACTCAAACATTTATGAGAATTTCATTTATGACAAGGTTGGCATCTCGATCACTGGTTTTAGAACAACTCGACAGCCATTCTCACATCCACATAAATAATACGTTAGAACAAAGGTTTAAATTATTTTTTAAAAGGAAACCACAAAAGTAATAAAGAATGATACTCTAGGTTTAAAAAATAATCTTGGATTTGGGGAGCTGTATATCTATGACACAAACTCGGAAACTGTAAGAGAAAAAACCAGATTTGATCACATAATAACAATAATAATCACAACTTCTGTGTGACAGTCCACCCTAAGCAGACTCACGAGACAAACAGCAAACTTAGAAATATATTTGCAAGTTGTATCACAAGGGTCTAAATTCCCTAATAAGAAGACACCAGTCACAAAAACCTTAAAGGGACAATGGCTGTGAAGAGACGGTTCAAAGAGGAAATTTAGTGAGAGAAACCAGTAGACGCTTTTGCCATTCTGCCTGGAAATCTTAGCCAGATCCGTCCGTTCATTACAGACAGTTCCTGTTGCCCATGTTACCACAGCAACCATTCAGCTAAGCTTTCTGCCACCCCGGGGCCAGGGTCTCCTTCCCACCAGCTCCCACCAGCACGTTCTCAATGGCAGCCCAACCCCTCTGCCCACCACTGTATGCACACGTGTGTGTATATATCTCCACGCACATACGTGGATACACACGTATATATGTATACACATGTACACACACACGTGCACCTGGTTGGTTGTACATAGAAAATATGTCTGGAAATCTATACAGTTGTCCCTCAGTATCCACGGGGCAGGGGTTCCAGGACCCCCGGAGGATACCAAAATCCACGGATGTTCAAGTCCCTTGTATAAGTGATGTTGTCTCTGTAGTTCTGCATCCGCAGATACGGAGAGCTGACCATACACGTGTATGATGACAAACAAGATAAGTTGCCTCTGGAGAAAAGAACTAAGTAACATGAGACGGGCGTAGAAGGAAGATTTTCACTATGTCCTATTTTGTAGCTTGTGAAGTTTGAACCACGTAAATGTATTATCTATTCAAAAAGGTGTTATCGGGCTTCCCTGGTGGCGCAGTGGTTGAGAGTCCACCTGCCGATGCAGGGGACACGGGTTCGTGCCCCGGTCCAGGAAGATCCCACATGCCGCGGAGCGGCTGGGCCCGTGAGCCATGGCCGCTGAAAAAAGAAAGCTGTTATCAACTTTGAAGAGGAAAAAGTTTTAACTTTAAAATATATATTTAAGGCTGTTGTATGTCCATGATTGTGAAACAATTATTGTTCATAATGATTTCCGTAAAAGAGACCCTCACTAAATGGATGAGAACCCGTGAACTTCCCTGAAATGCACACTAATCAATTAAAACATTAGGTACCATTCTATCAAAAACTGGTGTTAAGAGGTGTTGTCAGGAGGAGTAAAGGAAACGCCTCTTCACTTTCTCGGGACATGTAATGGTCAGTTTTTGCTGAGGAGGGATTCTGTCTGGGCCACACCCTTGGTTTTACGGCATGCTGCTAATGAGGCCAGTGTCACGAGGTCAGTATTTCGGGGAGTTGTAAGAAGGACTGCTCACCTCTTCCAGCCATCCTTTAAATCCCAGCCAGTGATCCAAGGGGTTGCCCATTAAGAGGGTAAATGTCTCAGTGTAAATCGTTGGTCATTACTGGCAAAAGAACAGAGGCTCTGGGTCCCACTGATGTGGGTCAGTGGTGTCACGGTTTTAATGGGCTTTGCTTCATCCTGCGACGGCAGCACTGATCTATCACAGGGCACCGGTTCACACAGGGAGGCAGCAAAGCCCGGGCAGCCCCAGTGGCTTCCGGTCATCCTCCCTGCTTCCGTCAGCCTCTGCAACGTGTTTGGCGCTAAAACCAGGAGTCAGTGAAACTTGTGTAAGGGATTTGAGGTACAACTGAGTTGGGAAAACGTCGGCCCACAGAGCATGGACAGAGCTGGGTTCTTGGTGAGACATCTCTCTCCTCAGTCTCTGTGTTACGCACTTATGCCTCGGAGATCCAGGGCCTGTTCTCTGCAGGGTGGGGCTGTGATTCGATCAAAATCCGGATGTTTGATTGTAGATGTGAGGAATAGACCAGACGCTGGGCTTGGTGACAGTCTAGTCACCCTCCACGTCATGGATTCAGTATTTGGGAATTTGCCTACTCGCTAAGATGCACGTGAAACCCCAGGCCAGTACTGGCAGTGCTTTCACGGCCATCGTGGACACACGCAGAGCAGCAAAAACTTGAGTCTCCGTATTAGTTTACTAGGGCTGCAAGAACCGAATACTGTAGACTGGGGGCTGAAACGACAGAAGTCTGTTGTCTCACAGTCCTGGAGGCTGGAAGTCCAAGATCAGGGTGTTGGCGGGGTTGTTTTGTCCTGAGGCCTCTCTCCCTGGCTTGCAGATGGCTGCCTTCTCCCTGTGTCCTCACCTGGCCTTTCCTCTGGGCACAAGTGCCCCTGGAGTCTCTCTGCATACTAATCTCCCCCTCTTATAGGGACACCAGTCCTGTTGGATTAGGGCCACCCTAACGACCTCATTTTAACTCGGTCACCTCTTTAGAGACCCCATCTCAAAATACAGTCACGCTCTGAGGCCCCAGGGGTTAGAGCTTCAACACGTGGATTGGAGAGGACACAGTTCAGCCCAGGCTGGTTACCTGGTGACACGTTTCCAGCTGAGGTTGAACAGGTGATGCCGTGCCTTCTCAGTTCAGCTCATGCTTCAAACAAGCATGCTTCCCACGGTCTACCTAGTGAAGCTTGTTCACCTTTCTGTGCTTTCTGGTGGCGATTTTGCTGTTGAAAAAGGCCCCAAGCCTGCTGCTGAAGGGCTGGCTGGTATTCCCAAGCCCAGGAAGGCTGTGATGGGCCCCGTGGAGGAAACACACACGTGTTACATGAGCTATGTTCAGGTGCACGTTACAGCACTGCTGGTCGTGAGTCCGATGTGAATGAATCAGAAATATCATTGAATTAGGTGTCCTGAAAGAGAAACACGCATAAAACCAAGGAACGTGTTGATTGTTTGGCAAGAGTGTTGCGACCGGAGGCTTACAGGAACCTGACCCTGTATTTCCCCTGTGAGAAATGGTTCCACAGTCACTAATTCCACGTTCGCGGCGAGTTTATAGGACGTAACTACCATGAGTAGCTAAAATCAACCGAAGCTTGATCCCAGTTTGGTCTGAAGGAGATGCGTTGGCCTGTCTTTAGCTTCTTTATTCTATTAGTTGTTTCCTCCCCCGCCCCCTGAGGTAATTCTCCTCACCATGGGGTGGCCTGGACGTCCAGATGTTTTCATAACTTTCTTCATGGAGCTTGGAAAGCCTTCTCTACCGTCATTCAGGTACAGGTCGTTTCTTCAGAAGAGGGACCACCAAGGAAAGCTGGGGCTTTAATTCTAGATATTTTGGAATCTGTCTCTTGAGCTCATGGTAATTATGCATCAAATTGTCCTTCAGATTGGAAGATCTGTATTTATGTACTATTTCTTCCAGAGAAAGAAAAAGTACATGATGTATTTGAGAAGAAAGAGAGAGAAAGAAAAAGGAAGAAGGGGAGGGAGGGAGGGAGGGAGGAAAAAGGAAGGAAGGAAAGAAGGAAGGAAGACTGTGTCCAACAAATAATCTATAACTAAGCCTCCTGTGGATGAAGCACCTCTGAATGAGGTGTTTCAACCAAGTTCTCATTGCAAGTCTCCTGGAAGAGGAGGCACCTCAGTGCATCAGGTTGGCCACCCAGAAGCCGACTTAGTTGATATTATCACGGTCTTAGTTCGGATTGTCCCTAAAGCAAACCTTGAGACAAGGATGTGGGCACAAGCATCGTCCTTGAGAGCCATCCCAGGGAGCATAGTGAGGTCGTGGGAGGATGAGACAGGGAAGGGAGGAAGGGAAATGAAGGGTATCACCACGAGAGACAGTGTAGGGTACTCAGAACTGCCCTCTCATGTGGGCGCGGGAGCTGGGGTATCTGTCCTCCTAGCCCCTTTCTGCACTGGTGGAGGGTATCTCCTGGGGTATCAACTCCCTGGCGCTTCCAGCCTGGCCTCCACGCTCGGGCCAGGGATGCTCCCGTGGCCAGAGAACGGGCTCCGGCAGGAGACATGGGGAGCTGCTGGTGTGTATAAGACCCCCCTTTCAGGGATCTCTGGAAGAATCAAGGGGATGGGAGTGGGCACTGACTGCCCAGTCCCCATCTTACAGATGAAAAACGGGAAGCAAGGTGCCCAAGGTTACCGAACAGTACCTGGGAGAGATGGTGTAGTAGTCACGTAGCAAATTAGCCCCAAGCCTTGAGGCTTTAAGCGTCGTGCATTGATTATCTCACACAGTTTCTAAGGATCAGAAATCTGGGAGTGGCTCCGCTGCCTGGTTCTTGCTTGGGGGGGGGGGGGGGCTCATGAGATGCAGTCAAGCTGTCAGCTAGGGCTGAAGTTGTCTGAAGGCTTGACTGGGTTGGCGGATGGGCTTCCAAGTTCTTGGTCATGACTGTTGGCAGGAGGCCTCAGCACCTCACCAGGTGGGACCCTCCAAAGGGCTGCTCAAGACAAGGCAGCTGGCTTCCCCCGGCGTGTGGGATCTGAGAGGGGTAGATCACGATGGAAAAGGCAGTGTCTTCTATAACCTGATCTAGACAGTGACAAGCCATCACTTCTGCTGTGTTCTAATCCCCCAGGCCAGCTTGGTGCAGTATCTCTCTCTACTGCAGATAGAATTTGAGCCCTAATTTTCCTGACTGCAATGAGCATATTCTTTTTGTTATATGTGGTCAGTGTTCCCGCGGTGGGGTGGGGTAAGCCCTTTGAAAAGGCAATACCTAAAATGCAAATCTCCGTGCTCTGAGGGAGTTTTTAATAAGATATGATGGTGTGTCCTCTTTCTTTGCTGAGCTTACACGTGCAGACCCTCCGCCCACTTCCTGCAGCCTTCACCTGGTGAGGGGCAGGGGGCAGGAATCTCGCCAGCATCTAAATTTCTGCTGTCTTTCCAAGTGTCTCCTCCTCCACAAATGCAGGGAAGATTTATTTCCTCTGGAGTGACATGAAGCTTGGGGGTGTTGATGCCACAGTGCTTATACCAAATCTCTCCGTCTTATATCTAAGCCCTGGTTCTTTCAAACTTAAAATTCAGTAATTTGATTTGATGTTCCTGCCCCCCCCCCCACCTTGGACTGAGGGCTGCAAGGGAAGCCCTCTAGTTACAAGTGACACCACTGAGGGTTTAACAGAAGAAGAAAAAGAACATGGTATATTCTTCACAATATCGCCCCCAAACTTGGATGATCTCCTTTCCTCCCTACTAGTTACCATCCTTACTTTACAGGTGAAGAAATGGGTGCAGAGATTGGTGAAGGGACTTGCCCAAGGCCACGGGCATTGTGGTACCTGAGTCCAAAATCTGTGATTTTCCACTCTGTGTCACTCAGCTATTTCTTGAAGAGATGAACAGATAGCTTTCATGGTTGACTGGTCTTGTCCCTGTAGCTCAGTGCTCAAATTACAACATAGAATCTGAGGGAAAACCAGAATATTTGAAATCAGAGCTATCCTGTAAACTCTGGGGCACGTGGGTGCCACGCTGGTGTTATCAATACTAATACAATTGCATCCACGTTGAGTACTATTAAATGTGACTTTTCTTCCTTTTCTGTGTATTTTTAAGCATGCTGTAATTCTTTTCTTGTTTGGAGTGACTGCTGTTAGCAGGAACTGGCTCCGTCCTGGGTAGAGCATCAACACTAATACAGTAGTAGGGCATTAAACACTCGTAATACACATTTTAGATGTGTATCTTCTTCCCACTTAATCTGTTTTATTTCAGTATTCCCCACTCTACGCGCTATCGACAATTTTTCTGCACCAACTCTTGTTTCCCAAGGACCTAGGTAAAAATACTATGTAAACAAAAAAATATATGGCAAATGCATGAAGAACAGACAAATGAATTAATTCATCAGTTTGCTGGGCCAAGATGCCACAGAACAAATGCAGCATATTCCAGGAAGAGAATCCTTATGAAAAAGTGTGACCCTGAGGCATTCATGCTTGCTGGAGAGAGAGAGATGAAGAAAGATAGAGAGACAGCGACAGAGAAGGAGGAAGGGAGAGAGAGAGCCCTTCACACCGCTGTTGGGTATTTTCTTTGCAGAATCTGGGGAGACACTATAACACAGCGCTGGAGAGAAGGAGTCTGACACAAGAGCAGAGAGGTATTGACTGTCACCTCCCCGGAAGACGACTTACCCATTGACCGAGCAGAGCTGGGCTTCTCACCCACAGCGGTTAAGTCTGACCCCAGCCCGTCGGAGTCTCACTGCTTCTCAGGGGAGAGGGTCAAGGGTGGACGTGTGTACGGTTTTGAGGTCTAGACTTGTGTCGATTTCCTGTGGGTGCTGTAAACGAGCCACCACACACTGAGCAGCTCAAAACAACCGAGATTCCTCCGCTCACGGTTGTGGAGGCCAGAAGCCCCAAATTCAGTGTTGGTAGGACCGCACTCCCTCCAGAGGCGCCAGGGGAGCGTCCGTTCTCTGCCTCTGCCAGCCTCCGGCGGCTGTCGGTGCTCCTTGGCTTATGGCCACATCACTCCAGTCTCTGACTCGTGTCCCACTGCTCCCACCTCTTCTGTCTCTGTGTCTCTTGGATTTGGGGGCCACCAAGCTAACCCGGGATGATCTCCTCACCTCAAGATCCTTCATAAACCTACAAAGACCTTTTTTCCGAACAAGGCCACACTCACAGAGTCCAGGGGTTAGGACGTGGACATATCTTTGTGGAGGGGCACCCTTCAGCCCACTACGTGTCACCAGTGGTTTGAGGTGGGTCTTTCAGTGGGGAGATCATAGCGGGATCGGGCAAAGCTCTCACTATAACAGCTTAGGTCTGACGGGGCCACTAAGGCAAGGATCTAGGAGGAGTTTTGATAAAGACACAGTTGTCTGGTGGGCAGATGCTCCGCCCACTTGAGCAGTCGCGTGTCCTAGAAGGGGTCTGGCGGGGAAATCCATGGTTCGGATAAGTTGATTTTGAAGAAGTTCCCGGAGCAAGTGATGTCAAAGGGAGATGCTGTTAGGATCCAACATCTGGTGGGGGGTCTCGGCCACACGTCTGGGGTCCTCGGCACCAACGCCACCAAGGCGGGACCCTGCTAGTAATGGCCAAGCTTCCTGGGGACAAGAAAACAAACCATGGCTGTCCTAATAGGAAGGAGCTTCACACACCCAGGAATGGGACGAGGAACCCCACTTCTCAGTGGGCGTCAGCCAGAGGACCCACAAAGGACAAAGCAGCCCCTCTTCTTGGAGACCAGCAGGTACGAGGCCAGGGGCTCTCCCGGACCCAGTGCCCTAAGGACGTGGATGACCCCGGGCCCACAGCTGCCTCCTTGGCGAGGAGATTGAGTGCTGGGAGATTGAATGTTTGCCCCAAAGATGGTATTTGGGGTGGCAGAGGCTGACTGGGCAAATATGTCTCCCTCCCACCCTTCCATCCTCCAGGGGGCACCTAATAAGGAAAATGAGACCCGCGGTAGGAAACAAAGAAGCTGCATCTCATTTCCACATCCGAGCGGGGTCACACCTGAGACGCTGCAGGTTTCGCATGGCAACGGTCCATCTGAAAAGGGTGAGAGGAAGGGATGGGGGCACCCAGAGTCAGGGACAGGGGACTGTCCGAGTGCCCACTGGGCTGGGCGGGTCAGCGAAGCAGCTTTGACCCCATGGTTCCTTGAAGGCCGTTTCCAGGGGACACTCAGCGTTCGTACTGCAGATGGAGGTCTGCGGGGGAAACTGCCTTTACGGTGTGTAACTGTTCCCGCCTACGTTCATTTCCCCTCGGACTTTTTTTCTTTTTTTGTGGGATAACCGAGGTTGGGGGATACCACATAACCAGAGCAAGAAGAAAAGAGATCCGAGCCCCAAGCCCTGGGCAGCACCAGTGTCTAAGGGATGCACTGCAGAGGAGGGACGGGCAAAGGCACAGAGATGCGGTGGGAGATGCTGTGGAAGATGCTGCTGAGAAGCCAACAGACGAGGAAGCTTCCAGGAGAAAATGTCTCTGTTGTTCGGCCACGGTTGCCATCGCTCCAAGGAGCACTTCTGCGGGGGGGTTGGAAACACTGTGCTCTTGCTGAGGGATGGGTGGGTCAGCATGCCCTCTGTGCTCATGGGCACCGGCCCCGGCCCCCAGCATCCGTCCTCTGCCACCTCCCACGAAGGACTGTCTGTCTTCGTCCTCTCGGATGTTCAAGACCAGCTCACGACGCCTCTGTCTTCCGAACATCAGAGCTTCCCTGGCCTTTCCAAGTCCATTTTCCCCGGCTTGTCGGCAAAGGGGTTTCTTCTTGGAAATGCAGGATGGCATTACCACTGCCCACTGAGCTTTATCTTGCAAAGCGGATGGTGGTGTCGCCCTGGCTGCTCCTGGAAACCAGAGGGCAGAAGGGAGGGCTGGCAACATCCTTTGCCCCCCGTGTCTGAAGCTGGAGCGGTCCTGCGCATCTCATCAGACTGTGCTCCCAGATGAGGTGGCACACTCAGCCCCGGGGGTAGCGGGTGTTCTCGCTGGTCTCCCCGACAGCTGCACCGCATCCTCTCTCCATGTCTCTCTCTTCCGGCAGGTGGAGGGGCCACGCAGGCAGAGTCTCGACAGCATCACCTCGGAGGTAGGATTCCAACACCTGAAAGGGAAGTCAGTGACCAGTAGATTCATCTCTTCACGCGAAGCAACTAAAAGTTTCCACCTAGACTCACACCTCCTGACACTGCCAGTCTCTCGACAAGGATTAATTTACCGCAATGGGGCTTTGTTCACAGTAACGAATTCTCCTGCAGAGGCAGCCAACGGAGCAAGGCTGGGTGTCCAAGCGTCAGCTTCTGTCAGCATTGGAAGAATAGTTACCTTGTCAGTGGGAGGGCTCTAACGAGAACTGTGTTTCAAGTGCAACGCTTCCTGGTAAACCTAAACGTTCAAAGCAGCATTAGTCACAATAGACAAAAGGTTGAAACAACCCAAGTAACCAAGCCACAAATGAACGGATAACCAAAATGTGGTCTATACGTTTTATATATGGTAGTTTATTAATAGTGTATTCCATTTACACATAAAGGTATACATAAATGGAATATTACTCAGCCTTAAAAAGCAGTGAAATTCTGCCACCTGCTACAGCATGGATGAACCATGAGGACGTGATGCTCAGTGAAATAAGCCAGACACAAAAGACAAATCTTGCAGGATTCCACTTCTGTGAGGTCCCCAGAGGAGTCAGATTCAGAGAGGCAGAAAGTAGAAGGGTGGGTGCCAGGGGCTGGGAGGGCAGGGGCAGTCAGTGTGTAATGGGGGGCAGAGTCTCAGTTTGGGAAGATGAAATGAGTTCTGGAGATGGATGGTGGTGATGGTTACACAACAGTGTGAATGTGCTTAGTACCACAGAACTGTTCACTTAAAAGTGGTTAAAATGGGGCTTCCCTGGTGGCGCAGTGGTTGAGAGTCCACCTGCCGATGCAGGGGACACGGGTTCGTGCCCCGGTCCGGGCAGATCCCACATGCTGTGGAGCGGCTGGGCCCGTGAGCCATGGCCACTGAGCCTGCGTGTCCGGAGCCTGTGCTCCGCAACGGGAGAGGCCACAGCGGTGAGAGGCCCGCGTACCGCCAAAAAAAAAAAAAAAAAGTGGTTAAAATGATAAATTTTGTGGTGCATATATTTTACCCCCATTTAAAAAAAGTTAAAAGCAATTATCTGTGAAGAGTAGGACTTCGGGATGGGAGGACTGATTTTCCTTATAAGCCTTGTGATACTATTTGATTTTTTAATACATGCACATGATACTTTGATAGATATTTTTAATTAAAAAATCAAACACAATAAGTGATACCTTTTAGTTGGAAGAAAAGAAAATCTATATAAGAATATAAACTATCATCACTATTCCACGTCTCTTATCTCGCCAGAAGAAGAAATAACATATTTTTCTTCCCTGAGGGAACTGGCGGAAACTTGGAAGCAGTTTGGAATGACTTGAGTTTAACATCAGAGATCCTTCTCTAATGAAAAGACGGTGCTTTTCGTTCACACTTTTCAAAGTGTGCTCACAGATACCACCTTATTCAATATCACACGTTTGTATTATGAGCCAGAAGTGCTTGTTACCCTCATTTTTTAAATAAGGAAACTAAAACTTAGATTAATTCTAAGTTCCCAGAGTAGAAGGCTTCCCAGTACACAGTCCAACCACGCTGCGCCTAACATTTCACAAAATAGTAAATTTGCCAAATATTAGTGGTCAGCCTGAGCATAGTTGGCTCTAAAATTCATTGACAATTAGCAAAACAGTCAATCAGTCTATCATCACCTATCATCTATCTACCTGTCATCTATCACCTAACATCTGTCTATTGTATATATGTCATCTATGAATCATGTATTTATCATCTATCATCTCTGTGTTATCTATTATTTATTTACCTATCGTCTATCATTTCTCATCTCTATCTACCTATCACCTGTCTGTCTATATATCTGTCATTTATCTGTGTGTCATCTGTGTATCGTTGTTGAACCCAAGTTCATGTGCCTGATGCGCAGTGAGGCCAAACAAACGGAAACATCAGAGTTTGGAGCAGAGAAAGGTTTATGGCAGGACCAAGCAAGGAGAACGGGTAGCTCGTGCTCAAAAGACTCGAAATCACTGATGAGTTCAGGGAAGAAGTTTTTATAGACAAAATTTGGGGGGAGGGCTGCAGAGTGTGTAACCCTCCTCTGGTTGGTTGGTGGTGAGCTAACAGCGATCTCAATCATCAGCCTTCCGGTTCCAGCCAGTCTGGGGTCCCCGTCTTTGTGCTCAGCCTGAAGCAACGTCCTCCACCTGGGTGAGGGCCTTCGTTGCTGTGTAAGAGCTCAGAGACACCTATCAGATTGGTATGCACGTGCCCACAGGAGGAACCAGGAAGTGCATCTTTCTGCATTTCCCTAATTGGTAACTGAATCTGCCCTTTGGAGCTCAGAGAAGGTCTAGGAGGCTGAAAGTCTGTTCCCTACAAACAAGAAACGGGGGACGTGGAAAGGTTTTTATGCCAGGGAGGGCCCCACAGGGTCCTGCTCAATTTCAGTCCCCCGTTTTCTTTGACTCTCCTCTATCTAGAGGGGAACAGGTGTTGGACGAGAAAGAGAAGAACATTTTGGATAGAGAGGTTCATCACAACCTCAGCAGAGGAGCTGGGCTTCAGAGGGACTTGGTTTCACTATCTGTCATCTGTGTATATATCATCTATCACTTATCTATTTATCATAGATATAGAGATACAGATATAGATCAGTCTCTTATCGATCGTCACTAGAGTGACCCAACTTCCCGACTTGCCTGAAATAGTATCAGTTTATGCCTGTGTTCCAGGTCAGCGCTTGTCTAGATCTCTCATTTCTGAGCACCCAGGGCTGTAATCGCCACATTAGCGTAAGCCCAGATGGAAAGCACTCTGTGTACGTGGCGCTTCGGCCCTCACCTCGTCTGCTGGTGTGTGTGATGTACATGCAGGAGATGGAGTTTTCACTCTCACGTGTGACGAAATCTGAAAGCTAAACTGAGATCATCCATCCCTTGTTTCCCCATATTTCCAACAGAAACGGATCCCTGTCTTCCAAGGATAGCATGTAGGGGACCCACTGAGAAAACAAAGCAGGCTTGCTGACCAATGGAGTGAAGTCAGGAGAGGCTGGACACGGCTAACTCCTTCCAGTTTGGGAATGAGGGGGAAGTATTCAGTATAGCTGCCTGTGCTTTGACCTGCAAAATGTATGAAACTACCAGGCCAGCGGTTGGTGAGGCTGGTAAGCAACGGGGGAAAATATATGTAGGTGCGTGTGGAATTTACGTGGGAAATAGAGACTGAGCCCCTGCTGGTGAGTGTGTTAGAACCATCTGAACACTCCTGCTGCAGTAGTACGACATTTATTGCATAGAGTAAATCAACAACTAGTCATGTATGTTATGGCTAGATAATGCCTTTTCATTTCACAACAAACTCCTACAGTAGTAATAAACTGCAAATGAAAAGCAAAAGTGCATGTTTAATAAAAACTAAGGACTGAATTTCCATTTCTCCAGAAAATTGATGACACATGCGTAATTGACACAGAATGCATGTTCACATTTACACTCACCCGGGGGCCATGGGGATAGCACTCCCCCAACGAAAGCCAGAAAAAGGCCAACCTCCTGAAGGTGCTTCAGTATCTGCTTCAAAAGTTAACTGAGGGACTTCCCTGGTGGTCCAGCGGTTAAGACTCCATGCTCCCAATGCAGGGGGCCGGGGTTTGATCCCTGGTCAGGGAACTAGATCCCGCATGCCACAACTAAGAGCCCGCATGCCGCAACTGAGAGCCCACACACCACACATAAAGATTCCACATGCCGCAACGAAGATCCCAGGTGCTACATCTAAGACCTGGCACAGCCAAATAATAAAATTTTTTTAAAGTTAATTGAGGGACTTCCCTGGTGGCGCAGTGGTTGGGAATCCGCCTGCCAATGCAGGGGACATGGGTTCAAGCCGTGGTCCGGGAAGATCCCACATGCCATGGAGCAACTAAGCCCCTGCGCTGCAACTACTGAGCCTGCGCTCTAGAGCCCGCGAGCCACAACGACTGAAGCCCGCGTGCCTAGAGCCCGTGCTCTGCAACAAGAGAAGCCACCATGATGAGAAGCCCGCACACCACAACAAAGAGTAGCCCCTGCTCGCTGCAACTAGAGAAAAGCCCGCGTGCAGCAACAAAGACCCAACACAGCCAAAAATAAATAAAAATGGCCATGATTTTTTTAAAAATTTTTTTAATAAAGTTAATTGAGCACAGCCTTCTTTTTTTTTTTTTTTGGCAGTACACAGGCCCCTCACTGTTGTGGCCTCTCCCTTTGCGGAGCACAGGCTCCGTGGCCATGGCTCACGGGCCTAGCCACTCCGCGGCATGTGTGATCTTCCCGGACCGGGGCACGAACCCGTGTCCTCTGCATCAGCAGGCGGACTCTCAAGCACTGCGCCACCAGGGAAGCCCGAGCACAGCCTTCTTAAAATGACAAAGATGACAATGAAACGTGCAGCTGCAGAAGGTCCATTTCTATGGCACTCCATGGAGCATGACTTTATTTAGATCAAATGACTGTTCTTCTAAATCAGTGTTGCTAATGTTACTCCCAAATTTTACTCCCAAATTTTACTGCATATGTATAAAACGTGAAGGAATTAGCTGTTGTCAACTTCATTGGCAGAAGAATTTCACAAACAGTTAAATGATGCCAGTATTGTATCAACATCATGAGATGTTTCTAGTAGAAAATCAGTTCATTCCAGTAATAGTGTGATCTTTTTCATCCAATTCACATTATCAAAGTAAAGCCTTTGAAAATTCATCTATTTGAAGGTGAAACCTCTAAAAGTATCATAAATACTATTGAAAATTCAGTTTAAAAGTTCAGTATTGAAGATAAAATAATTTAGGGGACTGTAATCATACAGTACAAAATTTTATGAAGAAAAATGTTGAGATAAAAATAGCATTCTTACTAAATTATTAAAATCTGTGGAGCAAAAACATACTTGGAACTGGTTGTGGTACCCACATAATTGTTCCCAAATATGAAGTAAGATTCTAACAGTAGAAACAGAAACTGTGCCTGTCACCATTTACAGATAGCTTTTTATGCACAAAGTAACTGAACTACAAAATTATTTAAATGATGTTGATGCTAAATTCAAAAGAAAAAATTTCAACACTTTCTATCTTTGCTTCCCATCATCAATGCATTTTAGAAATATTTCCACTGTTAGAGAAAACTATCTCATTTAAGCATCCTGCAATGGTAGTGATATTTTTTGTTTGTTTTGCCTTTTTATAAATGAATCTTCCAAATTTGGGGCCCATTTTTTTCCAGATACGTTGGAAATTTTAAAGTAATCATGGAGTGCTAAGAGATCTTCAGCACTTGAAGATCTTAGCCAAATGCAATTATTGGAAATAAAGTCTGCAATCAGGAAGGTATTGAAATTTGTTGCCACAGAAGTAAGCGAGGAAATAAATGATGTGAGAATTCAAACCATGTACAGGATTTAATTTTAAAATTCTAAAATTGTGATTGGGAATATCTAGACTTGCAGAAAGAATCTTCTGATGGAGCTTCTATTTTTCATTTGATAAAGTGACAGTACTTACAATTTCTCAACATTTTTGATTACTGACATACTTAAGAGAGTCATAAATAGAATAAACTTCACAAATTTTTTTAATTTTTATTTTATATTAGAGTAGAGTTGATTTACAATGTTGTGTTAGTTTTTGGTGTACAGCAGAGCGATTCCATTATACACATACATATGCCCATTCTTTTTCAGATTCTTATCCCATCTAAGTTATTACAGATTATTGGGTAGAGTTCCCTGTGCTATACAGTAGGACCTTGTTGAATATCTATTTTATATATATTAGTGTGTATATGTTGATCTCAAAGTCCTAATTTATCCCTCCACCAGCCTTTCCCCTTTGGTAACCGTAAGTTTTCTATGTCTGTGAGTCTGTTTCTGTTTTATAAATAAGTTCATTTCTATCTGGTTTTAGATTCCACATATAAGTGATATATGATATTTGTCTTTCTCTGTCTGACTTACTTCACTTAGTATAATAATCTCTAGGCCCATTTATGTTGCTGCAAATGGCATTGTTTCATTCTTTTTTATGGCTGAGTAATATTCCATTGTATATATACACCACATCTTTATCCATTCATCTGTCCATGGGCATTTAGGTTGCTTCCATGTCTTGGCTATTGTAAATAGTGCTGCAGTGAACATTGTGGTGCATGTATCCTTTCGAAGAATGGTTTTCTCTGGATATATGCTCAGGAGTGGGATTGCTGGATCATATGTTAGCTCTGTTTTTAGTTTTTTAAGGAAACTCCATACTGTCTTCATAACGGTTGTACCAATTTACATTCCCACCAACAGTATAGGAGGTTCCCTTTTCTCCACACCCTCTCCAGTATTTATTGTTTGTAGACATTTTGATGATGGCCATTCTGACTGGTGTGAGGTGATACCTCATTGTAGTTTTGAGTTTCATTTCTCTAATAATTAGCCATGCTGAGCATCTTTTCATGTGCCATTTGGCCATCTGTATGTTTTCTTTGGAGAAATGTCTATTTAGATCTCCAACCATTTTTTGATTGGGTTGTCTGTTTGTTTGGTTGTTTTTTATTGAGCTGCATGAGCTGTTTTGTATATTTTGGAGATTAATTCCTTGTTGGTTGCATAGTTTGCAAATATTTTCTCCCATTCTGTGTGTTGTCTTTTCATTTTGTTTATGGTTTTCTTTGCTGTGCAAAAGCTTTTATGCTTAATTAGGTCCCATTTGTTTATTTTTGCTTTTATTTTTATTCCTCTAGGAGTGGATCCAAGAAGATATTGCTTTGATCTATGTCAAAGAGTGTTACGCCAGTATTTTCCTCTAAGAGTTTTATAGTATCTGGTCTTACATTTAGGTCTTTAATCCATTTCAAGTTTATTTTCATGTATGTTTTTAGAGAATGTTCTAATTTAATTCTTTTACATATAACTATCCAGTTTTCCCAGCACCACTTATTGAAGAGACTGTCTTTTCTCCATTGTACATTCTTGCCTCCTTTGTTGTAGATTAATTGACCGTAGGTGCATAGGTTTATTTCTAGGCTTTCTATCCTGGTCCATTGATCTATAAGTCTGTCTTTGTGCAAGTACCATATTGTTTTGATTACTGTAGCTTTGTAGTATAGTCAGGTCAGGGAGCCTGATTCCTCCAGTTCCGTTTTTCTTTCTCAGGATTGCTTTGGCTATTCAGGGTCTTTTGTGTTTCCATACAAATATTAAGATTTTTTGTTCTAGATCTGCCAAAAAAAAAAAAGTTCTGTTGGTAATTTGATAAGGATTGCATTGAATCTGTAGATTGCCTTGGGTAAAATAGTCATCTGACAATATTGATTCTTCCAATCCAAGAACATGGTATATCTCTCCATCTGTGCCATCTTTGATTTCTTTCATCAGCATCTTATAGTTTTCAGGGCATAGGTTTTTGCCTCCTTAGGTAGGTTTATATCTAGGTCTTTTATTCTTCTTGATGTGATGGTAAATGGGATTGTTTCCTTAATTTCTCCTTCTGATCTTTTGTTGTTAGTGTATAGAGATGCAACAGCTCTCTGTGTATTAATTTTGTATCCTGCAACTTTACCAAATTCGTTGAAAACTCTAGTAGTTTTCTGGTAGTGTCTTTAGGATTTTCTATGTATAAGTATCATGTCATCTGCAAACAGTGACAGTTTTACTTCTTCTTTTCCAATTTGGATTTCCTTTTATTTCCTTTTCTTCTCTGATTGCCATGACTAGGACTTCCAAAACTAGGTTGCATAGAAGTGGTGAGGGTGGTCATCCTTGTCTTGTTCCTGATCTTAGAGGAAATGCTTTCAGCTTTTCACCGTTCAATAACAGAAGGTATTCTGAATGGAAGCAAAAAAGACAGGCTCCGTAAAATTTTGGACTGAAATATTTACACATTTTAACACAAAAATAACAAAATTGATAATAACCTCCATTTATCAGAATTGTTCTGAGCCTACCAGATACCTCAGCACCTATAGAGAAGAATGTTTTTGTAACTTAAAATATTATGATTGACTGAGAAAAATCGATGGAAGGTGTCAGCGATTTCAAATGCATTAGTCATAAAAACCACTTTGAGGAAGATTGCAGGCAATTTTATAAAAAATAAAATAGAACAATATTGAAAAACTTTCCTTTTCAGAAAAATACCAGTGAGATGGTGTTAGAAGTAGAGATGAATAAAAAGACTGAGGGAGGTCTTCCCTTGTGGCGCAGTGGTTGAGAGTCTGCCTGCCAATGCAGGGGACACGGGTTCGTGCCCCGGTCCGGGAGGATCCCACGTGCCGCGGAGCGGTTAGGCCCGTGAGCCATGGCCGCTGAGCCTGCGCGTCCGGAGCCTGTGCTCCGCAACGGGAGAGGCCACAACAGTGAGAGGCCCGCGTACCGCAAAAAAAAAAAAAAAAGAAAAAAGAAACACAACTGAGGGAATACGTGAATAGCCGCCAGGAATAATTATTCTTCCCATGTTGTTATCTAGTGTTCAGATGATTAATATAAACATTTTAAAATTCTTTTTTCTTTAATGCGTGTAGATTTTGATTTTGGTTACTTTTTAAAAATATTTATTTTTGGAAGAACTACTGTAGAGCTGTACCAATATCATGAAACCAACTTGTAAGTCAATAAACAAATAATTTTAAAATTATTTATATTTTAGCATCACTTTTTAGCTTCAGAATTTTTCCAGTTGGGACAAAAAAAAACTATATGGTAACCCCATCTTGTAACCTTTCTTGTTCTGGAAGAGATTTAAGGCAACATAAGAAGAGATGGAACATCCCACCTTTTAATTTTACTAAATCACTAAGCCTCACTAAAGATTTTGGGAGCTTAAAGCTCTTTTCAGGATTTATCCTGCTTTTAGTTAAAGTAACCAGTTTCAAGCTAGAATGATTTTACCTTGATTAGCTTTTATGGTAAATAAAATTAGGGTGACTAAACAGTTTTTATGTTATTTCATATTTAATCATTTATCTGACTACTCCTTCCTACCAAGAAGCAAATTACAAATATGGCATAGAGAACGTCCACCTTCAGGTGCTATACAGGTAGCTTACTTTATATATTTTTAATTTGAAAATCAATCAACCCAGCAGTTACTGGAACCCCACCCCGATTTGTAGGGTAGCATGACCTTCCAGAATACAACGATGGGGGAGACAAGTGTATAACAAAGTCCTTTATCAAAACGGTTGGGTAGAATTGTGTGATTTTGTTCAGAAATAAGTCCAACTTGTTCTAAGGTATCTCAGAGTCTGAGAGTGGGAAAGGGAATCTGTCTCTCATTGTCCTCTGGCATGAGTTGTGTGAGAAGGACAGCAGGAGCTCCTGAGATTTAGAAGAGGCATTTTATGGGGATAAACTTTGTTCTGCGTGGTCAGCGAGAGAGTTAGCCAGGCCATTGGGAAACCGATGAGAACATATCCCAGAGGTCAGAGCCTTGCTTTCTTTCCCGTGAGCCACAGAGAAGAGGGTACAGGGAGTCAGCTGAGAGAAATGAGTGAATTAAAGGGACAATTCATGCTTCTTGCTACCACTGGAGGGATGGCAAGCCTGCTGGGGCACTTACAAAGAATTTGGGGACTGTTCCCAAAGATGGCTTGTTTCAAGCCAGGTCTTACAGTTGGTTTCCCCCAAAGGCTAGCCCTGAGGCAAGGACTGGGCCCACATCATCTTCCTGGAAGGAAATGTGAAAATAATAATAATAGTAGATAATAAATATTAAATAATCTTATAATATTATATTATATTATTATATAATAATAATTTAATAATATTTAATATATATAATATATAATAATAATTTAATAATATTAAATTAAATGATAAATATTAAATAAATAATAAATAATTATTATTAAATAATAAATATTAAATAAAGCAAATATCCCTTTGCTTCTTCTGGCCACCTCCAAATAGTGGAAAGGAAAGCAGCTTACATCATGGACCCTGGGGCTCCATCCCACTGGAGGACTCTGGGAGACTGCCTGGAGGGGAGTGTCCTCTCCTCCTGGCTCTGGGAGAGGCCTCAGAGGGATCATGGAGCCAGAGTGAGTTACCCACCAGCTTCCACCAGTCAGTTTGAAGATGGCTCTCAGGGGCTGGGGGCTGTTAACACCCCAGAACTTCCAGCCTTGCTGGACAAGGGTTGATTAGGCTCCCATCACAGGTTCAATCGGAAGCTGGGGGTCCATGCCCACAAGATGGCATACGTTTTGTGGCATAGTGCATTCATCCTGGTGACAGTTGTTTACGTTATTCCCATCATTTTGTCTTTATAGACGCTGCTGCTATGAACGTTCTCAACCAAGTCCTTGTGAATATCTGTGCAAGGTTTTCTCTAGGATCTGCACCTGGGATTGGAATTGCTCTCTGGCAGAGTGTGGGTGTCATTAACAGCACCAGATATTGCCAGATCGCTTTCCAGGATCGTTGTGTCTTACTGTCATTGTCTTGGCAGTATACGAGTATTCCTACTGATTCACATTCTCACCAACGTTTCCTAGAGTCAACCTTTCTAAGTACTGCTAACCTGGTTAACTGTGGCTTTCATTTGCATTTGCATGATTACTAATGAGGTTGATCATGTTTTCATATGCTTTTTGTCTAGCAGATGCCTTTTCTTTTTTTTTTTTTTTAAGTCTGGTGTTGACAAAAATAAACTCAAAATGGATTAAGGACCTAAATGTAAGGGCAGACACTATAAAATTCTTAGAGGAAAACATAGGAAGAACACTCTGACATTAATCACAGCAAGATCCTTTTTGACCCACCTCCTAGAGGAACGGAAATAAAAACAAAAATAAACAAATGGGACCTAATGAAACTTAAAAGCTTTTGCACCGCAAAGGAAACTGTAAACAAGACAAAAAGACAGCCCTCAGAATGGGAGAAAATATTTGCAAATGAAGCAACTGACAAAGAATTAATCTCCAAAATATACAAGCAGCTCATGCAGCTCAATATCAAAAAACCAAACAACCCAATCCAAAAATGGGCAGAAGACCTAAATAGACATTTCTCCAAAGAAGACATACAGATTGCCAACAAACACATGAAAGGATGCTCAACATCACTAATCATTAGAGAAATGCAAATCAAACCTACAGTGAGGTATCACCACACACCAGTCAGAATGGCCATCATCAAAAAATCTACAAACAGTAAATGCTGGAGAGGGTGTGGAGAAAAGGGAACCCTCTTGCACTGTTAGTGGGAATGTAAATTGATACAGCCACTATGGAGAACAGTATGGAGGTTCCTTAAAAAACTAAAAATAGAACTACCATGTGACCCAGGAATCCCACTACTGGGCATATACCCAGAGAAAACCATAATTCAAAAAGAGGCATGCACCACAATGTTCACTGCAGCACTATTTACAATAGCCAGGACATGGAAGCAACCTAAGTGTCCATCGACAGATGAGTGGATAAAGATGTGGCACATATATACAATGGAATATTACTCAGCCATAAAAAGAAACGAAATTGAGTTATTTGTAGTGAGGTGGATGGACCTAGAGTCTGTCATATGGAGTAAAGTAAGTCAGAAAGAGAAAAACAGATACCGTGTGCTAACACATATATATATGGAATCTAAAAAGAAACTGGTTCTGATGAACCTACGGGCAGGACAGGAATAAAGATGCAGACGTAGAGAATGGAGTTGAGGACACGGGGTTGGAGAAGGGTAAGCTGGGACGAAGTGAGAGAGTAGCATTGACATATATACACTACCAAATGTAAAATAGATAGCTAGTGGGAAGCAGCTGCATCGCACAGGGAGATCAATTCAGTGCTTTATGACCACCTAGAGGGGTGGGATAGGGAGGGTGGGAGGGAGACGCAAGAGGGAGGGGATATCGGGATATATGTATATATATAGCTGACTCACTTTGTTATACAGCAGAAACTAACACAACATTGTAAAGCAATTAAACTCTGATAAAGATGGTAAATAAATAAAGTCTGTTGTTGAATGCTTAGTTCCTTAAGCCCCTGTGTCCATGTGTGTGGTCTAGGAAGGTGTGTGTTGGTTTGGGGGAGTCTTTGTTCACTCTCAGGATTTTTGTCAAGCAAAATTCTTCAAGCTCCCTAGGGAAGCTATTTGTGACAGTTATTAAATAGTGTTTTTATGGAGAACCTCATAATGACTTGAGCCACTGTAATACTAAAGTTATAAATAATAACATCCTGATAAAAATAGTCATATCCCCCAATACCACCATCACAATTCCTTGACATTTACTGAAATCTCATTGTTATTAAATATTAACCTACTTTTGTATTTGTTCAGCCATGCAATTACCTAGGGAGTCTAAACAGTACCGGTTCTACATGGTTCCATCAGATTCTGAATGGTTACCTTATACTTTGATCACAGTCCAAGATTTTTCTTGTCATATGTAGCTAGCATTCCCTTTTAATCCATCTCTTCTTCCACTGTCCACATATCAGGAAGAACATCACCATCTGTCATAAATAAACCCCTTCTTAGTTTCTTAATTAGATTTAAGAGCAAGATAAGAGAAGCAGCTGAGCAGGAGGGAATCCAGGTAAGGACATTCTTCTTTGTCATCTCAGCCCCGGAATGAACTTCAGATCAAGGGCACAAATGGCACAGCAGAGTTTAAATCACAGTTTAAAGGAATAGGTAACTGTTGGTGAAAGGGAGTCTGGGCAGCAAAGGGTTAAATCAGCAGGTCCAAGTTGTCTAAACCTGCACATTAATGGTTTGGCTCTTGATTGGCTCCTGGGATGTGGTCTAAGCCCTTAGCATGTTCTAGCTGATATGAGTGCCTTATCTGGGGCCTTAAACTGTGCCAGAGAGTCTATGCTAGTGATGTGATTTAGGGTGGGACTTCAGGCCACGCAATATCAGCTTGACCACTGGAAGGACCGGAGACCAGGTTCAGCCACACAAGTGGTCAGCCACACCTCTGCAACTAACCCCCAGTAAGAATTCTGGACACCAAGGCGTGGGTGAGCTTCCCTGGTTGGCCTGCTCCATATGTACTGTCACGCGTCCTTGCTGCCTCCATGGGAATGGAGCTCTACCCAACACACCTCTTCCCTTTGCTCACTCCAACCTCTATTTTTTTTTTTTTTTGCTATAATAAACCGTAACTGTGAGCATAACATCTTTTCTAGTTCGTGAGCCCTTCTAGTGAGTCACTGGACCTCACACCATGCAGTGCACACATAGAAAGCATGAATGCAGGCTGCAGATGCACTGAGGTCCTGTTACTCCTACATAACCCTTGTTACCACTGTCTTAGTCAGTTCAGGCTGCTGTAACAAAATACCGTAGACTGGATGGCTTAAACAACAAACATTGGTTTCTCACTGTCCTGGAGGCTGAAGTCAGAGATTGGGGTGCCAGCATGGTTGTGTTCTTGGGGAGAGCCCTCTCCTTGTTTTGCAGATGGATGCCTTCCTCGTGTGTCCTTACATGGCAGAGAGAGAGAGAGAGAGAGAGATTGAGGAAACAGACTATCTCCTGTTCTTCTTGTAAGGGCACTAATCCCATCCATGAGGGTTCCACCCCATGACCTACTCGCCTCCCAAAGACACCATCTCCAAATTCCATCACATTCCGGACTTCAACATATGAATTGGGAGGAACACATATTCAATCCATAGCAACCACTAGTCATGGATGTCCCTCACCCCCATCCCCAAATGCCAGGGTCTAAACCCCATGGGAGCCAGCCAAAATGTCCTCAATTGCAATAAAGAGATCCTGGAGATAACATTTACTATAAACAGACTGCCTTTTGCTCATCAGCTAAATTCATGACTCTTGGTTAATTTCAAAGAGTCATTTTAGAATTGGCCCAGCCTCACAGATAACATCCTTCAGAAACACATATTGTCAATTCTTTCTCTTGCTTAACCTATTTAAATCCTCTAACTAACAACACCTTTTCAGGCAATAGGTTTGTATCCTGTGACACTCACCTAAGAGGCCATAAATTCAAAAATTTCAACCAGCACATAAACATAAATTACACTGATAATTCATCCTCTTCAGCTCAGGTTAGAAAGTTCATTTGAATTAGAAGAAAATTGCGTGGAAAGTAGAATATATATTTAAGCGAGAGAGATCACAGAACTAGATATGGAGTATAATCCTAATTTTGTAAAAACCACCTACATATCTTCATGGAAATAAGCATGGAAGGAAAAACCTCCAGATGTTAACTGTGGGCATGTGGCCTTTGAGAGCTTGAGATGGGGCTAATGCAACTGAGGAGCTGAATTTTAAACTTTATTTAATTCCAGTTAATTTCAGTGTAAATGGCCACCCTATTGGATAGCACAGATACAGAGTCGACTTTGCTCATGCGTCTGGCAGTTGGCGCTGGCTGTCAGCTGGAACCTCAGCTGGGCTGGTGGCTGGAATGCCTGTGTGACCTCTCCGTGGGGTCTCTCTGCATGGGCTAGTTGGGCTTCCTCATGGCATGGCAGCGGGGTTCCAAGACGGAGCACCCCCAGAAGAGCAACAGGAAGCTGTGTCGCTTTTCAGGACTTGGGCTCAGGAGTCACGTAGCGTCACTCATGCCGTGGTCACAAGCAGACCCAGATTCAAGGGGAGGGAACATAGATCCTGTGACCGGATGGAAGAGCCTCAATGCCAAACTGTAAGATGAGGACGTGGAGTGAGAGATGATGTCGTAGCAAGAGGGAGGTTAATTTCAGAGTCAGTTATCTGTTACTGCCCCACAAGCCACCCCACGCTTAACACCTTAACAATTGTTTATTTTGCTCACAATCCACAGGGTTCAGAGGAGACAGCTCATCTGGGCTCCAAATAGCTTCAGCTAGGGCAGCTCAACTGGGGACCATAGGATCCACTTTCAAGACGGCGCAGTCACATGGCTGTCAAGGTGCTGGCTGGTGGTTGGCAGGGAGCTCAGCCAGAGCTGTTGTTGGGGAGTGGGGGGCGGGGTGGTCCTGGTTCCTCTCCATGTGTGCTCTCTCCCCCCTCCCTCCCCCTCTCCCTCCCCCTCCCCTCTCCCTCCCCCTCTCCCTCCCCTCCCCTCCCCCTCTCCTCTCCCTCCCCCTCCCCTCCCCCTCCCCTCCCCCCTCCCCTCCCCCTCTCCCACTCCTACTCCCTCTCCCCTCTCCCACTCCCACTCCCTCTCTCTGTAGGCTACCTGGGCTCCCTTAAGCATGGTGGCTGGGTTCCAAGATTGAGGTTCCAGGACAGGAAGGCATTTTTATGAACCAGCCGTGGGAGTCACAGAGCATCATTTCCATTGTACTCCATTGGTAGAGGCTGTACCAGGAGCCACCCAGGTTCTAGAGGAGGGGACACAGATCCTTCCACTGGGTCAGAAGAGTGGTAAGGGGAGCACGTAGGGTGGGAAGCACTGCAGCAGGCGTCTTTGGAAAACGGGAAGGTGAGAGTCTGGAGCACCCTGCTCGTCCTGTGCCTGGAAGTTTTCTAGAGGATGCAGCAGGTGCCATTTACGGTTGTTGCCGTTCCCAGTAAACATTCACCTGTGTTCTCGGTGGACTCTGTGCGTACTTCCCATCAGCATCCCGCGAGGTGCAGTGCCCGTTTGCCTTTGCATCACCTGTTTATGACCTGCGTCCAGTGTTGGCTAACTGTTCACTTTCCCCTCAAGGAGTATAAATATTTCCCTCTCCTAAGCAGAAGAACTTGGCCCATTTAGGCTGCTGCCAGAGGTGCTAAAGAGGCAAACTGGTAAAGATTTTCACGTGCAGCTCCAAGACAAAAAGAGGGGCACTTTGCACCAACTAGGAAAAAACTGTGATTTTTAAATTTGAGCTGTTTCCAGTCACTGCCCATTTCCCTATCTGGACAGAAATCTGTGGCAGCTTTTCTTCTTTTAATTTTTATTGGAGTATAGTTGCTTTACAATGTTGTGTTAGTTTCTACTGTACAGCAAAGTGCATCAACTATATGTATACATATATCCCCTCTTTTTTGGATTTCCTTCCCATTTAGGTCACCACAGAGCACTGAGTAGAGTTCCCTGTGCTATACAGTAGGTTCTCGTTATCTATTTTATACATAGTTTCAATAGTGTATATATGTCAATCCCAATCTCCCAATTCATCCCCCCCTCCCCTTTCCCCCTTGGTATCCATACGTTTGTTCTCTACGTCTGTGTCTTTGTTTCTGCTTTGTAAAGAAGATCGCCTATACCAGTTTTTTCAGATTCCACATATATGAGTTAATATTACAATATTTGTTTTTCTCTTTCTGACTTACTTCACTCTGTGCGACAGACTCTAGGTCCATCCATGTCTCTACAAATGACCCAATTTCATTCCTTTTTATGGCTGAGTAATATTCTATTGTATATATGTACCACATCTTTTTTATCCATTCTTCTGTTGATGGACATTTAGGTTGCTTCCATGTCCTGGCTATTGTAAACAATGCTGCAATAAATATTGGGGTGCATGTGTCTTTTGGAATTACGGTTTTCTCTGGGTGTATGCCCAGTAGTGGGATTACTGGGTCATATGATAATTCTATTTGTAGTTTTTTAAGGAACGTCCATACTGCTCTCCATAGTGGCTGTATCAATTTACATTCCCACCAACAGTGCAGGAGGGTCCTGTGGCAGATTTTAAGAAGCACCACTTCCTGGCAGCTGCTGGAACATTCCAGGAGCCTGTGCGTGTGCACTTACCTCTACCTGGAATTGGAGTGTCTGTCCTTTTCCTCCCCCTTCCACCTGTTCACATCAGTCCTCTTCTGAAGCATCTGTCTCCCCGCGTGCCAGGCTGAGATGGGTGCCCCCCCTCTATGTGCGACTTGTCACAGGGCAGGAACTGTCATTGTTGTCATTGTTCACTGGGGACAGAGATGTGTGAGAATGATTCAGGGTTGCAGTATGTTAATTTAGTCCCTGAAGTACCTCCTCAGAGGACTGGGTTTGACGTTTGATAAAATGAGTTCTCTGACACATATATCTTTTAGAAGTTGACATTTTCTGTAATAAGCTCAAGGGACATTCTCAGTAAAGCCCACCAGAAGATTCCAGGCTGTAGGATGTAGGGAGCACCGCTTCCCACGTCTTCCCAGTTCCTCACTGGGGAGGAGCTTGGACTGGTGGCAACAAGGGGCTGCTTGTCCGGGGTGTGGTCCCACTGGTTGCAGGAATTCCTGGGTGGGGGGCTCTCCATGCCTCAGAGACACCCAGCTCTGTTACCCTGAGACCGCAGCATAAACGCCTTGTGCACTTTCCCTGGACTTGCTTCTTGGTCACCGTAACATTTCAGAACCCAACCCCTGCCTGTGACTGGATAGAAACTCAGTAGATGGCTGAGACCAAACAGATTGGGAAACAGTGTAATTGCATCCTACGAACACTTGCCTTCATACAGTGTGTGTAGTCAACTATGAGAGGGTGTGATTCTCACTTTTAAAGATTCTTATTTTTTTTTAGCCTGCCCACTCTAATCACTCTGTGTATACGTGAAACCATGGATACTATGTTATCAATTATGGGTATATTACTATATGTATGTTATATCTGATATACAATGTAGTTAATATAGTTAGTATAATTTTATAAATAATATATTGACTATTACATTTACATATATGCATTATTGATTATGCAAATTACAATTATAGAAGATACACTGATCTCTATATTTATTTTAAAGCATTGGCTCACACAGTTGTGGGGACTGGCAAGTTCAAAATCTTCAGGAGAGGCCAGCAGGCTGGCGGCTCAAGTGGGAATCGACACTACAGTTTGGAGGCAGAAGTTCTTCTTCTCCAAGGAATCTCAGTTTGTGCTCTGAAGGCCTTCAGCTGATTGGAGAGGGCCGACCACATGATGGAGGATAATCTCCTTTACTTAAAGTCAGCTGACTGTTAGATATTAACCACAACTACCCAAACCTCTGTGACAACACCTGGATTAGTGTTTGATTATATACCTGGGTCCTGTAGCCCCGCCAGGCTGACGAATCAAACTCACCCTCACATAGGACATTTCCAAGCGTACTATTGACTGAACCACACTTACTGACTTTAAAGTCAAACTCCGAGAGGGACTTCCCTGGTGGCGCAGCGGTTAAGAATCCACCTGCCAATGCAGGGGACACGGGTTCGAGCCCTGGTCCGGGAAGATCCCACATGCCTCAGAGCAACTAAGCCCATGCCCCACAGCTACTGAGTCTGCGTGCCACAATTACTGGAGCCCGCGCACCTAGAGCCCGTGCTCCGCAACAAGAGAAGCCACCGCAATGAGAAGCCCGCACGCCGCAATGAAGAGTAGCCCCCGCTCGCCGCAACTAGAGAAAGCCCGCGTGCAGCAACGAAGACCCAACGCAGACAAAAATAAATAAATAAAAATCAAACTCTGAGAAAAGGGAACCCCTCCTACAGTGCTGGTAGGAATGTAAGTTGGTGCAGCCACTGTGGAAAACAGTATGGAGGTTCCTCAGAAAACTAAAAATAGAGCTACCATATGATCCTGCGATCCCACTCCTGGGCATATAGCTGGAGAAAAACATGGTTTGAAAGGATACATGCACCCCAATGTTCATTGCAGCACTGTTTACAATAGCCAAGACATGGAAGCAACCTAAATGTCCATCAACAGAGGAACAGATAAGGAAGATGTGGTACATATGTACAATGGAATACTACTCAGCCATAAAAAAGAATGAAATAATGCCATTCGCAGCAACATGGATGCAACTAGAGATTATCATACTAAGTGAAGTAAGTCAGACAGACAAATACCATATGATATCACTTATATGTGGAATCTAAAATACGACACAAATGAACCTATCTATGAGACAGAAACAGAATCACGGACATAGAGAACAGCCTGGTGGTTGCCAAGGGGGAGGGGGTTGGGGGAGGGATGGAGTGGGAGGTTGGGATGAGCAGATGTAAGCTTTTATATACAGGATGGACAAACAACAAGGTCCTACTGTATAGCACAGGGAACTATGTTCAGTATCCTCTGATAAGCCGTAATGGAAAAGAATATTTTAAAAGAATGTATATATGTATAACTGAATCCCTTTGCTGTACAGCAGAAATTAACACAACATTGCAAATTAACTATACTTCAATAAAAAGAATCAAAGTCCGTTATATACACAACTTCCTTGCATACCTAAGCATTATAGTAAAGGTCCAAGATTAGGATGTCAGTATTGTTTGGGGGGGGCATTATCCACCCCACTGAACAAATCAGCAAGTGGTTAAGGGCAGAGGCAAAGTGTGCAGTTCTTGTGGGTTTAAGAAGCAACGTGTGTCTGTAACATCCGTACCTCACTTAGCAATCTCCATTTACTTCCGAAAAACCCTACTCCTGAGTGAAGAGCTATTAAGTGAAAAAAGTGTTTCCATTATTCAAAGTAAAAATTGTGATGTGTTCCATCCCGACCTAAAATATCCAAACAGCTTTCACAGATAAAATACAAATTGAGCAAGGAAAACAAGGTTATAAATAGTAACACTCTTAAAGGAAATAGATAGAGTTTGTCCATAAAATAAAATGTAATAGAGTTTTATTGCATTTGCTCTTTTGTCTTCAGCACTTTCTTCACCAATTTTTCAACCTTTTGGGGGGGGTGCCTGGTGACTCAAAGCGAACTTAAAAATAATGACGCATAAAATCGCCCTGAGGGCCAAATAAAGGCAAAACAGAGAAGTGTTCAAAGCTAAAATGTGGAAGTAGGGTGTCCACAAAACAGACTGAAGACTTGTTGAAAATACCACCTCTCAGCTGGCGTACATAGGAAAGCAAAATATGCTGGCGTGAAATTAAAGTGGTTTTTAAATTTTATTTATTTGTTTATTTATTTATGGCTGCGTTGGGTCTTTGTTGCTGCACGTGGGCTTTCTCTAGTTGCGGCGAGCGGGGGCTACTCTTCGTTGCGGTGCATGGAGCTCCTCATTGCGGTGGCTTCTTGTTGCGGAGCGTGGGCTCTAGGCGTGCGGGCTTCAGTAGTTGTGGCACACAGGCTCAGTAGTTGTGGCTCATAGGCTCTCGAGCACAGGCTCAGTAGTTGTGGCGCACGGGCTTAGTTGCTCCGCGGCATGTGGGATCTTCCTGGACCAGGGCTCGGACCCGTGTCCCCTGCATTGGCAGGCAGGTTCTTAACCACTGCACCACCAGGGATGTCCCTAAAGTTTCTTATACAGATAGTCTCCGTCAAGAAACTGGGTCAAGTGAGTTGTATGTCCCTGCTCGAAGCTGTCATATCAAAATATGGCATCTTTATTTAGTGCGACTTTGGTGAAAAAGTCATGACGCACATGTGCACACACATATATACACACAAGGAGTCGTTGTTTAAAAAGTGCTGTAACTTCCCGAGAGCCATCACAGCCAAAGCTCGTACGCTGAGGCATCGTTATGTGAGGTCCATGTGTGTCTGCTTGCAAATTCACAGAATATTTCTAAAAAGATACACAGGGAGCTGGTAACGGGCTACGTCTAGGGAGGAAGACTGGGGGACGTGATAGGAGGGAAATTTCATTTTAACTTAAAACCTTTTTTGAAATGAATGGACAAAAAATATATAAGGATACCAGCAGGAGCCCCTGCGTGGGTCCCTACGGCCTCAAACCAAAGTACACATTGAAAGGTATCATAGTGACTTGTTTCCCTGCAATGCCATCCTGTGGAAGAAGAGTGATTGCATCGAATTCTGAGATTGTTTGGTGAAGACTGTTTCTTTTCCCAGACCCTTGAAGACAATTCACAATATTGTCCTGTGCAGATGGGCCTGTGGAGCAGACTTTATTGCCGTTCCTTCCTCCGCCCTCTTCCCAGGTGGCAGAGCCTCCTCCCACCATAGCAGCTGAAAGTGAAAAACATGTACATTGAAGCCTCCCTTGCAGCTAGGCTGGCCCAACTCCTGTCCGGTGGATCATCAGAGGACATCTGCTGAGAGAAATTCCCTGGTCAAGCAGGGAATGAGAGAATTAAGTCCTCCTTATTCTTTTGGGCATGAATGGGTAAAGATGTGATGTCTGGAGCTGTGGTAGCCATCTGGTGACCATGAGGAAAATTACCTAAGGGAGAAAGCTGAGGATGACTGAGCAGAAAGAGAGAAACTACCCAGGTTTGTGATGGCTTCATGGTTCCACTGAAATAACCAGTCTTGGAACAACTTACTGTTGGACTTCTTCCAATGAGAGAGACTCAACTCCTGTATCATTTAACCCTAATCATCCTAAACATCCTATTCATTTAATCAAGTTTTCAGTTACTTGTAGCTAAAGTGTCCTAGCTGATGTAGCATGTCATAAACTTTTAAATAATTATTCTAGATTTCCCGTGCCAATGAACATGAATTTCACTATGACCTATTTTATTTGTAGAATCAGTGAACAAGAAATAAAAATTTAAGGGGTGAGTATTTTATTAGAGGGCCAAAGTCAGGGCCAAAGTCCAGCCAGTGTTTTATCACCAGGGATCTGCATAACGCTAATCATGAACAAATATGTTTTGGGAAAATGTCTCTTTGAGGTTTATCACTTCTAAAATTTCTTAAAAGTAACATATATTTTATCACTCCATCACACTACTTACAGATCTCTTTATAGTACAGGTAGCTGTCATTCAGTCAACCGTGCCTTGGAAAACAGTTCCTGTAAGTTTGTTAAAGTCTACGTTCACCCAACCCACTAGGCTTGCACTGCCTTCATCAGCTCCCTCCAATGGGCGGAGAGTATAGAGGGAACTAGAGGTCTTCGAATTGGAACACTTGGGTTTGAGTCCGAGTTCTGGTGCCCCAGTCCTAGCTGGGTGAACTTCAACAAGTTAGTGAACTCTTCTGTGCCTCACTCTGTTTGGCCCCAGATACAGGAAAGATAAGAATCAACCATGAACATGACTCATGAACATCCTGGAGACAGTCCGGAAAACCAAGTGTTTACCTTACAGGTGTTTAGTGATACTGTGTGCTGGTTATGGTATCATTTAGAGCACCTCAGATGCAAGTAACAGAAAACTGAACTCATAGAGGCTTACTTAGCAAGGAGATAGGTGGTGCCTGCCCTTAGCTTAAAAGAGTTGTCAGGGATCCAAGATCACTCCATTCTTTGCTTCCTTCATCTTTACAATGTGAGCTTTTTGATCTGATGTTTGTTGCTTCATGGTCACAAGATGGCTGCTGCAGCTCCAGGCATGGTTGCCTTATTCGAAATCAGGAAACAATGGGTGCAGTGGCAAAAGGTCGTTTTCTGTAGTGGTTCTCTTTTATTATCACCAACAGAAAAACTTTCGTTGAAGCACTTCAGCACATTCCCTTGGGACTATGATATATGACAATCCCTTGTGGCCAAAAATAAACGAACAAACAAAAAAACTGGGAAAGCAAACATCTGGCCACTTTACATTCTCTCAAGTGGAAGGTAAACAAAAGGGAAGAGAGCTGGGGCTGGTTGTTGTCTGACAGTGAACACCTATTTTAATTAGGGTTCATTCCAGAGATGCAGCGACTCCCGAACACTGGTAAAGTAGGTTGGTGTCATAGCCGCAACCACAGAGAGTCAGGGTTAGTAAACAAATTCGTACTGAGCATCTATTAAACGCCAAGCAATGTACGAGACAGAGAAGATTCCAGTCCTCAAGGAAAGTAGACAAGAGACATGTGTGCAATTAAGTAACCATGATCATTTTAAATGGTGATATATACACCTTGAAGAAACTAAAAGAGTGTAAAGAGGTAGAGAGTGATGCCGGAAAGGTGAATCATTCTGGCCAAAATATAAAATAACACTGGTGCAAAATGATACTGAGAACCAAGTGTTTTTCTCAAAAATCCGGTTGCTTCCTAACTGAAAGTGATAACGTGACTTTGCTTCCCTCCTGAGCCTGTGCTTATCCACTACTCAGAACGTCCCTTTCATTTATACAAAGGTTTGTAGGCCCTTTATACTCTACCACCCAGTGAAGCATTATTTATGAATGAGTTTCATGATCATTACTCATTTAAGAACATGTGTTTCCTCTCCATGGGGAGGCCCTGCTTCCTGTGCAGCTTTCTTTTTAACAGTTTTCTTTCAGTTTTGCTCATTGATCCTACGAAGAATTCTCGGACTTCTCTGGGGAGGTGGTCTATATTCAACATTGTAAGAAGAGGGGCTAGGAATGTGAATACAATTGTGAAAAGAAAAAGAACACACGATGGAAAGACAGGTCTCCTGCTGGAGCATCTGTCTGCCTTGATGTTATCACCAGGATGACGTATGCTCACTCCCTCAGATTATGTGACCACAGCTGACTGTCCCAGAGCCCACGGCAAAGTGAACGATGGGGTCTCAGAGCTGCAAGTGACCTGATAAATCGTCTACGCGGCCTTCCTCGTGCGGTAGAAGCCCTCCTGACAAATGTGCAGGTCTGTTTCCTTGCACCGGGTCCCGTAGAGGGGAGGCTCCTGTGGATAAGCGGCCACCGTGGGCAACCCCAGTGGCCTTGTGCCCTTTCTTACAAAACCGTCACCGTTGGTCCCGATGCTGCTTCTGGAACCACTGCGCTTCCCCTCTTCTAACGTCTCTCAGGCAGACTCCAATCAGGGTTTTCAAGGCCCTTCCGTCTCAACGGCTCTGTGTCGATTCCACCAAGAGCTCCACGCTGTTCCGTCTAACGCCTGGTGTTCAGCCTGCATCCTGTTGGTTCAGGTGTCAGGTAGTGACACCTGACACAGCTGATCACCCGCTTCTCATCCAGCTGCTTCCTTCATTCGGACTCAGGACGCCAAACCCTCTGGGTTTCCCTCCCACCTCTCTGGCTGCTCCCCTGGAACCCCTTTGCTGCTTCCTCCTCTTCTCCCCTCCCTCCAGTCTCCAGGGCTCTGTCCCTTAGCCGTCCCCTCTTCCAGGCTGAAGCCGATGGCCCCGAGTGTACATCCGCAGCCCGGTCCTCTCCCAACCCTCGAGCTCAGAATCCCACTCCCTTCTCCCCACCCACTGCCTAACAGGCTTCCCCGCCTTCATGGGGCTGAAGAATGGAACCCTCGGCTGCCCTGCCACTCAGCTCTCTCGCTGGGCTCCTGTCTCAGTTACTCCAACACCGTCCTCCCATTGCTCAGGCGCCAGAATGAGGATTCATCAGTAAGTCCTGCCCCTCTGCCCTCAAAGTCGTTTCCTGATGAGACACCACCACATGGCTCACATGCACCCCTCATGTAATCACGTGGAGTCCACGCACACAAACACCGCACATAGCTAGACGTTAGCGCTGCCTTCCCAGACTTCCATAACACTTACAGCTTTCTGCTAGTATCTGTCCCATGCCACCTTGTGTAATACCTATTTGCGGTCGTACCTTATCTTCCCTAAGAGCATACAAAGCCCTTGAAGACAGAGGTTATCCTACACATATGTTCAGCCTTCATAGTGGAACATTCATAATCAGGCCCTATAAGTGTTTCCTGAAGCAGTGGTTATAAGTCTTACCAATGACAGCTCAGTCTCTTTTTTTCCTTTCAGTATTTTCTAATTTATTTTTTAATTGAAGTATAAGTTGATTTACAATGTTGTGTTAGTTTCAGGTGTACAGCAAAGTGATTCAGTTATATAAATATATAATATATATATTCTTTGTGGGTTATTACAAAATATTGAGTATAGTTCCTTGTGCTATACATAATTGGAAAAGATACATGCACCCCAGTGTTCACTGCAGCACTATTTACAATCGCCAAGGTATGGAAGCAACCTAGATGGCCATCGACAGATGAATGGATAAAGAAGATACGGTATATGTATATATACACTGGAATATTCCTCCGCCGTAAAAAAAGAATGAGAGATAATGCCATTTGCAGCAACACGGATGGACCTAGAGATTATCATACTGAGTGAAGTCAGACAGAGAAAGACAAATATCGTGATATCACTTCTATGTGGAATCTAAAAAAAAAAAAAGATATAAATGGACTTATTTACAAAATAGAACTCAGTCTTAAGTACCAAAAGCTAGGAGTTACTTGGGAAGGGTACTGTCAGTTGTGTCTGAGCACCAATGGAGGAGGGCTGGATCCCCAAAGACCATCTTTAGGGAAGGATCATCACAGTGTCCTGGAAGAGACAATGCGGTAACCAAGTAGCCCCCTGTTGACCCCAGAGTCAGGGGCAGAGTTCACAAACCCCATCTTCTAAATTGTCCCCTGTGATCCTATCTCATCTAAGACAGGGGCTTTTTTTTTTCTGCCTTCCAGCAAAATAAACATCTGTCCCCCAACAGAAGAAACATCGGCAGTAGTTGATCAAAATGGGACCTTTATCACAAAGCCATCTAGAGATCAGTCTCTCCAGTGAGCTCCACATCACTCCAATTTTAAAAAACTGAAAATTCTCAGACTTCACTTTTGTATTTTTTCCTTTCAATGGATTTATACCTTTTTAACAAATCAAGGGCCAAGTTAATGCCTATCTTTTCCTGTCTCTTTGTTTGTTCTTGAACATGATAAACTACTTGAGTCATAAATACACTTAGGAAAGTAAGTATGTTGCATATTCTTTGGATAAACTCAGTGTTTCCAGAGTCGAATCGAGTTGAATTTATACAATAGGGATTTTTTTTAACACTTAGACACAGAGAGCATCAGTGGGACTTCTCAAATGGAGAAAGCTGAACAGGTTATGACCTAGTTCTCAAGCAAACTGTCCAGAAAACATTCTAATTGCGGGAAATAGCCACAAGGGTCCGGGGCGGCCAACACAGAGCCGCCCAGCCCGCTGAACGCCTACTTTTCATTCCAGTTTCTGCAACTTGTAAGGGATTAAACGGGAGCTAAGAGCTTGACATTTGAAAAGGTGAGCGTTCTTCTGGGTGATTCGAGCCTCATCTTTTAGAGGATTCCAGTCTGTGAAGGTAAAACTTGCCAAGGGGCGAGGTGGGCAAGGCTGGGAAGGTGGTGTGATCAGGTGAAGCGGAAGCCGAATCATTAGCCAAATCCATCGCACCCGCCTCTGCCAATCAAGGTCTTCACGATGCACGTCCTCCAAGCAGCACGGAGCCTAAACGATAAGGCGTTTCCCCGAGTTGTGGTCCAGGAGCTCGGAGTCAGCTGTGTCTGCTTCTAGCTGGGCGGGTTAAGACTGGATAGGACCACCGACCCTCCAACTGGGCATGCGCGAGTGCCCGCTCCGTGACCTATTGACGTCAGAGGACGGCAAACTCCACCCTCAGGTCGTGCTGAGGGCCGTGGTTAGTTACGCCTGCGCAGAACGACCTCGATCACACCGTTTCCCATCCCCTCTCCGCAGGCTCCCCACCGCCGCCGACCACCCTGCTTCTTTATGCTTCATCCCATAATTTACCCAGACCCTTGGCTTCAGGGAGGCTGATCTGGGGCCTGTTCTCCCTCTTCGCATGGCTTCCTTGCAAATAACGCCCCTCTTTGCTGTAAACCTCGGTGTCTCAGCGTTTTGACCTGCGGTGTGCGCGGGCAAAACGAATCTGGTTCGGTAACAAAGGCCCAGATTCCAGAAATTCAGCACGGTTCCCCTTACCAGTGGCTGAGCAAGCCGGTGTAGACGGGCGCCAAGGATGCTTCTTACTGACAGTTTGTTGACTACTCTTGGTGTTCTTTTGTTTGTCACGTGGGCGTTTCGGAAATTGTGATGGAAAAGTTCCAGAAATGACAAGCATAACAAAGGTCCAACTGGACGTCAGATTTGCTTCTCCTTAAAGAAGAGGAGGCTCTTCTTTTTTTTTCTGTTTTAAAATTTTGTTTTATTGAAGTATAGTTGATATGCAATATTATGTTAATTTCTACGGTACCACAAAGTGATTCAGTTATACATGTATACACATTCTTTTTCATATGCTTTTCCATTATGGTTTATCACAGGACATTGAGTATAGTTCCCTGTGCTATACGGTAGGACCTTGGCGTTTATCCATCCTATATGTACTAGTTTGCCTCTGCTAATCCCAAACTCCTACCTATCCTTCCCCCGCTCCCCCTCCCCCTTGGCAACTACAGTCTGTTCTTTATGTCTGGGAGTCTGTTTCTGTTTTGTAGATAAGTTCATGTGTGTCATATTTTAGATTCCACATCTTTATCATTCTTTTGTTTATTTATTTAATTTATTCGTTTTGGGCTGTGTTGGGTCTTCGTTGTGGTGCACATGCTTCTCCTTGTGGTGGCTTCTCTTGCTGTGGAGCACGGGCTCTAGACATGTGGGCTTCAGTAGCTGTGTCATGCAGGCTCAGTAGTTGTGGCTCGTGGGCTCTAGAGCGCAGGCTCAGTAGTTGTGGCGCACGGGCTTAGTTGCTCGGTGGCATGTGGGATCTTCCCGGACCAGGGTTGGAGGCTCCTCTGAAATAGCATCTGATGGACGTGCTGACTCCAGGGCCCGGCTGCGCGGGCTGAGGCTCAGCTGGCCTCTTGGGCAGCTTCACTTTTTCCTGCTTCCTCCCGTTCTGTTCTCCAGAACTGGTCCCTAATGAGCATTGCCACCCACGTATCCATCTCCGACTCAGCTTCCAGAGAACCCAAGCCGCTCGCCTGGGTGCTGGGATGGAGTGTTTGTTCTCTTTTTTTTGGGGGGGGGGGGTGCGGTACGCGGGCTTCTCACTGTTGTGGCCTCTCCCGTTGCGGAGCACAGGCTCTGGACGCGCAGGCTCAGCGGCCATGGCTCACGGGCCCAGCCGCTCCGCGGCATGTGGGATCTTCCCGGACCGGGGCACGAACCCGTGTCCCCTGCATCGGCAGGCGGACTCTCAACCACTGAGCCACCAGGGAAGTCCTTGTTCTCTTAAATGGTTCATCAGGGCCCAAGAGTCTAACCAGTTGTTCGTGACCTCTTAGGTCTGAGACCCTTGCCAAATGACAAAAATAAACCAATTTAGTAGCGAGTTCAGTGTTTCTGAATTCAAAGGAAAACAGCGCATGGACTCAGGGAGTACAGCGCCTCACAAGCAGGGGAGCACTGTTCCCGAGGGATTTGGGGCAAGCGTGAGGTTTATGGAGCAATGGAAGCAGGCAGGGGCGGCTGGGAGGTGGGATTTCCTTCCTCATAAGGCTGGATGCTCAGGGAATAAGGCGAGAGTACCTGGCTTAAGCTTGATGGGCTGGGGTTGCACATTCCTTACTTAAAGCAAGGAAATCATGACATTTTCTTGGCGTTTGTGGACCGGCGTTTCAGGTCAAGGGGAGCATTTACAGGGACACAAAAGTTACCTAAGTTTCCATTTGCTGACACAGCATCTGGGGGCAGGAATGGCGCTATCTTGGGCCTAGAAACTTCAAAACCCTTTCGAAAAAACGATGCTTACATTTCCCCCCAGAAAAATGCACATAAACACTTATAATTTTGCCTGCAGTTTCGTGGAATTCGGAGCACGTCTAAAACCCTGAGAGACACAACCCCCAGTGTTAAAATCCCCACCCAATCCTCCTGTGAGTAAAGCTCTCAATAATTCCTTGGACTCCGGGCGTTACTAGGCATATGGAGTGGTGAAAGTTTGCCTTTCGAGGTCGATGTTTGAGGAGTTGAGATAAGCCATGAAAGTGATGGTGACTCTTGAATTAGGAAAATGAAGTATCGACTTGGCTTAAGCCTTCCTTTCCTTTGAGAAAAACCCACGTAAGAGATTTATCAACAGAGCTGGCCTCTGAGTAGCAAACAATCACCTTTTTTCTTTCCCGCTACTGACTCTTCGCACCCCTTTTCTTCACCAGTTCTTCTCACCCCTTAATGAAATCTCAGGCAGATCACAGAGATGTTTGGATCACTTCCAGAAAATACAGACAAGTATCGTTTTCAGGGATTGAATTTTCTAATTTTATTAAATCTCCAGTTGTCTTTCCTCCATCAGCTCAGGCTGGCTTTGGGGTTAGAAACCTCCCATGGAAAGGAGAATGGTCTTCTGTTTCCTACACTCAATAGCTATTGCTATGAGTTCCCCAGCGTCAGGCAGGGAAGGAGAAGGACAGGGGAGGAGATGTTACTTGGCTGGTGAACTTGTGATCTGGTGTCTTTGGGGTCCCCCTAGGTAATCCCTGCTGGGAATCTGACTACATTTCCCGGATACAAAGCGGTACCTCCTTCATCTGACTGCTTTCAACAATCCCAGGCTTCTTGCAGTTCACAGGTCAGCTGAGTCACTTTGCCTGCCAGGCACTCTTTAGAGGCTGGGAGCGACCTTCAGAATGACTCACTGCCTGGAATCTACATTTGGTCACTCCCCCCGCCCCTCCCCCATCACCACCAGAACAAGCGCTTGGTCCCATTGATGGTGGTGCCGCCTGTTCCCAAGGCAGCCTTCATTTCTTTGCGCAGCCACCAGGGGGCGCTCCACACAGCCCTCCACCTTTACAGCTCTCGGAATGAGTCTGATCCCCAAGCCTTCCATCTCTGACTACACGGGCTTCATGGCAAGTCCCCACAGTGTTCTCTCAAAGGCACCCTCCAAAGAAACCCTCCCTTTCCAGTCTCCTGAACCCCCGTAACAAATTCCCTGCCAAACTCCAAGACAGACGGGTTTCCAGGTCGCTGTCCTGGGACAACTCCATGACTTATTCTTGAGAATAAAGTCCGTCTGTATCCTTTCCTTCCCTCTGAACTGTGAGCCATGTGGGAAAGGAGACAGTGATTTTTCTACAGTAGAAATTCTAGCATCTTGAACTATGTAACCATGAGCATCTTATAACTATTTCTGGCTGATTAGGAATACTTTGAAACGCTCAAGGGACTTGCCCATCTGTGTCAAAACCCCAGAGAGCATGTACATTAAGAAAATAACCCTTCAAAGGACATAACTGTCTAGAGCAGCAGAACCACTCTTTCTTTCAGATGAGTCCCACATCCTCCAGATTGCTGAAAGGCGACGGCCGTGAACCTATTTTTGGAAAACCTAAGATCATAGAATTTCAGACTTCCAGCACAAGCCCATGAGTTACCTAACACGTGTTTTAGGGAAAGAAGGAGAAATTTTCCAGCCCTAACTTATTGAAAAGCCATTAGAGTTCGAAGCGCATCAAAGAAATGCACCCCAGGGATACCCACCTTTGAGTGTCCTACAGGGCTGGGTAGCATTCCTACAAGTCAAGAAAAACCCAAGAATAGAAAGTTGTGACAAAAATACCAGAAATGAGCACTGCCTCTGCCTCATAACCTTGAAATATAGTTACCTGAAAGGTAACTTCTAAATAACATTCCAGCATCTACAGAACAGATAAGTGCTAAATGATGTAGCAAAAAGAGTGCTTAGGGTGGGTGAGAAAGAAAGGTAGGTCCTGATGCAATGAAAAGTTTCATTTTGATTTAGTTAGGGGAAGATGTGGTTATATTAACAGCATATACATTTAGTAAGCAACCTCCGAAAAGCAGAAGTCCTACTGAACTTGATTTAATGAACCCATGAAAATTATTTGGAATTCACATTTCTATTTCTATTTAAATCCATACTTAGAGAACATACTTATATTTTTCTCAAGTTTACTTTTTTTCCTGGTGGGATTCTTACCCTTTATTGTGTTGATGGTAATTAAACATTCACAACGTGATTTGTACATCGACACTTGTTGTAGCTTTGAGTGGCACGAAAAGAGATTTGTCAGTAGAAATCCAGCTTACGTGGTAGCAAGATGCTGGTTAGAAACTTCAAATGACAGGACCACTGGGTTTGATAAGAACTAGTTTAGGCTTTGCTGGCCACCACGTGGTCTCTGTCCAAATACCCATCTCTGCTGTGTAGCCTGAAAGTAGCCAGAGATGATGTGTAAACCAATGATACATTTATGGACATCGAAATCTGATTTTCACATAATTTTACGTGCCCTGAAATATTATTCTGTTTGGTTTTTTGGTGTTTATTTTTATTTTTTTAGCAGTCATTTAAAAAGGTAGGGACTTCCCTGGCGGTCTAGTGGTTAAGACTCCGCGCTTCCAATGCAGGGGATGTGGGTTCGATCCCTGGTCGGGGAAATAAGATCCCACACAGCCCAAAATGTTAAAAATAATAATTAATAAATAAATAATAAAAATATAAAAGTCATTTTTAGCTCACAGGCTGTATGGGTAGAGAGTCAGACTTAGCCAACAGGCCCCGTTAAGCCATATAAAGGCCACAGCAATCCAGGAGGCGGTAATACCGTAATCGTCCCCTTATGGATGGAGAAACTGAGCCTGGGGATATTAAGTGATTTCCTCAATTGAAACAGCTGAGGATGACAGAGCAGCGAGCAGGACAGACTGTCTGCCTCTGAGACCCCACCTTTAACGCCGCGTCAGATCCGTCTCTGGCAACCGTTTATATAGTGTATTTATCGATCACTTCACCACCGTGGTACATGATGTCATTCGTTAAATGAAATTCTCCACCCAGCGCGGCGTTTGATTTCTGACACCTCCAAAGTTTTCCGTGATCAAATTTATTAACAACGAGGCAGCAGTTTGCAGTCAGCCTAGCAAACAGCCTGCGACAGCGGATGCTTTATTTTCCCAGGCTCAGGTTCGGAAGACATTATCATTGTAATTATTTACTTATTTATTTACATCCTACGATGTTCCTAAAAGGGTTTTAGGTAACTGAGAGCACTATTATAACCTCATAAATGAATGAAGTCGTTATAAATGTGTGATGTTAAACCTCTACAAACCATAAGGCCTGGGGCATGCTCCTGCGGAGTTATTAACTTGATTTCTTTCTCTTTCCAACACTTAAACAAGAAAAATCATTCACCCTCGGGAAAAGCCAAAGGTGGGCCTGGCAGCCTCCCAAGTCATGGCCTCGAGTTTCTGAGAAGGTGTTGACAATTCCCTCCCACGAGCATTTCCTCATCGCCATCTTGTGTTCTCCCTGCTATGGCAAATTATTTGAGAAATCCTAAAAAATTACTGGACCCAACCCTTATGCTCAGGAAACTTACAACCACAGAAGAAATGAGTTCCAGATGAATCCAGCACTTAAGAAATGTCACTGCGGCCATATTTGCTTGTCTTCAGCTTTTAGAACACATCAAGCAGTGTCCTGCCTCAGGACCTTTGCACCTGCCTTTTCTCCTGCTCAGAACAATCTGTTCTTTACAGAATGGGCTCCTTCTCATCCTCCAGGTCTTGGCTTGAGAGATCTGCCCTGAGCAACTATGTAAGGTATTTTCGTTTTGTTGGTCTGTTTCACCAAATTCTGTTTCCTTCGTAGCCCTGTTCACAATCTGTAATGACACGATACACACTCATGGTTACATCCTTATCTGTCTCCTCCTTCAAACTGGAAGCTTCAAGGGGATCACGTCTGCTTGCTTGCTCACCACTGTTTCCCCGGCATATTGCACAGGGCCTAGCACATAGTAGATGCTCAATAAATAGATAAGGAATAAACACGTGAATGAGTGAATGAATGGAGATGAGCGGGGAGGGGACCACACTGGGGGGCTTCAGCCCCCCTCCCTCACCCCAGCCCCAGACACAGCAGGTCAAGTCTTGCTAGATTCACGTGTGGGAGTTCACAGAATTTTCTGTTTTGATTTCTAAAACCAAAAGCAATGAGGCAAACCAACAAAAAGAGAAGAAGGTGGCCTTGCTTAACCAGAGAGACCCTCCCTCCCTCCCTGCCTCCCTCCCCTCCCCCTCCCCTCCCCCTCCCTCCCCTGCCCTCCCTCCCCTCCCTCCCCTCCCTTCCTTCCTTCTGCAATGCCTTCCTGGGCTTTTCTCTCCTGCATCCCATTTATCAAAGTCATCACATCTAGGAAAAGTTGTGTGTTTCCTAAACACCCCCACCTCAATTTGTTCTGAATTCCCTTCATTCAAACTGAACACAGACACAAACATTAAAAATACACACACATACACACAGTTAATGGATTGGGGAATACATTTACCCTTCTGTACTAGCCTAGAGATGGGCGGAAAGGTCGTTTCAAATAATTATCACCCTGATAATTGAGCAGATGGCAATCACCAAATCCAGCCGTCCCTGCCCGTCAGTGCCTCCGTAGCTGATTCACCTTCATGCCTGGGCAATTTATTCTAACTAGATTCCATTTCATGATTGCAACTTGTATCATTGCTTTTCAGGTGCCCCAGAAACTGAATTTGCAAAGGGTTTGTGTGTCACAAGAAGCTATTCCTACAGAAAGTAGGAAGATTGGCATGGGTCCGGAGAGCTCATGTTGGCCACTTGGGACATCAGAATTAGAGCCAATCATGCCTTTCTCATCGCTGCCTGTGTCTTTGCCGAGCTGTGCCTCTCCCCTGTACTGTCCTCTTCCCTAAGCCACAGAGGTCTTTCCTAAAAGCTTCTGCAGAAGCACTCCACACAGAAAAGGTGTTCAGTCCCTCCCACGTTTTAATGACTCAAATCCAAAGATGAGAAAAGCAACTCAATCACAGTTACCATTCTTCTTAATTTGTCATCCTGGAGACCAACTGTTTCCCTTATTTTTTTCTACCTTTTCCTTTGCGTTTAGCTCTTTTTGTAAGAACTCTAAGGGGGTTGCCTGCCTCTCCCCAGGAAACCAAGCACCCACCATGGCAGGTGCTCCCTCTGTGAATGGGTTGTTACTTTTCGGCAGGGATGTGAATAGTCCATTTGCTCTGAAGAAATTAGAGAGAGTGTGGCAGCAACAACATATAATCACTTAATTTGGAGCAGATCCAGAACTGAATATAAGCACCTTTGATTTAAAGGGAAAAAAATCAATTAAAGGCAGTTGGCAGAAAGTTCTTTCAAGTCAATGAAGTCATTCAATCAGTCCACAAAAAATGACAGTTTTTGAAAGCATAACTTGATTTCAAGTGAGAAGAGAAGGGCGGGAAGCAAAGATTGGCATCCATGAGAAGGAAAAAAACTCAAACCAAATGATAGACGATTTAGGAATTTCCATGATCTCATTGGTTTTCTACTTCCGTTTTGTTTTCCAGTCAAGGGTCCCTTCTTGGTGTGTGTTTGGGGTGGGGGTGTGTGGAAGAGACAGCTCTCGAGACCAGGGCTGAAGATGCCAGAGACTCACTTTCCCAGCCTCCCTTGCAGCTCAAAATCAGACAAGTGTTGCAGGAAGAGGGACCCCTTCCAGGGCCCGAGAGCGGGCTCTTGTCTAACACTCAGAAACGAATTGTCTGAGGAGACACACGTGCTCACAACGCAAAAGACTTTACTGGGAAGGGGCGCCCGGGCGGAGAGCAGCAGGGTGAGGGAACCCGGGAGATCTACTCTGCCACGTGGCTCGCAGCCTCGGGTTTTATGCTATCAGGCTTAGCTTCCAGGTTGTCTCTGACCAGCCATCCTGCGTGGCCCATATTTGGTCTGACTCAGGGTCCTTCCGGTGGCACGCGCATCTGTCAGCCAAGATGGATCCCAGCGTGAAGGATTCTGGGAGGTTGGTAGGGTATATTATGGGCTGGCATATCCTCCTTTGGCCCCTCCCGAACTCTCCTGGGTAGTTTTTGGGGGCAGCACCACGTTCCTTATCAGGACCTCCTGTTGTGAGACAGCCCATTAGAAATTTGCTTTCAGTAGAACTCTCCCATCATCCCTTTCTCTCTCCCCAAACTGCCCCAAGTGCCTCATGAACGTCCATGGCCCCGGCTTTGCTACCAGATACCCACGAAGCGCTGCCCACCTGAGTCCCCCAGCCCTTCGCCTTCCCCCGCCCAGAGTCGAGCACTCTGCTTGTAGGCTGAACTGCAACTGCATCGTGTCATATCACCATGAGAGGCCAACGCGCCTTACCCAACACCCTTGGGGGCGTACGTGCTTCCGCACTGAGAACTTTGCAGCTTTCCAAAGAATGCACGGCCGAGGCTTTCTATCCCATTAAAGACACAGAAGGATCCAGGGACGGCAGCCTGTAATCAAACCCATTAATATTTCTGCGGAAGAGCACATGAATATTCAGACTAAGCAGGGAAAATAATGATTATAAGTAGCCTCTCATCGGGTCAGGTCAGGTTCTGAAGAACGTTAGAAGTTTGGAGGGGCATGTAAGGATTACGCACCTCTGTTTACATACCTTTCTACCCCGCCAGACGTAACAGAGGCTGGGAGACACTGGCTCCCCAGCCATCCATAAAACCTGAAGCCTCAGTACCATGTGTGACCAAGAAAATGCTGAATGAAATCAAAGGTAGTGCTGAGGAATCAAAGGATGTCCTTCCCTGCTCCGAAGTGCAGCTCTCCTCTGGGCAACTGGTAAACTGACAACCTGACCCAGAGCTAGATAAACCCTTTCTTGTCAAGGGCCACAGAGTAAACGGTTTTCAGCTCTTCAGGCCAGATGGTTTCATTTGCAGCTACTTCACTCTGCCATTATAATGCAAAAGCAGCCTTAGGCTATGTAAATAAACAGGTGTACCTGTGTCTCAATAAAACTTTATTTATAATAATGGGCTGAGGGCCTCATTGGCCCAGAGACCACATTTGCTGACTCTTGAACACATCCATACAAATGTCTTATTTGATGATTCACTCAGCAGACACAGGACTTCTGTCATGTGCTAGGCACCGTTCTCATGCTAGAAATTTAGCAGTGATTAGAAGCACAAGTTGATGGCCTCATTAAGTTTACGTTCTAGCTGATTGCAGGAATTAGATTAGAATCTTCAGATCATCTCAGCTCTGTGCTTCACTTTGTCTCTATAAGAGTGGACCATAGGGGCTTCCCTGGTGGCGCAGTGGTTGAGAGTCCGCCTGCCGATGCAGGGGACACGGGTTCGTGCCCTGGTCTGGGAGGATCCCATATGCCGCGGAGCGGCTGGGCCCGTGGGCCATGGCCGCTGAGTCTGCACCTCCGGAGCCTGTGCTCCGCAACGGGAGAGGCCACAACAGTGAGAGGCCCGCATACCGCAAAAAAAAAAAAAAAAAAAGAGTGGATCATGGCACAAGATGTTAACAGACACCTCACCAAAGAGGATATACAGATGTCAAGTAATAGTCTAGAAGATGTTCCACATTATATGTCGTTAGAGAAATGCGAATTAAAACGGTGAGACACCACTACACACCTATTAGGACAGACGAAATCCTGAACACTGACAGCACCGAATGCTGGGGAGGATGTACAGCAGCGGGAACTCATCCATTGCTGGAGGGAATGCAAAACGGCGCAGCCGCTTCGGAAGACAGTTTGACGACTTCTTACAAAATTTAACTCTGCTTTCACCACAGTACCGTGGGACCCAGCAGTGGCGCTTCTTGGTTTTACCCAAAGTGAAACCATGGGTAATTTTTAGTTAAATCCATTTCACCTGTGACCCGCCTTCACGAATCAAGGTCGTTTTAATTGTTGCTGCAAAAGACTTGCACGTCCTCCAAACTGCACGAAGCCTCAACAACAAGGTGTTTGCCTGAGTTGTTTTCCAGGCACTTGGAGTCAGCTGTGTCTTATTCGAGCTGAGCTGGTTAAGACTGGATAGGGCCACCCACCCTGCAGTCAGGCGTGTGCCAGTGTCAGGTGACCTTTGCTGCAAACCTTGGCTTCCCAGCGTTGTGGCTTGCTGCGCGGCAGGCAAAATGAACCTAGTTTGCAAACAAAAGGAGTGGAAAACGTCTGTACACACGAAAACCTGCACATGGATGTTTATAACAGCTTTATTCATAACTTGGACGTAACCGGGATCTCCTTCAGTAGGTGAGTGGATAAATAATTGTGGTCCATTCTGACAATGGAATATTACTCAGTGCTAAAAAGAAATGAGTTATCAACTCATGAAAAGAGGACATACTGTGTGATTCCAACTATATGACAATCTGGAAAAGGCAAAACTATGGAGACAGTAAAAAAAAAAAGCAGTGGTTTCTGGGGTGAGGGAGAGATGAATAAACAGAGTTCAGAGGATTTTTGGGGCAGTGAAAACACTCTTTATGATATTATAATGCTGTATATATGTCATTACACATTTGTCCAAACCCGTAGAACGTACAGCACCCAGAGTGAACAGTAATGTAAACTGCGGTCTTTGGGTGATGATGACGTGTCAATGTAGGTTCATCCTTGGTAAAAAAAATACCATTCTGGTGGGGATGTTGATAATGGGGGAGGCTGTTTGAGGGGTAGGGGAAATGGGAAACCTGCGTACCTACCCCTTAATTTTGTTATAAACCTAAAACTGCTTTTTAAAAAAATCAAGTCTTAAAAGAAAACCACCGGCACCTGCAATTGATGCTTTTTATTCGCGGGTTCCATAATTCCGAATGTGCCTTCACCCTAAAACGTATTGGTAATCCCCATATCAGGACTTGCAGGGCTGCTGTGCAAAGCACAGAAAAACTTGACACACCCAATGCGACCCCTTGCCTTCGTGTTTCAGTTCTTGTGCTGTAAACAGGCAATCTTCCTGCGGTATATTTATGCCGTGTTTTGCCTTTTCATGCTCTTTGCTGTTGAAAATACCCCCTAAGCATGGTGCTGGAGTGTGGTCTAGGGTTCCTAAGGGCATAAAGGCTGTGATGTGTGTTTCAGAGAAAACACGTGTGTTAGATGAGCTTCATGAATGCCTAAGTTGCAGCGCGGTTGGCTGTGAGTTCAATATTAATGAATCAATGATATAAAATAAGGTGTCTTTTAACAGGAACACACATAAAACAAAGTTATGTACTGACCCGTTGATGAAAATGCTGGGACCAGAGGCTGGCGGGAACTTAACCCCAAAATTCCCGGGAGCAACTATTAATTCAGAGTTTGTGGTGACTTTATAAAACATAGATGCCAGGAGTAACAAAAATCAACTGTATTTGGTAATAGTGTTCTCTTTTAAATCTCGACTTTATCCATAAGTATGATTCTTTCTTCCTTTATAACGTTATTTATCTGGGCCTCCTCTCTTTTTTCTCGATCAGTCTTGCTAGAACTTTGTATGGGTTTGTTTGGTTTGGGTTTTATTTTTTTTTAAGAATCAACTTTCGACTTTTTAAGATTTCTTCTCTAACCCACAAATTGTTTAGCAGCATGCTTTAAAATTCCCAACTACTGAGCATTTTTTGATTGTCTTTTCACATTAGCTTCTAACTTAATAATATGTGATCAGAGAACAAGGGCTGTATGTAAACTATCCTGTGAGATTTATAGAGGATGCTGTGTGGCCTGGTAGTGACACTGCTAACATTGGTGGGTGCCCGAGGGTCCTGTCCATCTTTAGCACTGAATGCAGAATTCCACGTGGGTGCATTCAGCCAATGTTGTCATTTGTGTAGATCTCCCAAATCCTTGTTCATTTTTTGTGTGATTACCTTATCGATAACTGAAACAACTGTAAGGGTGAATTTATCCACTTCCCCTGCAGTTCTAACCATTTTTAGCTTCCTCCGTGTAGGGCTATTTTGTTGGGTGCATTCATGATTAGAACAGCTGTATCTTCTCGCCAAATGGAACCTCTTACCATTTTGCAGAGACCAGCGCCGTGCCTTATCACGCTTTATGTCTTAAAGACTAATCCGTCTAATATTGAAGAGCAGCAGTCTTTGGGGTAGCATATTACTGACGGGTCTTTTGCTCCATCCTTTTATTTTCGACCTCTGCATGCCTTTTGCTTTAGATGTACCTCTTAAAAACAAGAGACGGGGGGTAGAAGAGAATGGTTGGGGTCATAGCAACGTCTCCCCTCTCCCAGAGCAAATTATACAATCCCTGACTTCTTCTGCAGACACTGCTTAGATTGAAGGAAGGGGTTCACTTCCTGCCCCAGCCTGCCCTCTGGCTTCCCAGATGGAATCATAGGAGCGGCTGGGGAAGATCCAGCTTCATGTGCACCGTTGAAAGGGCCAAAGGAGCCCATTTGTCACACAAAGGGTGGAGACCGCAGCTCAGTCTCTTTCCTTTTCCTATATTTTGACTTCTTTTAGTTGCCTTCATTTTCCATGAGGTCAGACACGGGACTTGGGGACCAGAGGCAGAAGGGGACCCACAGAGAAAGGAAGAACTAAGAGAGCCAGTGGGAAGCGACCCCCCCCATCTGGGCAGAAAGTACCCCCTCCCCAGGTCCATCCCTTCTACAAGCTCTGTGAAATAGAGTTCACGTGAGGTCACTTCACAAGTTCCGTATTTGCATGTAAGACCCTTTTCTTCTAAACCAGAAGAGATTTAGAACAAAATTCATAGATAGTGTAGCCAAAATGTGGCCTCTGTCCACCAGTACTGAACTGAATCTCGGAGACAGAGTTTGGGGTGAAGTAGAAGAGAATAGCTTTATTGCTTTGCCAGGCAAAGGGGGCCATAGGAGCCCAACCACTCAAAACTGTGCGTCCCGACCTGGAGGCGGGAATGAGGAGTTTTATAGGAATGGTTCAAGGAGGAGGGCGTGGCCAGCTCATGGACATTCTTCTGATTGGTCGGTGGTGAGGTAATTGGGAGTCGGCATCATCCACCTTCTGGTTCCAGCCTGGCTGGGGTCTCCGTGCTTGTGGGCAGCGTGCAGTTAACTTCTTCCACCTGGTGGGAGTTTCAGTATGCAGAACAGCTCAAAGGTACTATGTGTATCCCTGGAGGGGAACAGGACCCCGCCCCCAGGCTGCACTCTTGTTTCTCGACCGTTCCTCCCTTGTCTCCGCATCCCCTCCCTTCCCTGATTAGCCACTGTTGGAACCTGTCCTTCGGAACTCAGGGAGGGTCCTGGAGGCTGAATGAAGCTTCTTTCCTAAAAACAAGAAACGGGGGACACAGAAAGGCTTTTGTGCCCAAGAGCCCCACAGGGTCCTGCTCCAACAGGGCCATAGAAACAAGGAAGGGAAAGTAAGTGAAGCAACCAGGCTTAATCATTGGGGAACAGTGGAGACTGTGTGAACGGATGTATTGGTCCCACCTAGAGGCTGCCAGTTTCCAGCCCGTGGAATTTCCCAGCCGTTGGGAGGTGTCTAGCGATTGGAGATCGGTACTGGTTTGTTGGAAGCAATTATTGATGTAGGGATGCTGAGCTGGGAGGGGATGAGTAAGGTACTCAGAGCATGTGAGAGCGGAGTCTCAGGAGAGAGGCAGTAGCACCGTCTCTCTCTTTTTTTCCTGCATATGTGTAGATGTTCCCCTCTAATGAACATTGAGTTGAAAGGACCAAAATTCAAAGTTTTTGATTGAGTCACAAGGACATCAAACTTTTAGAACCAACTTACAAACTTGAAAATAATAGCCTTTAACATCAAGAGAGAGACTCAGGTACAGTATATGTTTCAATGATGACATGATCATCTTATCAAAATAATTAAAGTTTTAGAGAAGACATTTAAAATTGAAACTCTGGAAGTCAGTTTACCTGGATATATCAAGTGCTTTATTCAAAAAGCATACATTCGACCTGAAAATTCCACACATAGGAACCTGTCTTAAGGTCAAAAGCGCACCGTTGGACATATAGTAATATATGATATTACTAACTGCATTACTCTTTTTTTTTAATGTTACATCGTATTTGGGGGGGCTGCATTGGGTCTTCGTTGCTGCGCACGGGCTTTCTCTAGTTGGGGCGAACGGGGGCTACTCTTCGTTGCAGTGCGCGGGTTTCTCATTGCAGTGGCTTCTCTTGTTGGGGAGCACGGGCTCTAGGCGTGCGGGCTTCAGTAGTTGTGGCTCGTGGACTCTAGGGCACAGGCTTAGTAGTTGTGGCGCACAAGCTTAGTTGCTCCGCGGCATGTGGGATCTTCCTGGACCGGGGATCAAACCCGTGTCCCCTGCATTGGCAGGCAGATTCTTAACCACTGCGCCACCAGGGAAGTCCCTGCATTACTCTTTATATTAGAGAAAATAAGAAAATAACCTAAAAGACTATTGATAGAAAATTGATTAGCAAGTCATGACACAGCCATGCAAAGAATACTTTACAGCTATAAAGTTATGCTGCAGTTCAGTAATCATTGACATGGGAAGATGGCCATGTAATATTAAGTGCAAAAAGCAATATGATATTATTTTTCTTTGAAAAAGAAATATGTGTATGAAAATACACATGCCTTGGGACTTTCCTGGTGGTCCAGTGGTTAAGCCTTCGCCTTCCAATGCGGAGGCTGTGGGTTCGATCTCTGGTCAGGGAGCTAAGATCCCACATGCATCACAGCCAAAAAAACAAAACATAAAACAGAAGCGCTATTGTAACAAATTTAATAAAGACTTAAAAAATGGTCCACATCAAAAAAATTCTTTAAAGAAAATACATGTGCCTTGAAAAAATGTCTGAAAGGTTATTGATCAAAATGTGAAGAATGGTTATTTGAAAGTTAGGATTACTGGCAGTGTGTTTTTTTCTTTGTTTCTCATACTTTGTAAAGTATTTGAAGTAAACACAAATGATTATAATAACTTACAAAAGTAAAGTTACTAAAGAGTGCATTGATACATTTCTCTCGGCATTTAAATGAATAATTGATCTATTTAGTGGCTCACTAAATAACTAATTATAATTCTAAGTTATAAATTCCCAAAGCGTGGGAGAGTGTTTTTCTTCTCTTCTCCCAGCAGCTCCATACACAGCCCTGCAGGTAACAAGAACTCCATTATGGCTGTTGACTGACTGGGTATTTAGATGTGAAGGGCTGAGGAGATATTAGTGAAAATAGCTAAGAACTGAACTGCACAGCTGAGACTTTGGCACTCGAACTTTCATAATTGAAAACTAAAACGTTCAAGGTGTTTCATTTTATTATAAATGAACCCACCCCACAACTCTCCTTCGGTTTTGAAATCTTGCCGAAGTGTTGATTATGATCCCAGCCTTCTACTAATGGAAGAGTTTTTAAAGCTGTTTAACGACATCGTTTTCTGCAAATCATAACAAGGGAGGCAAAAGTGAATCAGGTGTTTGAAAAAGCCATGCATGGACCTGTGATTTCTGATGCAGGAGCAGGGCCTGGCTGGGCAACTTTGAGGGGAGAAAAGTATATTTTGCATCCCCAGCTTCCTCACCATTGTCGTTGCCTTCTGCATCAGTCAGCTATCACTGCATAAGGAATAATCACAAAAATCTCAGTGGCAAAAAAAAAAAAAATTGCATGTGTTTGTTGATCTAGTCTGGGCTCACCTGGGGGGTTTCTACTGCTTCAGGCTACGAGTCTAGCTGGCCTTTCCCCCTTCCCCATCTAGGATTAAGACTCTAGTCTGTGCCATATGGACTCACTTTGGATCCAGGTGAAAGACGCAGAAGCTATTCAGGGGAAGCTCCTCTTTTGTCAGTGATAGAAGGTCAAGAGTCCATGCCCAACCTTGCAAGCACACTTTGAATCCCTGCCTGTGTCATCCCACTGGCCAAAGCCAATGCCCAACAACCGTGGGCAGGAAAGACCACACACGGGTGCATTACAGGAAACCATAACCAAGTATTCAACTGACCAAGCCCTTATTCTTTTAGAAGGTTCTTTGGTGGGGGAAGGGCACTCCCCAAGCCGTTGTAGGCATGGCTTTTCTCATCTCTTAGTTGTAGGGGCACAAAGGGATTTCCCAGCGTGTACAGGGAGCATCCTGGGGGCTGAGGGGAGACTAGAGTCCATTTCCCTCCACGTGAGATGACATGCAGCAAGAGGAGGAGGCCCCGTGTGTGCAGCTCTGGCTGGGTACCAGCCAAGGAGTATTTCCATGTCCCTCGAATTCACATTAATGACTCCTTGCTTTAAATCTCCAAGAAAAGCGTGTGCAGTGTTATTCTCTGAAGACTTAACTTAAGCTGGGTTCTTGGGGACCGTGGCGAGGTGTACATCAGGATGTACACAAACGCGGACGATATTAGGAAAGTTGCAAGGAAAGAAAGTGTGAGCAACAGGGCACTTCTGCAGCCTTTGGTGACTAACAAACGTCAGGAAGGCTTTCTTCTTTCTCCTCCCAAGTCTAGACACCAGTTGGCAGTTGGCGTGTCTATCGTGTCCTAAACGAGGAGGGGCACACAGAACTTCCCGAGGCTTAAATGTGGCCAGGATGAGAGGAAAGCAGGAAAGTCTAAAAAACAATACAAAGCAGTGAATGGGAAAATCTAGAGCCTCTCAGGGAGACTTGAAAACAGGGTGGATCAGAGCAGGGGGTTCTCAGACCATCCGCCTCAGCATCCCCTGGGAACTTAGAAATGCAGGTTCTCGGGCTTCACCCCAGACCTGCTGAATCAGAAACCCTGGGGGTGGGGCCCAGCTACACATGTGTTTACAAGCCCCGCCCCCCAGGTGATTGAAATTGGAGAGTCACTGGAGAAGGACAGTCTGTAGAGGAGAGAAGGATGGGCATTCCTGGGGTGATGGGTGGGGTGAGCTGGGGGGAGGGAACAGCAGAGACAGATGGGCACTGCGTGACCCTGGGGCAATGGGCTGCTAGGGCTGCCATCACCAAGTGATGACTGTGCAGCTGAAATAACAGAAATTGGTGGTTTCCCAGTTCTGGAGGCCAGAAGTCCATGATCGAGGTGCGGGCAGCGTGGGTTCCTTCCGAGGCTGCGGGGGAGGGTCCTTTCTGCACTCCTCTCTGCACTGCAGGTGGTTTGCTGTCAGTCTTTGGCGTTCTGTGGCTTGTGGATGCCTCACCCTGATCTCTTCCTTCTCCCTGTGTGCCTTTCTGTCCCTGTGTCCTTTTAATGAGGATATAGATCACAGTGGATTAGGGCCCGCCCTAATGACCTCATCTTAACTTCATCCTCTGCAAAGATGCTATTTCCAAATAAGGTCCCATCATGGGTGCTGGGGTTAGGACTGCAACATCTCTGGGGGAAACACAATTCAGCCACAGTTCAATCGCTGACAGTAGTGATTAATGCAGGAAAGAGCATGTGACCCAGTAGGAACCAATCAGATGCAGCGAGATGACAGCTAAGAATTCTGGATTTGACCTTGAGGGGACATGAGGTCTGGTGGCGCCCCAGCCTTCTCCGGCCTGTCAGAGGGAATAGGAGTCCAAGAATATGAGGGAACCCCCCTCCCCTTGGTGGTGAGTGGGACCAGAGAATACAGGAGAACAGTGGGTCCAGGTGATGTCATTTGAGTCATTAAAGCCAGGACTCTTCCTAGACTTCCCCAGTACATGAACCAATACATCTCCTTTTTGTCAAAGTCATTTTGGATTGTGGGTTTTCGTCCCCAGAGATCTGAAGAATTTGAACAGATAACAGATAGTTCAGGGTCTGTAAAGTCAAAGCTAGTTCATACCCCATACTGGTAAGTGTAGAAAAAAAACAAAACCACTGGAGTGAAAGTGTGAGGCTGTTCTTGGCTAGAGGGAACCAGTCCAGAGATTCAGGCCGCCCCAGGCCCTACCCGTCTGCAGAGAGCGACGTCCTAACTCCTGGGGCGCACGCCTGGCAGACCGTGTCTCCACGGTCTACCCCTGCTGCTCAGACTGGGGTCCACCGGGGCCAGCAGCGGCTGCATCCCCTGGGAGCCGGTCAGAAATGCAGGTTCCCAGGTCCCACCCTGGAATTTCTGAATCGGACTCGGCATTTTAACAGGATCCCCATTGATTCAAATGCACATTAAAATCAAGAAGCACCGTTCCAACCTAATTAGCAGGGAAGGTCGTGGTGGACTGAATCCTAGCTCTTTTAACAATCAAATTGAATTTCTGCTTAATCTGATCGAAAGCTATACCTCCAAGGATTGAGATCCAGGACTGAGATCAGACAACCAAGTCATCCTATGACATAATAATATCATACTATGTTATACTCTACTGTATTATACTTATATATGACATAATACGTCAATAGTAATTTACATTATAGTGTAGTGTCGTATATGGATTCCACTTTGAAGAATACAAGGCATCAGACCGTATCTTTTTTGTACGTGTTATGTCTTTGTTGAATTGCATCATTAATTCTGTTAACCAGGGTTGTCAGCATCCTAAACAAAAGCTGCTCAGCTCTTACCTTCATACATTTCCATTCACTGAGTGTCCAGAGCAGCCCACTGGACACTTGATCAGCACCAAAATAACCATCCTTAGAAACCTAGACGGCCAAAAGGGCAGGAGACATCTCCAGCGATTCACCTGCTAGGGAAAGTAAATTCCGTCTTGCGTCCTGAATTTCAAAGTGATTTTTTCCTGCCCTTCCACTGCATGAAGTCCTCTGGGAGTGACTTTCTACCTGATGTCATTGTTCATGGCTCAATTTCAGGGTAAGGGCACCAAAGGTGTAAGGGTCCCTGGGTGCCACATTTCCTTGGTATCAGCAACAGTCCATAGACGGCAAATAAACCAAAGTTAAACTTATCCTCACTGGCCTTTTCACATCTCTGACTCTCTATGTACTTATTTTGATCAGAATGGATGCCGTCAAAGAATAAAGATGATCAGAGCTTAGACAAAGCATGCAAAGCCGAGTCCATTCCAGTGCAGACAATGGGGCAGGTGTCCCTGAAGATAAGTGCTGAGGAGAAATGCAGGGTTTAGGGCTTCCCTGGTGGCGCAGTGCTTGAGAGTCCGCCTGCCGACGCAGGGGACGCGGGTTCGTGCCCCGGTCCGGGAGGATCCCACGTGCCGCGGAGCGGCTGGACCCGTGAGCCATGGCCGCTGGGCCTGCACGTCCGGAGCCTGTGCTCCGCAACGGGAGAGGCCACCACAATGAGAGGCACGCGTACCGCAAAAAAAAAAAAAAAAAAAAGAAATGCGGGGTTTAGATTGTAGAGGGGACCCTGGTAGTTGTGCTAATTAAAGATTGACAGCTACCATTGCAAACAGAACAAGTCCAGGGGTGTGCACAGTGGGTTAACACGAGTCTTGTCAGTCACGGGTCCTGCGAACATCTTCAGTTTGGGCCAGTCGGGGTCAGGGGTCAGGCCATACACGTGGTCCTGCAGCAGCAGCCGCAGCCTGGGACCAGTTGTATGAGCCGGGCAGGCGGTGCCGTGGGTGGAAAGTTTTTATATACAACATCAGTTCACTTAGTCAACATCTATTGATCCCCTGATACGCATTGCTTCGTTCTGATCTCGGCTCAAACGGCATCGGCGTTGGAGAGGCTCTTCCCCGTCGTCCGATCTAAGATCGCACACACCCGGCCCCGCCCACTCCCCACCCCCTGCTCCGCAGCCCCTGCCTGTTAACCCTGTTCTGCGTGCGCTTGTCGGCTGGGCTGTGGTCTCTTCCACTCCAAGCTGCAGCCATGGGGAAAGGGCTTTGATTTGCTTCTGGCTGTGTTTTCACACCTAGAGCAGAGCGTGGGTGCCCCGTGTGTTTCCCAGTGAAAAGCCTCAGGTGCTAGGCAAAACTAGAGCTTCTGAGACCAAAACGCTATGACCAAGCCAGATGCTCTGTATTTTACTAAACCATTGTTTAAACTCTGTATTAAAAGCAGAGGGAAATGAGAACACTTGTCACTTGTATCCTGCTTTGGAAGGCGATCTGGCAGCATCCGTAAACCTTTTAACTTCTCACACCCTCCGATGCGAGGGTTCTGTCTCCCTGGACCTCCACCTGCCCCCACCTGTCTCGTGTATAAGAAGGGATGTGCCTGGATGTTCGTAGCGACTTGGTGAAAAATTGAAAACAGGTTTCGGGCCCCGTCGGCCACGTGCTTCCCCTGGGTCCCCTCAGAGGACAGAGCAGGCATCCAGTGACTGCAGCCCTCGTTACCCACGGCCTCACCCCGCCTTTGTCATGCCACGTACGTGACCGTGGCCAGTCCGTTCAGTCACCTGCCATGATCTGTTTCCACACTTCATGGCCCCAAAGAGGGGTGTCCTTGACCTTCTCTGGTCTGAGGGTCTGCACTCCCCCCGCTGAGCAGGCTGTCCAATCCCAGCCCTGCATGCTGGCCGGCCAGAGCAACCGGCATAGGTGTCAGCTCGGCCGGGCCCAGGCATTTAGGGGAACTTTTGTGAAGGAAGGACCCTTAAGAGCGAGCAACTCATGCTTTGTCACTTTCTCCTGTAAAGCTCAGCTGCTCTGGGGCCAGGTTGACTACAGTCCCCAAGACACCGGGCCCACCGGACACGAAAGGCTCTTGGGCCCTTCCCACCAGTCAGTCATAGAGTCCAATACACCCACTCCCCCAAAATGGGAAGATCACGCAGACGACCCAGGCCTCTGTTTCACCAAGAGCCCAGTAGCAAGCTAGTACCTGCTTTTTGAAAGTCATGTTATCTAACAGCTGTGTCAAAAGAAGTCCAAAACCCCAAAGGGACCTCCTGGTGGAGGCTGCCTTGCTGTGGAGCCCAGAGGCTCCAGTTAAGCAGGATCCTCATGCTTGTTCAGCCTCCAGTATCTAGAGAGGTCACCGGGGTGCCGGGGCCCCGCGCAGAATCCTGACCCATCATCAGTGGTAGCAAATGGCAGGAAAGCCCACCCCCTCCGGCTCTCCGCATGCAGCCCCGACAGTGTGGAGGCCGATCTGCTAACTCAGAGTTCACCAGCTGAAACGTTCATCTCACTCCAAAACAGCCTCCAAGGTGACACAGAAAATAAACCCTTGCGGTACGTTTACCCCTCCCCCCGCTGCGCCCAGCGTCCCATCCCCCACAGGACCAGGTAGGATGGACACACTTGGGTACCTGTATCCAATGGGGAAATCGACGTTTGAGGTCCTTCCTCCCAACGTATTTAGACCGTCGTCCGGGGTGCTCAGTCCTCCTCTGGCACAGGGAGACTCAGCCTCACCCTGAAACCTGAAAGCTGCAGGGCGGGACCCAGAGACAGCGTGTGTGGGTCACATCGACGCGCAGGTCTCAGCAGCGTGACAGCCTCTCCTCGTGGTCCAGTGAACAACATTCCAACGTCACGAGTCCACCCCAAGCCCTCTGCCAGCTCTGGGGGCTCAGCACCCTTTCTTCTCCCACCTGGAGGAGAGAGCAAAACCCAAAATCACCATTTGGACTACTTGTTTCGACCATACAGCCTCCTTCCCAAGCCACACTACTAACGGGTGACCGAGTGGAGAAGCCCGTACGGCCCAGCTGATCGTGGAGTTTGGCCAACATGTCAAGTACCGATTCCCATGACCTTCCCTCAGGTCCCATTACTTGGTCTTTGGGCCCCTCGTCTGCCGTGTCCAGGAGGCCAGGTCAGGACCCCAGCCTCATTACCAAAAGCGTTAATGAGGATCTGGGAAGGGCCTGGGCTTTCTCCCCACCAGCACGCTAAGGATTTACTGGCCACCATTTCTTATACCATTTTATGTCCGTAGACGTGGGTCAGAGACACGACTGATGTATCACTCATGGCACAAACAGTAGACAGAGTGGCATCTCATGTGTTCTCCCACACCCAAAACCCCACAGCACCGTGCCTGAAGGGCTAGATGTCACCTGTACAGGCAGTAGGGTGCACCCCAGGGCCCTAACATGGGGAGATTCTGAACTCTTATGGGATTTCTGGCATATGTGCTAGCCTTCCCCTCTGGAGAGGAAGATTAATCACTACCCTGGGATGCAAGCAGATATTTCCAGGAGAGGAAGGAGATTTTATCTTGATGACCCTGGGACATCTCTAGGAAGGTACTTCTCTAAATTTCTCTGGTGGACTATTCTAGCTCTAGGTTTCAGTACAGGCTCGCCGTTGAAATGTGTCCTTTGCTCAGAAGGCCCGGACCCTGCCAGCATACAGGAAATCCATGGAGAATGGTCTTTTCAAATATTTGGCCCATTTTTAATTTGGCCATTCATCTTCTTATTATCTACATACATATGATACAAGTCCTTTGCAAGATATGTGTATTACAGATATTGCAAACAAAAAAAATCCAATTATGTGACTTGCCCTCTTGTTTACTTAATGATGTTTTCAATAAGACATTTTCAACATCTTGTAAAGTCCAGTTAATCCATTGAAAACATCTTATAATTTGCTTTTTGTATCCTGTTTAAGAAATTCTTGGTTTTTTAATTGAAGTATAGTTGATTTACAATATTGTGTTACTTTCAGGTGTACAGCAAAGTGATTCAGTTAAATATATATTTATATTTTTTCAGATTCTTTTCCATTATAGGTTATTATAAGCTATTGAATACAGTTCCCTGTGCTACACAGTAAATCCTTGTTACTTATCTATTTTACATATAATAGTGTGTATATGTTAATCCCATACTCTTAATTTTTTTCCCTACCCGCCGCCCTTCCCCTTTGGTAACCGTAAGTTTGTTTTCTGCATCTGTGAGTCTGTTTCTGTTTTGTACATAAATTTGTTTGGCTCACGGGATCTGAGTTCCCCAACCAAGGATTGAACCCAGGCCACAGCAGTGAAAGCCCAGAATCCTAACCATTCGGCCACCAGGGAACTCCCTGCATTATGGTTTAGATTCCACATGTAAGTTATGTAATATTTGTCTTCCTGTGTCTGACTTATTCCACTTAGTATGATCATCTCTAGGTCCATCTATGTTACTGCAAATGGCATTATTTCATTCCTCTTTGTGACTAATATTGCACTGTATATATACACCACATCTTAAACCAGTCATTTCTTGATGGACAGTTAGGTTGCTTCCATGGCTTGGGTACTGTAAATAGTGCTGCTATGAACATTGGGGTGCATGTATCTTTTCAAATTAGAGTTTTCGGGCTTCCCTGGTGGTGCAGTGGTCGAGAGTCCGCCTGCCGTTGCAGGGGACACGGGTTCGTGCTCCGGTCCAGGAAGATCCCACATGCAGCGGAGCAGCGGGGCCCATGAGCCGTGGCCGCTGAGCCTGCGCCTCCGGAGCCTGTGCTCCGCATCGGGAGAGGCCACAACAGTGGAGGCCCGCGAACCGCAAAAAAAACAAAAACAAAATTAGAATTTTCATCTATCCAGATATATGTCCAGGAGTGAGATTGCTGGATCATATGGTAGTTCTATTTTTAGTTTTTTAAGGAACCTCCATACTGTTTTCCATAGCGGCTGCACCAATTTGCATTCCCACCAACAGTGTACGAGGGTTCCCTTTTCTCCACACCCTCTCTAGCATTTATTATTTTTAGACTTTTTGATGATAGCTACTCTGACTGGTGTGAGGTGATACCTTATTGATTTGCATTTCTCTAATAATTAGCGATGTTGAGCATCTATTCACGTACCTCTTGGCCATCTGTATGTCTTCTTTGGAAAAAAATAAAAGGAAATTCACATCTAAAATTCACTCCCATTTTATGACCATTTATTGGCTAATAAATGATTGACTATTGAATGAAAAAAATTGGTAGCTCAAAGGCGGCAGCATGATATGGTGATAGGACTTGGCTACAGACTGGGTTTATATTCCAGATTCACGTCTTATGCTTAAGTGATGTGGGCAGGTCACTCCGTTTTCTTGTCTGTCTTCTCTATAAAGCAGAGACGATCCTTCCCACCATGCAGGGGTGCTGTGAGGCTGGGATGACGTCGCAGATGTAAAGTGCAGCCAGCAAGGACCTGGTACATTGCATGGGAAATTCCCTGGTGGTCCAGTGGTTAGGACTCCGCGCTTTCACTGCGAGGGCGCAGGTTCCATCCCCGGTCAGGGAACTAAGATCCCGCAAGCCACGCAGCGTGGCCAAAAAAAAAGGGACCGGTACATTGCTGCCTCTCAGTATATTATTTGCCTCCTTATCTGTTTGATGAAATGTATGTATCTAAAACTCCCCATTCTCCATGAGGTCTCACTGCGTTGCTATTTCTCTGACTGGAAATTATAATACACATCTCAAAAAAGAAAAAATCATTGCATGCCCTAAGTTGCAAATATTTTTTTCCCGTGCATTCTTCTAGGAGCTTTGTTTGAGCTTTCACATTCAGGCGTGTGTTCCATTTTGAGTTAATATTGTGTGTGGCCTTCTGTAAGGGTTGGTGCTTTTTTTTTTTTTTTTGCGGTACGCGGGCCTCTCACCGTTGTGGCCTCTCCCGTTGCGGAGCAACAGGCTCCGGACGCGCAGGCTCAGCGGCCATGGCTCACGGGCCCAGCCGCTCCGCGGCATGTGGGATCCTCCCGGACCGGGGCACGAACCCGCGTCCCCTGCATCGGCAGGCGGACTCTCAACCACTGCGCCACCAGGGAAGCCCAGGTGCTTATTTTTTTTCCACATGGATATCCAGTTATTCTAGTACCATTTTTTCTTCAACTTTTTTTCAGAAGTATAGTTGATTTACAATGTCGTGTTAGGTTCAGGTGTACGGCACAGTGATTCAGATATAGATATAGATATGCATACATATTGTTTTTCAGATTCTTTTCCCTTATAGGTTATTTACAGAATATTGAATATAGTTCCCTGTGCTCTACAGTAGGTCCTTATTGGTTACCTGTCTTATATATAGTAGTGTGTATCTGTTAATCCCAACCTCCTAATGTATCCCTCCCCCACTTTCCGCTTTGGTAATCATAGGTTTGTTTTCTGTGTCTGTAGGTCTAACACCATTTGTTGAAAAGACTTTTTCCCCCCGTTGATTTGCTCCAGCATCTTTGTCAAAAATTAATCATATATGCATGGATCTGTTTCTACACTCTATTTCAGCCTAGCCCAGTAGAAATATAACACAGGCTATAAATGTAAGCTATGTGGGTAATTTTAAATTTTCTAGTAGCCACATTTTCAAAGGCAGGCAGCTATTGGGATGCCATCTTAATAACTCGTAGTTTAGTCAACCAGTAATACCTACCCACAGGTACTGTTTTATGAACGGATCCAGGTTGACCAGCACAGGTGATGGTGCATAATGAAATATGTATCAAGTAAAATAAAACAGATTCAGTTGGTCCGTAACCTGGAGCCTCAGCTGAAAGCAGAGCCCGTGAGTTGTGACTTTCAATGCGATGTTACATAATCGACGCTAAACATTTCCTCCCAAGCAAGCTCAACAGAGCAAAGGGCAAGATGTGAGATCCGTAATCAATACCATGAGTAACATGAAGTTTATTTAACTCCAAGAGGCAAGCAATTGTTAAAGCCTGAAATAAATCTTAAAGGTTAGTCAGAACTAACATACGATATTCTGTGCCAGCCTCCTGGATTAAGTTTCTAGAAACAACTGGATGAGATTTACTGGTTAACAAAGATTTAAGGGAGAAGTAACATTAGGAGAACAAAGATTGTGAATAAGCGTGTCTTTAGAATTATTGATTAGTTAACAAAAGATAAACAACAGAGACATAACAAAATGCTGGACTAAGCATCACTTTCCTCTGACTGCAACTTCTGTAAAATGGCAGAAAATATAATTTTAATGAGAACAAATATATAATAGTACTAGACTGTAGAAGAGTTTTTTTGATTTTATTGAAGTATAGTTGATCTATAATGTGTTAATTTCTGCTGCACAGCAAAGTGATTCAGTTATATAGTACATATATACATTCTTTTTTATATTCTTTTCCATTATGGTTTGTCACAGGACATTGAATCTAGTTCCCTGTGCTATGCAGTAGGACCTTGTTGTTTATCCATCCTATATATTATAGTTTGCATCTGCTAATCCCAAACTCCCAATCCTTCCCTCCCCAACTAGAAGAGTTTTTGAAGTATGGGAAGTACACAGGATATGATCTATGGAAGGAGAAAAGACAACAGAAATAATAGCCCAAAAGCAACAGAAAAGGTGATGTTGTTCCAGGATGTTCCAAGGCCAGAGCAGAGCTGTGATTAGAACCCAGGACTCCTGGCTCTGTCCACTGATTTCTCCATCACATTCCCTATCTCTGCCAAATGTTGTCCTAAATAATTTAATATTTTAAAAGTAATCTCAAGTTACAAAACTTTGGCTTTAAAAAACAAACAGAAAAAATGCCCCATAAAAAGCATCCCATAAACAACAAGGTCCTACTCTATAGCCCAGAGAACTATATTCAATATCCCGTAACAAACCGTAATGGAAAAGAAAATAATAATAACAAATAACAACAAAAACTAAATAAAATTACAACAAAAAGAAGAAAAAGCATCCCAGTTCATTACCACAAACAACATGTCTTTTATATTTTCCTATTTTCAGGTATATTTTACATATGCATAATTGTAAGAGGAATATACGTACAAATTTGTCCTGTTTTTCATTTAACCTTATATAACGTATTTCCCATCTTGCCACTGAATCTTCATAACTATCGTTTTTAATGTCCACATAATATACTTTGATTATGATTTATTTTTCTTCCTTCTTTTTGACCTTTTGGGTTGTTTCCAATTTGTGCTATTATAAATAATACCGTAATTAACGTCTTTGTTTCCTCAGCTGAATTTAAATCTGTTTCATGAATTAAAAGCAGCTGGATTGACTTCTGTTTCATTCCTTTTTGAACAAAGATGGAATGTCCTGGTTTCATAACAAGGAATGGGCTAAATTTAGGGCTACAGATCGGGGTCTGTGACAAGTGAGCATCGCAGCGGCAGAGTTCTCAAAGCGTTTCAGACAGTGTCTGTTCAGCTTGCTTGTCCCACTTTGGGGAATACAGTAAGTCCGTGTTGCTCTGGTTTAAAATACATCTCAAGATTTTTAACTTTACCCTTGACAGGAGTGATTTTGTTTTTAACAGTATGACTTGTGGATGTGTTACTTTCTTCAGATCTTTCTGCACATGACCAAGGTTAAGGTCAACTATGAATGCATAGTTCTCAAGCCATTTGAAATACTGGGTAACACTGACAAGGTTTCTGTTTTTTCATGAAGTATTTTACTGCCCCAGATAAAGCAATGCCTAGTGAGATTACAGCAGATCGGGGGGAGGGGGGGATGACTTTTTTTTTTAAAGAACCAATGAGGAGTCTTAGAAATATTGAATATGATACTGAAAATTTTAAACTCAGCAGATCGAACGAATAGCAGGTTGATGGAGCTAAAAACTGATTATTTCCTGAATAATCGAACCATTCCAAAATGAATTTCCTAAGTAGAGGATGAAAGAATGGAGGAGAGGAAAAAAATTAATAATAAACTTATCCAGAGTTAAAGAAAGACACAAGGATTGTGGTTGAATAGGTTCACTGAAAGTTGATCAGAATGAATGAAAAAGATAAGCAAAACAACAGGAGGACGGGGAAGTCCTAAAAGATTACAAAGCAAGCAGGAGAGAGAGAGAGAGAGAAAGAGAGAAGAAAACAGATTGCCCACAAAGGAACAAAAATGAAACTGGGTTCTGCCTTCTTGTTGGCAAAAGTGGATGCTAGAAGACAAAGGAGGAGCAACCTCAAAACTCTAAGGATAAAAATTACTTTGAATCCAGCATCTTATACACCATCCAAAACTAATACTTAAATGTGAGATCAAAATCAAGACACTTTCAGACATACTAGGACTCAAAGCATTTACCACCCAATAAATCTTTTTTGAACAAATAGTAAAGGATTTGCTCCACCAAAACAAACAAAAATAATGAATTTAAGTAGGCAGCATAAGATGCAAGTAACCAAAATGAGAAAAAAAATAAAATCACTCTAACAGTCATCTCATGAGTTTCACGTGTAGACAACTGAGAGAGTGGAGGGGAGAAAAAATTATCTGTTGACAATTCAGGAGGCATAATATTTTTAAATGTGTTATTGAAAACTTTAAGCTGAAAACATTCCAAAAGAATTCAACTTGGGAAAGGTGTGTTAGCAAGAAGAGGGGGAAGCCTGGTAGGAAAATAGGGGAGTAAAATTATACGAAAGGTCTTACTTAGGAGAAAATAAAAATTCTGATTAACTCTAGACCTTTTTTAAATTTAAGAACAATCAGTAGAAAAATAGAAGTATACATATAACTTGATTTCAAACTGCTGGAGGAATAATAATAAAACAATAATATCAATCCTCAAAAGACAGGAAATAAAACATAAAATAAGACAGGGGCATGTATTAAAACATATTGGTAATCACAAGTAAAAACCCAGTTAAGTTCTGTTAAGAGACAAACATTTTCAGAATGTATCAAACAATAGTCAGCTACATATAGTTAAAACAAACCACCTGAAACAAATGACACAGAAAGCTTGAAAATAAAGAGATGACAAGAAGATGGCTTCTAGTTAACCTTAAGGAAACAGGTAATTATTGTGTGTTATTTAAACTATATGTGGAGTAAGATGGAAATATTTCTAATTCATGACTTTAAAACCTGTTCATGTTAGTCCAAAATTAAAAACGAAGTCCAAAAATCAGTGAGACAAAAAATCATCTAATCATTTCAAGAACTTAAAAAAAATTAAACTGCAAATAAACTAAAGAAAGTAGATAAGAAGGAAATATTAAAGAGCAGACATTAAAAAACATATACAATAGGCAGGATGAAAAAGCCAAAAGTTGTATCTTTGAAAAAACTAATAAAATCAGTGGTTCTCTGGCAAGAAAAAGAGAAGGAATAAATAGATATTAGGAATGAAAAAGGTAACATTTCTACAGATATTTAGATGTTAAAAATAAGAGCAAATTTTCTAATATGAGCAGTTATAAACTTCAAAATTTAGATGTTTACAAATACCTAGAAAAACACAACTGACACAAGAAGAAATCAAAAATCTGCATAGTTCTATAACTATTAAATGAATTAAATCTATAACTTAAAAACTCGCCACAAAGTAAACTCTAGGTCCAGACTGTTTTCACTGAGAAGTTCTATGAAATGTTTAGAGAATAAATAATGCAAATCTTCTACAAACTTTAATAGAGAATAGAATAAAGAAGGAACACTCCAAAACTTGTTTTATGAGGTGAGTATACCAGATCCTGACAAAACCAATTACATTCATGAATTTGAATGCAAAATTCTGAAGCGAAATATCAAAATTGATCCCAGTGGTAAATAAAAAGAAAAACAATAACAATAACAGTTCATGGCCAAGCTGGGTTTATTCCAGGAATGCAGTGTGGCTCTACTGCTCAAAAATCAATGAATGATACTATAGTATCTGCTCAATAGATGCAGAAAGTTTTATAAAATTTATCATCTATTTGTGATTTTAAAAATTTTAGCAAACTAGGAACAGAAGGGAACTCCCTCAATATGATAATGGATATATTTCTTTTAAAAAATTACAGCAAGGGCTTCTGGTGGCGCAGTGGTTGAGAGTCCGCCTGCTGATGCAGGGGACCCGGGTTCGTGCCTCGGTCTGGGAGGATCCCACGTGCCGCGGAGCGGCTGGGCCCGTGAGCCATGGCCGCTGAGCCTGTGCGTCCGGAGGCTGTGCTCTGCAACGGGAGAGGCCACAGCAGTGAGAGGTCTGCGTACCGCAAAAAGAAAAGAAAGAAAAAAAATTTTTAGATAAAAAAAAAATAAAAAATTACAGCAATACCAAACTACATGAAATACTTAGTGAAATTTTGAAAAAAAAAAGTTTTAAGGACAGGAACAAGAATACCAGCTGTCACTTCAATTCGACATTATAATGAAGATCCTGTGAGATAAGAATAAGGCAAGAAAAAGAAACAAAATACATAAGACTTGGAAAAGAAGAAATAAAAAAGGCATTATTCACAGATTAATGGTTTGTAGAAATCCAGAAGAATCTACAGAAAATAATTACAGTTAGTAAATGAGTTTAACGAGATTGCTGGAAACAAGGCCAGTACATAAAAATCTATTCACCCATACCAGCAACAAAAAGAAAATAAAGCCTGTAAAAAGATAACATTTTAATAACACAAAAAATTCAAATACCTAGAAATGCATCTTATAAATGTCATACAGGTTATCTCTAAAGAAAACTGAAAAGCATTACTGAGAAAAAGTAAAGAAAACCTAAATACTATGTTCATGGAGTGGAAAATTCAGTATTGCAAAGCTGTTACAATCGCCTTTGTTCAATACAAAGATGTTAGTTGAATCTACAGATGCAAATTCCAATCAAAATTATAATTTTTGTAGAAATTAACAGTGTTCTTAAATTTATGTGGAAATGCAGAGGGCCAATATTAGCCAAGACAGTCTTTGGGGAAAAAAATTAAAAACAAGAGGAAATCCCCTGGGGGAGGTGAGTTCATGACTATGGTGTGTCCTAACTCTCCAGCTGGTTGACTTACGTGGGGGAGAATCTGAAGAACTAGGTCATCTGGATCTCTGGACTTCAGCACTGGTTCCCGGACACCCCTCTCTGAGCCCAGCCCTGGTGCATTCTGAGCCCAGGCACCTTGAAGGGTCACCTGGGGGCGCTCTAATCCACAGACCCAGCTGAGCTCCAGCTGTGTGAGTGCACCATCTTGGATGTCCATCCTGGTCCATCCTGGAGATGACGCAGCCCCTGCACCATGTGACGGCAGCCCCATGAAAGGCTCCAGGGAATTCCGCCCATCCCAACCTTTCCCCAATTCCTGATCTACAGAATCACCAGCAAAATAAAATGGTGGTTGTAAGCTGCTAAGTTAGGGGTTAATGTGTTAACTAACAACAGGTAACTGGAACAACCACCCAAAGGAAACATGCATTCTGTGTGGACCTAGAGAACAGGCTCAGGGAGGACAGAGTTAGCTTACAATAGCACCAGCTCTCTCCTTTTTCCCCTCGTCTCTCTCCAAGCTACAGGTAGCGTGTTGTGAGAAAGCAGGCCAGGGAACAGATGAGACCAATCGGGTCTCCACGTCAGGCCCCCAGCCTGAAGCAGGTCCAAACCAGAATGGAGATTCAATGCTAAAACAGGCTTGGAGTTTTGATGAATATCTCAAGTCGGATATGTTGATCTGAGATTGCTTTTGCTTCTTAAACTGACCTGGGAATGTCTGTCATGTAAGAATGAACCAAAAACTCATGGGCTAGCCACATTTTTACTGGGAGACAGAGGACAGGTACCAAAACAACAAAAATTTTGAAAGGTATGTTTTGATTTTTGTCTGGAGTCAGGTTTTATTCAACACACTGGGTAAAGATTTTTTTAAATTTTTTCCAGCATTACTGACATATAATTGACATATAACATTATGTAAGTTTAAGATGTTACACAATGTGATTTTTTAAAATTTATTTTATTTATTTATTTTTGACTGCGTTGGCTCTTCGTTGCTGTACGCAGCCTTTCTCTAGTTGGCGGCGAGCGGGGGCTACTCTTCGTGATGGTGCGCGGGCTTCTCATTGCAGTGGCTTCTCTTGTTGCAGAGCACGGGCTCTAGGCATGCGAGCTTCAGTAGTTGTGGCGCACGGGCTCAGTAGTTGTGGCTCGTGGACTCTAGAACGCAGGCTCAGTAGTTGTGGCACGCAGGCTCAGTAGTTGTGGCTCGTGGACTCTAGAACGCAGGCTCAGTAGTTGTGGCGCACAGGCTTCGTTGCTCTGCAGCACATGGGATCTTCCTGGACAAGGGCTCAAACCCGTGCCCCCTGCATTGGCAGGCGGATTCTTAACCACTGAGCCACCAGGGAAGCCCTACAATGTGATGTTTTATAGAAGTATATATTGTGAAATGATTTCCACAATAGAGTTAGTTAACACATTCATCAGTTGCATAATTATGATTTTATTTTGGGGCGAGAACACTTAAGATCGACTCTCTTAGCAACTTTCAAGTGTGTAATACAGTTTTCTTAACTACAGTTGCCATGCTGAATACTAGATTCCCCAGAACTTATCCATCTTATTATTGGAAGTTTGTACCCTTTGACCAGCATATCCCTGCTTCTCCCACCCCCAGCCCCTGACAACCACCATTCTACTTTGTTTCTGTGAATTTGGCACTTTTTTTAAAATTTCACATATAAGTGAGATCATACAATATTTGTCTTTCTCTGTCTGACTTATTTCACTTAGCATAATGCCTTCCAAGTCCATCCATATATCTGCAAACAGCAAAATTTCTTTTTTTTTATGGCTGAGTAATACTCCGGGGTGTGTGTGTGTGTGTGTGTGTGTGTGTGTGTGTGTGTGTGTGTACACATCTTCTTTATCCATTTATCCGTTGATGGACACTTGTTTCCATGTCTTGGCTATTGTGAATAGTGCTGCAGTGAACATGAGGGTAGTGATATCTCTTTGAGACAGTGATTTCACTTCCTTCAGATATATACCCAGAAGTAGGATTGCTGGATCATGTGGTAGTTCTACTGTTATTTTTTTGAGGAACTACCATACTGCTTCCCATAGTGGCTGCACCAATTTACGTTCTCACCACAGGGCTTTAGGGTTTTCTTTTCTCCACATCCTTGTAGACACTTGTTATCTCTTGTCTTTTTTTTTTTTTTTCCGGTATGTGGGCTTCTCACCGTTGTGGCCTCTCCCGTTGCGGAGCACAGGCTCCGGACGCGCAGGCTCAGCTGCCATGGCTCACGAGCCCAGCCGCTCCGTGGCACGTGGGATCCTCCCGGACCGGGGCACGAACCCGCGTCCCCTGCATCGGCAGGCGGACTCTCAACCACTGCGCCACCAGGGAAGCCCTGTGTATAGTTTTGAATCAGGAAGTGTGAAGCCTCCACCTTTGTTCTTCTTTCTCAAGATTTTCTTGGCTGTTCAGGATCTTTCGTGCTTCTATATGAATTTTAGGATTTTTTTTTTCTATTTCTGGAGCCCAGTTACAGGGCCCTTTCAGAATCTACAGTCTGACTTAATTTGGAGGACTCACCTGCACGGGCTCCTGGACCACAGCCAAGAGGGGCTGGGACCAGTTCACGGGTCACTTCAGGGCCCACAGCCAGGACCAAGGTCTGTACACCTAACACCCGACCTGTGGGGGGGGCCTGGTTCCTCCCTTAGCACGTGGTGCCGATGACAGGACCAAACGGGGCTGTAGCTGAGTCCTCAGGGGATACAGAGCCGTCTCTGGGTCTGTAGCTGGGACCATGGTCAGCAAATCTGCTGCCGGGGTGCGCGCCTGCCTTCTCAGAATCCTCTCCTTCATCAAGGACTGCATTGAGCTTTCACCATCTCACACCTGGATCCCAGAGCTCCTACAAGAGCATTTCTGTAGGTGGATGGACCCCAAACTGTTGTTGAGGTGGGAGGATACACGTGAGGAGCGTCTTATTCAGCCATCTTGCTGACGGCACCCCGGGATTTTTCATGTCATAGATTGGTTCTGGATCCCCTCACCCATCCTGCTGGATCTTTTTATCTGATTACGCTTCACGCTCGTCTGGGATGTTTTCATCCTAAAACAGAACACACGTAGGCTTACACTTAGAATCGCAGTTTTTCAAAGTCTCCCTGTCTTGATACTGTTATCCACCCATGGACTTTCCTGCCCGGCTTTGTGGAGGGATTTAATTCACCAGAATGTGGGGAGGACGGCCACATGCATGGGGTGATGATTTTGCAGGCCCCGGGAAGGACACAAACACACCCCCAAATCAGACATTCTCCAGATCCATTCAGCATTGCTCACGAATTCCCAAAAGAGAGTATTGGTGCGTTTGATTCCTGCCATCGACACACCGGGTTACTCGGTCCCATCAGAGTTGCAGTTGAAATCCCTGGAGCGAGTCAGGCAGGTGGGGAGAGGACCCTTGTTAGCAGGTAGAAAGGTACTCCCAGAGTAGCCAAGTCTTTTAACTTTTCCCCCAAATTCAGAAACCTGAATTCTTGTTCTTCCTGATTTCTGTACATTGCCCACAAAATAAAAATAATTCTTAAACCTTCTATGAGGCAAGCAAAAGTAATATGTGCACCTGATTCGGGACAGACGTGCAACCCCTGATTTACGGAGAGGGCTAATCAGTGGTAAATCACAAGGATGATGAAATTTCCAGGACCAGGACTTTGGATCCAGCAGAGAAAGGGAGGAGAGGGACTGGGCAGATGAGAGGCACAGCCATCTCTCTGCCATGGAAACTCCATGGGAGAAGGGTTAGTTGTTTTCTTTGTTTTTTGTTTTTCCTGTATTAAGAGATCAATGGGAGAGTAATAATAATCTTGTACATTGATGAAGCACTTTCAGACGTGAGTGCTTTCTCATCTCTAATCTCATCTGATCCTTATAACAGCCCATGAGCTTGTCAAGAACATCCAAGCCTCTAACCCGATGAGAGGGAGATAAGGACACACACCACTCATGGAAAGAAAGCGGAGAGACAGAAAGGGAACAGGAGGGCCCAGATTTCAGTGGAAACCTCAGAAATGAGTTCATTTTTCCCAGCTTTCACCTGCTCCCTCCTATCCTCCCTTTGTTTGACAGGCTGTCCTGGTCCGTGGTTGCAGGAGACCAGGGGGTGGGAGTGGGAGGCGAGGGTCCATACAGTGAGGCGCACGGCAGCGGCAGCAGTCAGGACGCTGGCCAGGGCAAGAGAACACATCTGGTGAGATCTGTAACGAAAATACCCCCTGACAGTTCAGGATCCGGACATGATCCTCACTGACTTGTTGACAGCCAAAGAATCAAACCTTGACAGACGTCAGTCAAGTCCATACTCATTAAAAAAAAAAAAAAAAAAAGGGGGGGGGCTTCCCTGGTGGCGCAGTGGTTGAGAGTCCGCCTGCCGATGCGGGGGACACGGGTTCGTGCCCCGGTCCGGGAGGATCCCACATGCCACGGAGCGGCTGGGCCCGTGAGCCACAGCTAAGGAAATCCATTTTTTAAAGTGATATCCCCAGGACTATTTAAGAAGCTATTGAAAGGATAGAAATATAGATAGAAGGAGGAAATGAATTCAGAAATAGACGCACAGGACTTCCCTGGCGGTCCAGTGGTTAAGACTCCGCACTTCCACTGCAGGGGGTGCAGGTTCGATCCCTGGTCAGGGAAGTTCTTCATGCTGTGGGTTGTGGCCAAAAAAAAAAGAAAGAAAGAAAGAAATAGACCCACATATGCACAGTTCATTGATTCATTACAAAGGGGCCAAGGCAACCCAAAGGGAAAGAGAATGCCTTTTCAATAAATAGTTTTGGAACAATTGAACATCCATACAGGGGGAAAAAAGAAGTTAATCCTTGACTCACACTGTATATAAACATTAACCCAAAATGGATCAGAGACCTAAGTGTAAGAGCTAAATCTATGAAACATCTAGAAGAAAAACATTAAAGAAAATCTGTGTGACTTTGGATTAAGCAAAACTTTCTTAGATATGACAACAGAAGCATAATCTTTTTTTAAAAAGTGATAAATTACACTTCATCAAAGTTAAAACGTTTGCTCTTCAAAAGACACCATTAAGAAAGCAAAAAGACAAGCCACAGACTGAGAGAAGATATTTGCAAATCCTGTATCTGATTAACTTGTAACATCTTATAACAGGATATTTAAGGACCTTCTGTAACCCAGCTGAAAATGAGTAAAAGAGTTGAATAGACATTTTGCCCAAAAGTTATACAAATAGAATGTATTGATGTATTTAAATACCTGTTTGCATACCCTCTCAATAAAGAAACCATTGGAGTTCACAGATGTTTTTTCAATTTGCTTACAGGAGCGCCTCTTGCCTGGTGCCCCCTGGAGTCTGGAACAGCTAAGACCATGTTAAATTCCATGACAGCAACAGTTGCCTCAACTCTCCTGTGTAAGACTTACAGCCGCAAACGGTAAGAGTCGCATCAGTCTGGTAACCCGGGGAGTCTGTGAGTGGAATTCAGGGTAGGAAGGTGGACCTCAGGGGTGCTGTAAGCAGGGGTGTGCCTGAACCTGCTTAACAACTGCTCCCCAGGGGACAATCCTGATTGGTCGTGTTTGCCACTTTCCATGGTGTAAATACTCCCATCCTGGCTAATTTCAAGCTAATGTCACGATGTCACCGAACCCAGAGTTGGGAAGAGATGCATGCGATCGGCTCTCCTGAGCAGCTCAAACCAATTCCAGCACATGCCTGGCAATGAGATGCCACTTCACACAACTAACTGGCAAATCAGCAAGCCTGGCAATACTGAGTGTTTAATATAAAGATGCATTACATGGCGGTGGGAGTGAAAATTGGTCCATCCGCTTTGGTGAGCAAGTTGGCTTTATCTGGTGATGCTTGTAGTCTACAGTCCAAAAATGTTTGCAGTTTTCTACCAGATGTGTACACAGGGCTTCTTGCAGCATTGTTGGAAAGAGCAAAAAGGTGGAAACAACCTAAGTGTTCATCAGTAGGAAAGTGTATAAATAAATCATGGAATGGTCATTCAGTAGAAGAATGCCCTACAGCACTTAAAATTAATAAGCTAATATATGTATCAAGACAGCTGTATCTTGGAAAACATAATGTTGAATAAAAAATCAAGCTTTAGGATGTTATGCGGTGCCTAACATAGAACTTCTGTAGAAGTTTTAAATGCATAAAATGCTGCCCTGCAATATGGTATAGAGATACATATTCATTGAAACGTGATAAAATCATTTTAAATAGACTAGACAAATACATACCAAATTTATGATAATATTGCCTCTGGGGAGAGAAAAAGCAGATTGAAGCTGGGGATGGATACAAGGGGTACTTCATCTTTATTATATTATTCTAGCTCCTTTAAAGGTTAAAAAATAGTGATTTGAAATAAAAATGACAACATATTAATAGTTTAAATTCTGGATTCTGAGAAGTAGGGCATAGTGCTGGTTACCTTTTTCTTTGTTTTTGTTTTTGGGTTTTTTTTGCGATACGCGGGCCTCTCACTGTTGTGGCCTCTCCCGTTGCGGAGCACAGGCTCCGGACGCGCAGGCTCAGCGGCCATGGCTCACGGGCCCAGCCGCTCCGCAGCATGTGGGATCGTCCCGGACCGGGGCACGAACCCATGTCCCCTGCATCGGCAGGCGGACTCTCAACCACTGTGCCACCAGGGAAGCCCCTCTTTGTTTTTTTGATATTTCAAAAACTCCTTCGAAACATCAAGCCACAATCTTTTATGACATGGGATTGTTAATTCTATCCCTGTTCACTGGCAAATCCCACAAAGCAAAATACTCAGGTGGAGAAGTACCATTAGCACATGACCCTGTGGGTCCTTTCCTAAGTGGGTGGGACCAGAGGGGAGCAGTTTATGTCCCCTTCACCAGGAAGCCCCTCTTGACTTCCGCCTCTGAGCTCCTGGTGGCGTTTCATGAATGTACCTCTGGTGCCATTCGTCCCACTAATTGTACAGTAGTTAACGTTTCCATCTCTCTCTCTCTCATTAAACGTGAGATCCTCCTGGGTGGGAACCACGTGTATTCATTTCTACATTCCTGGGGTCTTGCATGTGCCCCAGCAGGCGATGTGATTTTGAATGAAATCAGGAATGAAGGAATCATCTCCATTTTGCAAGACCACCTTCTAAATTCAGTAAGACGGTGCTATGGTCTGAATGTCTGTGTCCCCCAAAAATGTGTATATTGAGATCCTCACCCCCAGAGGGAGGAAGGTGGAAGCATCAGTGTCTCTTCTGACTCAGCCCCAGTGGTCACAGAACACCGTGTCCACAGGATCCCCGTGGCTTCACAGCTCAGCCCTAACCATGTGGGAGGAGACCACACAAGGGTGTGAATGTGTCACCAAGTCCAAGCTTGTACTGCTCGCCACAGGACAGGCCAGTAAGTCAAGAGCTGTTGGGGTGAGGAATAGTGACTTTATCTGGAAAGCCAGCAGACCGAGAAGATGGTAGACTCACGTCCCAAAGAACCATCTTGCCCAGGTAGAATTCAGGCTCCTTTTATACTAAAACGGGAGAGGGAGTCAAATCAAATACTTCCTGGTTTCCATCCGCCACGGAGGGGAGGTGTTCATTTCTTCCTCTCTGCAGTCATTCACAGGTGGGCCCGGTCAGGATGTTTGCCATGAGCGCATCAAAGGTATTTCAGCGTAATGCTCATTACCTGGGAAGCAGGGCTCCCAGAGCTGGGCCATTATGTATCCTTTAAGCTTATAGGCAACGTCCCTTTGGTGAGTAGCTTGGAATAGAATACAGAGGTTCTTCCCCGTTACAGATGCCAGGAGGAGAGAGTCACTGGGTGCTGTTCAAAGCTGGCTGCCACAGCCTAGAGCCACAGTGTTGCGTCACTGGAAGGCCTGCTAGGGGTAGAAGGACCCTAACACATGATAGGTACTCAGTGAAGTCAGTACCCTCTCTTTCCCTTTCGTCCTGACCATGTGAGCCTCAAGGGTCATCCCTGCTTAGACCTTGTCGCTCCTTCCTCCGAGCTGACCCACTACCCCACTGCCGCGTCCACCAAGTGATAAACATGAAGGTTGATCGCTTCCTCCAAGCCCCCTGTTCTCCTCTCTCCTCTGGGCCCTACACTTCTTACTCTGAAGCGAAGGAGGAGTCTTCCAGTTGTCTCCTGTGGCCTCACAGACCAACCCAAAGAGTGGCCTTTAATTTGCTCATGAATCTGGTGTTGACGGGACTCAGCTGGGCAACTCTCGCTTGGGGTCTGCCATGCGGTTGCAGACAGGCTGGAGCTGGGGTCATCCCAAATGTTCTCTTCAGGATTTCCCTGGTGGCGCAGTGGTTAAGAATCCGCCTGCCAACGCAGGGGACACGGGTTCGAGCCCTGGTCCGGGAAGATCCCACATGCCGCAGAGCAACTAAGCCCGTGCGCCACAACTACTGAGCCTGTGCTCTAGAGCCCGCAAGCCACAACTACTGAGCCCATGTGCCAGAACTACTGAGCCCGCGTGCCAGAACTACTGAGCCTGTGCTCTAGAGCCCATGCTCTGCAACACGAAAAGCCACTGCAATGAGAATCCCACGCACTGCAATGAAGAATAGCTCCCGCTCACCACAACTAGAGAAAGCCCGCGTGCAGCAATGAAGACCCAACAAAGCCAGAAAGAAAAGAAAGGAAGGAAGGAAAGAAAGGAAGAAAGAAAGGAAGAAAGAAAAGAAAGAAAGAAAAATGTTCTCTTCATATGTCTGGGTTGGAAAGATTCAAATAGCTGGGGGCTGGGGTGCCTGGGGTTCCTGAGACATTTCTATCTTTCTAGATAGATCCACAGATGATGAAGATAGATAGATAGATGCAGATAGATGATAGATAAATAGGTAGGTAGAATGAAGATAGATATAGATGAATGAATGATAGGTATAGATGGATGATAAGTAAATGATAGATAGATAGATGATAGATGTAAATGGAGAGATCAAGAGAGACATAGTGGGGCTTCCCTGGTGGCGCAGTGGTTGAGAGTACGCCTGCCGATGCAGGGGACACGGGTCCGTGCCCCGGTCCGGGAAGATCCCACGTGCCGCAGAGCGGCTGGGCCCATGAACCATGGCCGCTGAGCCTACACGTCCCGAGCCTGTGCTCCGCAACGGGAGAGGTCACAACGGTGAGAGGCCCGCGTACCGCAAAAAAAAAAAGAGAGAGAGAGAGACAGTGGTATGTTGTAAATATGTCATCCCACTTCTCTAGAACCGATTGTTAAATATTCAGGAATTTTGTGAGCTGGTTGCCAAACCACTGGTAGCTTGAAATTGATGGTGATGAGAGTATTTATGTCACAGAAATAAGCTATACATCAGGTCTTTTTTTTTTTTTTTTTGAGAGCAAGCTTGTCTACATCACTGGATGTGGATAGATAAAGAAATGTTTTTATTCTCAGTTCTGTTGAAACATAGCCAGTTCCCCAGCTTTGTCCACTGAGCAGGATGAAAAGGTGAAGGGAAATAAAACCTCCTCCCACTGGCTTTTAGTGAACAGGCACCACATCACACCTGTCCCCTGAGCTCACCAGACCCGCAGCAGCTCCGAAAGGGAGCAGCCTCTGCAGTCAGCTGAGGTCACTCTACAGAGTCATCAAGGCCATCAGCCCCCCGGAAACACTCCGGGTTAGAAATATCCCACGTCTGTTCAAAGTCAGAGGAACAGCGTCGATAAAGCAATAATTGTTTATACGTCTACTGAAAAGTCTTCACTTAAAATTGAAAGAAGCAGACTCCACACTTGCAGAGAAAGTTACAGAAACTGAGCAGAAATGGTTTCCCCTTCTGTTTACCTAAACCCCCAAGGCCTTCTTTAGAAAGGACATCTTACATCCAAAATTTAAATGAAGGACTTTTGCTTTTTTAAAAAATTTTATTGTAGTATAGTTGATTTACAATGTTGTGTTAGTTTTAGGTGGACAGCAAAGTGATTCAGCTATACATACACATATATTCATTCTTTATCAGGTTCTTTACCCATACAGGTTATTAGAGAATATTGAGTAGAGCTCCTGTGTTATACAGTAGGTCCTTGTTGGTTATCTGTTTTATATATAGTAGTGTGTGTATGTTAATCCCAGACTTCTAATTTATCCCTCTCCACAACATTTCCCCTTTGGTAACCATAAGTTTGTTTTCAAAATCTGTGAGTCTCTTTCAGGTTTGTAAATATTTGTATCATTTTTTAAAATTAGATTCCACATATGAATGATATCATGGTATTTGTCTTTGTCTGACTTAGTATGATAATCTCTAGGTCCATCCATATTGCTGCAAATGTCATTATTTCGTTCTTCTTTATGGCTGAGTAATATTCCATTGTATATATATACCACAGCTTCTTTATCCGTTCCTCTGTTGATGGACATTTAGGTTGCTTCCATGTCTTGGCTATTGTGAGTAGTGCTGCTATGAACATAGGGGTGTATGTATCTTTTTGAATTATAATTTTGTCTGGATATATGCCCAGGAGTAGGATTGCTAGATCATATGGTAGCTCTATTTTTAGGGGGTTTTATTTTGTCTTTTTTAAACTCTTTTCTTTTTTGTTTTTTTAAATTATTTTTGGCTGTGTTGGGTCTTCATGGCTGTGCGTGGGCTTTCTCTAGTTGCGGCGAGCGGGGGCTACTCTTCGTTGTGGTGCGCAGGCTTCTCATTGCGGTGGCTTTTGTTGCAGAGCGTGGGCTGTAGGCATGCGGGCTTCAGTAGTTGCGGCACGTGGGCTCAGTAGTTGTGGCTCACGGGCTCTAGAGTGCAGGCTCGGTAGTTGTGGTGCACGGGCTTAGTTGCTCCACGGCATGTGGGATCTTCCTGGACCAGGGCTTGAATCCGTGTCCCCTGCATTGGCAGGCGGATTCTTAACCACTGCGCCACCAGGGAGTCCTTATTTTTAGTTTTTTAAGGAACCTCCGTACTGTTCTCCATAATGGTTGTACCAATTTACATTCCCACCAACAGGGAGGGCTCCCTTTTCTCCACACCCTCTCCAGCATTTATTGTTTGTAGACTTTTGGATGATGTGAGATGATACCTCATTGTAGTTTTGATTTGCATTTCTCTAATAATTAGTGATGTTGAGCATCTTTTCAGGTGTTTCTTGGCCATCTGTATGTCTCCTTTGGAGGAATGTCTGTTTAGATCTTCTGCCCATTTTTTGATCGGGTGGTTTGGTGTTTTGACCTAGAGCTGCATAAGCTATTTGTACATTTTGAGTTTAATCCCTTGTTGGTCACTTAGTTTGCAAATATTTTCTCCCATTCTGTGGGTTGTCTTTTCATTTTGTTTATGGTTTCCTTTGCTGTGCAAAAGCTTTTAAATTTCATTAGGTCCCATTTGTTTATTTTTGGTTTTATTTTCATTCCTCTAGGAGGTGGATCCAAAAAGATCTTGCTGTGATTTATGTCATGGAGTGTTCTGCCTGTGTCTTCCTCTAAGAGTTTTATAGTGTCCGGCCTTACATTTAGGTCTTTGATCTATATTGAGTTTATTTTTGTGTATGGTGTTAGAGAATGTTGTAATTTCATTCTTTTACATGTAGCTGTCCAGTTTTCCCAGCACCACTTACTGAAGAGTCTGTCTTTTCTCCGTTGTATATCCTTGCTTCTTTTGTCATAGATTAATTGACCGTAGGTGCATGGGTTTACTTCTGGGCTTTCTGTCCTGTTCCATTGATCTATATATGTGTTTTTGCACCATTACCATACTGTTGTGATTACTGTAGGAGGACTGTTGCTTTTAATTAGAAATGAATCATGTGGGAAAGGGGTAATGGCAGGCATTTATGAGCACATATTAGAATGTTCTGGAATAATGCATTTTATGCAGTTAAAGGTGCCCTAAGGAGGGAAAATGGAGAAAAGGAGAATAGTGAGACACTGGACAGAAAGTGATGCCAGGGGTCCCTGGGCCTCAAAGTCTGGAGAAAAGTGATGACCTGTAGCTCTCCAGGCCTGATTCAGGCTGTGGACCTGGATACCTGCTGACATCCGGGATCCCTGGTAGAACAAGCCTCCAAAGCTTTACAATAGATGGCTTCATCTCAAGAAGCTCTGGACTGAGGTGGTCCTCCACACCACAAGGGGGCGCCACATCATAACAAGTCTATGCAATGGAAGCTTCCAGAATACTGACCCCCCCCACATGTTCCCAAACATTTGTAAAATTTATTTTATTGACGTATAGTTGATTTACATTGTTGTGTTAATTTCTGGTGTACAGCAAAGTGATTCAGTTATACATATATTCTTTTTCATATTCTTTCCCATTATGGTTAATCACAGGACATTGGATATAGTTCCCTCTGCTGTACAGTAGGACCTTGTTGTTTATCCATCCTGTATATTATAGTTTGCATCTACTAACGCCAACCTCCCAGTCCCTCCCTCCCCCCTCCCTCTTGACTACCACAAGTCTGTTCTCTATGTCTGTGAGTCTGTTTCTGTTTCATAGATAAGTTCATTTGTGTCATATTTTAGATTCCATATATAAGTGATATCATAGGGTATTTGTCTTTTTCTTTCTGACTTACTTCGCTTAGTATGATAATCTCTAGGTCCATTTTTCTATACTTTTTAAAACATTTTTTGTCAAAAATCCCCAAAACTCTGCAAAGAGAAACAAAATAAAAATTGACTAATCTAAACGTCCTGAACGCTACCTCCACTAGGGGCAAAAATGACTTGACTCCCGTGAGATCAGGCTTACTATTTTTCCCTGGCAGTTGGAGGGAAGCTCTTATTCAGACATGTCTTAGAGGAAAGGAGAGAAGATAGAGGAGATGTTTGAAACAGAATTTGAAATCACTCTTGAATTTTCTTTGAGTATTGTAGATACTAAACACTCACCCTTGGCAATGAATACTAAGTAGCTCCTTGTCTTTCTGGAGGGTCTTTGCTTGTGCTTGTGTTATCTCTAAAATCTCATAACCTCCTGAGTTAATCCTCCATGGACAGGTGAAGGGAAATTAGAGTGGCCCGCACACAATTTGATCTCCTAGTTAAGCAGCCTTTTCATTTATCTTGGGAGCCCTCTCTTGAATTCTAGCAGAATTAGGAAGTTAAAGTACCAGTGACCTCTTTTGGTCTGGCAAATGTAAGGTCTACGGGGTGTGCGGTGAGTGAGAAAGTGAGTGAGTGACAGAGTGGACTTCCCTTCTGGTTTTCTAGCTCGACACCGAAAAGATGGGGAGATGCCACAGCTCAGCAAACGACAGTGCAGATGAAAACACTCACCCTGAGTTTTCACTGTTGTAACTTAAAAAACAAAAGACCTTGTCGCTGAGTTTCTGCTGTGATATTGGACGCTTTAACTTTGTAAAAGAGAGTCCCAGAAATGTGGGTCTCGGTGTGCACCCACTAAGGAGTTCATCTGGAAAAGGTGGAGAGGAAGTTATGACTTCTTCAGAGGGAAAGGAGATCAGGAAGTTCTTAGGCAGTAAGGAGACAGCGAAGACCTCCGTCGGGAGAAGCAGGATCTGAGATACAAGCTCCGCATCTACAGGAAGGGAAATCCGAGGCAGAGAGCAGCCTGCTCGCAAGGTCGTCTGGATGCAGCTCATGACCTTCAGCTCAGGGGCCAGGCCCTGGAGGAGCCATCGTGAACCACAAAGGCTCAGCCCAAATTCAGCGTCACCCGGGACATTCCGTTCAGGTAAATGTTTCATAATTTTGTCAAATCGTCTCCTTTCTAGTGGTCTCGTAGAAATGATTCTGCCTTGTTTTTTCAAAAAGGAAAACACAATTTATTTAGTGGTTAAGCATCTGAAGTCGATGGGCACCCACCCCCTTGCCTCAGTTACACTCACGCGTGCTCTGACGCACCCACTGGGTGCCTCCTTTGGTGGCACAGATGCAAAGCAGAAATCTCTTGTTCCGCCTCTCAAATCCCAAAAGACCTCACAGGTACAAGTGGTGGAGTAGATCGTGGAAAAAACTGCAGGCATTAGCAGTTCTTCAGAGAATCCAAGCGCCGCAAACTACCCGATGGTGAATACTCGGGCTGCCTTAGACACTGAAATTTCCGATCAATCCAGGAGGAAGGGGAAAAAAGGCTACCCGGAGCTCGTGCTACCAACAGGAAAGCCTGACTGTAGTGTACACAGCTTAAAAGATTCTATCCCTATCCAAAATCATCCCTCAGAAAGCTGCAAGATGGGAGGTGAAGCACGTGTTCACTAATCTTACCGAGGTAAACGTTTCACGGTACATACGTGTGTCGAATCATCACCTCGTATACCTTAAAACTACGCAACATTATTTGTAAATTATATTTCAGTAAAGCTGGGAAGAAAAAGAAGAAGGTGCCCAGGTCCAGGGTGCTGGTGGAAAACAGATGATGGAACAGAGAGAACTCATCAGATTACAAAAGGAACTGTTGAATCCAGAGAAAATGAAAAAATGTCAAGAACAGAAACGGAAGCATAGAAGTGTGCGTGGCCCCAGCGTGAATGATGAGAACTTAGGTCATGATGCTGCAAACACCAAAGGGAATCCTTCCTTTCGAGGTTTTGGGAAGGCGGGAAGTGGCTGTGAGGCAGGGAGGTTGTCAGAAACCTGAACTCTCATCAGGAAACAGTAGGATAAGTGTGTCATTTAATAACACGGCTATAAACACCAGAAGAAACTTCTAAATGGGTTGAAGATGGAGGGAAAAACCAGAGTGGGGTCCGGTAGAGCCAGGCGCCACTAATTTTGTTGTAAACCAGGTAGGACTGTTCCACTGTTTCAAGCATGTACGTATATGAATTTGATTTTTTTTAATAAATGTTTAAATCCCCGATCAGCTGTGTCACCTCCTCCCAAACCCCTTTGGGATTAAACGCTCCGTCTCTTGCTCCTAAAGCACTGGGACCGACCTCCCGCCATATTGAACCAGTCTGCTCATGGATCTGACGTTTCCCCACCAAACTGGAAGTGTCTCACGCCTGACCCGGAGAGGTGCCCAGGAAGTCTTTGTGGATCCAAACAGAAGCCCGGACAAGACCCCCTGCTGACCTCCCCGAAGTGTCTGAGGTTCAGATGAAACTCCCGATAGGGGGTGTTGGGAAATCCCCAAATGGCGTAAGGACGAGCGGTGCCTGCGGGCGTCCATCAGGCGGTTCACGAACAGCCAGGAGCTGTCCTTGCAGAGGGCCTGCAGTGTGCTCGGCAGCGGGCTGGGCCCTGAGAGGACACCCACGGTGCCAACATTAGCCTCAAAGCCCCCCCTGCCCTTGGGGTGGTTCAGCCCAGCAGGGGGACGAATGAGGTCGTTTGGAAACGGCACAGCTGAACGGTGAAGGCCCCGGGTCTGGAGGGCTCTGCCCTTTCCGGCGCTCTCACCTTGGGCAAGACTGGTTATGACAGTGCTCACAAGCGAATCCACATCCCTTCCCCCGGGGGGCACTCCTGGGCCCCCGTCACCGCACGTGGAGCAGAGGTTCCTGGGGGCAAGCAGGGGAGGGAGACCCGTGGGCTCTCTGCAGACTAGGCTCTGCGTGCAGGGCCACACTCCAGACGTCTCGGTGCAGCCAGAGCTCATCCTGCCCAGCAGCCTCCTCCCCCACCGAGACATCTAAGTGAGGAACCTCAGTGTCCCACCTCCCCTGCAGCCTGGAGGACCCTCCCTCCAGGCTGGAAGCCCCAGGGCAGAGCTCGAGTGAACCCCACCCCTGACCATGGAGGCCTGCGAGGCCCACTTGCGTATTCCCAAAAGTCCCAACCCCTCCCTACACACCAGACGTCATCTTGGAGGATTTGGGAAACGATGAGTCAGTTGCCAAGACTAAACTCAAGGAGCTCGGGTTACCCAACCGGGGCTGAGAAGCCGCTGACTAAGCATTTCAAGGCATGAAGTGGGCAATCCGGTTCCCCTGTCTGGCCTCTCGTTCCGCTTTTCTGGGCTTTAACCTCTCCTAATGGAGCCCCAGAGAGTCAGACCTGAGTCCCCAAAGCACAGCAGGTACGTATGGCACAGGCCGGAAGGGAAGCCACTGTGAGTGGCGACTGGCTGCTCAGGCCAGGACCCTGGGTTCCTCTCTCACTCACCCCTACCTCCAGTCCATCCTCAAGGCCTGTCCATTCCTCCCACAGGATGCATTTCTGCTGTGTCTGCTCTGAACCACCTCCACTCCTGAATCTTTCACCTGAATACCTGGGCAGCTCCCAGCCAGCCCCCCACTTCCACTCTGCCCCCTCCCGGGCAGTCTCCCCACTGCCCCTGCAGGGGAAGCACCCTGTGTTGCTCTCCTGCTAAAGACCCACCGGTGGGTTCCAGATGCACTTATTAAAAGTCAGCCTCCTGCCACTGGCCCCTGAGGCCCCTGCCCACCCCTCCAGCCTCATCTCCCTTTACTCCCTGCCTCACTCGTGGCCCTCCAGACACATGGTCTTCTGTTATTGTCAGACAAAGCCAAGACCTTTCCTGCCTCAGGGCCTTTGCACTTGCCGTTTCCACCACCTGGAATGCTCCTCCCCTAATTCTTCATGTCTCAGCTCAGAATACTGCCTCCTCAGGCCTCCCCTGACCCTCCGGGCTAATTGGATCCCCCGTTACTCGCCATCTCAGCACCGTGTTCATTTCCGTCTTGGCGCTTAGGTGAAAGTGTAGTTACTGTATTTGTCCTCTTGTTGGCCGTCTCTCTCCCCACTAGGATGTGGGCCCCTCGAGGGCAGGGACCCCGTCTGTCTAGTTTGCCCTCATATCTGAAGCAGCATTGGATATGCAGTAGGTGTTCACCAAAATTGGATGGCTACATCAAAGTTCTTGATTTTGGACTTCAGAAGTATGGAAGAATAGATGTGTGTCGTTTTAACCCACCCAGTTCGTGGTGCTTCCTTACGGCAGCCCTGGGACGCCAATACGGTCACTGTCCCGCCCAGCCAGGTCTTAGGCCTCTGATCTCCTGGGTCATGAAGGTCAAGATAATAACAACACGTGCTTCATGAGACTGTTGTCAAAATTAAATGAGAAAACACATGACCAACACTTAGCCCAGTGACTCACGATTTAAGCTCTCTAAAAAGGTTAAAAAGGTTAACCTTTTAGGTTAAAAAGGTTAAAAAGGTTAACCTTTTAGGTTAACCTAAAAAGGTTAGGGCTTCCCTGGTGGCGCAGTGGTTGAGAGTCCCCCTGCCGATGCAGGGGACACGGGTCCGAGCCCTGGTCCGGGAAGATCTCACATGCTGCAGGGCAACTAAGCCTGTGCACCACGACTACTGAGCCCGCACTCTAGAGCCCGCGAGCCACAACTACTGAGCCTGCGAGCCGCAACTACTGAAGCCTGCACACCACAACTACTGAGGCCCGCGCGCCTAGAGCCCATGCTCTGCAACAAGAGAAGCCACCGCAATGAGAAGCCCGCGCACCGCAACGGAGAGTAGCCATCGCTCACCACAACTAGAGAAAGCCTGTGGGCAGCAACGAAGACCCAGCGCAGCCAAAAATTAATTAATTATTTAAAAAAGAAACAATTGGCTGGGAATCCGACACAAGCAGTGTTCATAGCACAGCAGAGCCTGTATCAACACCAGCATCTGAGTAGGACCTGGGCGGGTGCCTTCCAGCAAGGAAATGGTCAGTTCTCTCACCTCTGCTCAGGGGGTCAACTTGTTCATTCCCATGGGGGCATTCTGTAACTAAGTCAGCCACGAGCATCCTGAGGCGGGGATGCCCGGTTCCTGTTTGGAGGGGCAGGAGTCTTCTAGGTCAAGATAATCTCTGCCTTGTCCATCACGTCAGTGTCCCTTGCATGACACCCACCGGAAAAATTCCTTTTGTAGTTTAAAACCAGAAAAGATCTTTAATAACCAATGGACCAGCATTCTTCCCTATTAAACAGTGTAACTTAGCCCTCTTTCCCTCAATGCCCAGACCAACGGGAATCCCAGAGCTGAAGTAACTTAGTTACTTAGTTACTAAGTAACTCCCAGTAACTTAGTCCTAGAAAGAGTATATTTGTTCCTTTTTATGGTTTTGATTTATTTTTCTTTTCCCGTCATCTTATTGCATGCGTCTTTCGTTCTAAGTGGTCTTAGTATCTCTTTGGGAATCACCAAGTCTGGTCCATGAAAGCCTCGCAGTAAACGGGTTGTGGAGCCGGTTAGCGAAAATTACAAGAAAGAGAGAGTAGACAAGTCAGGCCTTGAGAAACAGTTCTAGGAGCCTTTCCCAAAGGGAAATGGGGAAGGGAAGGAAAAAGTACAATGCTCAGAGGATAATGGCTCGAGGCAGAAGAAATGAAGCCCATGTGGGTGTGGAAGATTCAGGAGGAGAACCAACATTAATAAGAGGCAAAAAAATACATGAGAAAATGGGAGGGGGGGAGGGGACACAAAATTTGAGATGCACTTGTGTAATCCTAAGACATAACTGAACATTTGTGAGCTCTGAGGGAAATGGGAGCGATTTCCTGGAGAGAGGAAAATAATTATAAATATGTATAATATTTTGATGTAAAAAAGGGATTTTCATACGAAGCGTATTTTAGAGTTATAATCTGAAAAGTGTTCTGCTGGGTCTGAGGTTTAGATAAAGCCTTGTAAAAACAGATGATGGGCTTGCTCAAGGTCACTGTCCTTGAATTTGGAGAGGGGATGCTTGAATTTGACTTTTGATAAAGAATTTTGCGAACTTTGATGCAGAGCCTTGGGGCTGAGAGCAGGGATCTGCAGGCTGTATCCTCTCTTGCTGTCTCTGACAGTAAATTTAAAGCCAAAAAGGCAGGACCGGGAGTGTGTAGCTTACCTGGCCTTCTGAATTCCGAATGAAATGCAAGGGGGGCTAAATTTCAATAACAGAATAGAGGCCTTCCTTAATGAATGGTGTATCATGAAGAATCAAGAAGGAGTCAGCCACTGAGATACAAACATGAAGATCACCGTGACCTAGGAGTAGGTGAGGAAGGGGAGGAACCTCTGGCTTTGCAACAATTTTAGCTTCAGCTAAAGGAAGGAATTGACCAATATCCCTTCGTCAATCATCTGGCCCCCAGACTTCCTCTCACTCCTGGGTACATGTCCACCACCGTCCCTTTCTTCTACCAGACGGCGTTCCATGGTGTGGATGACAGAAATCCTGGATCTCCCGGTGAGATGTTCATAGTCACCTCCAGGGGCTGAGCGCATGCCTCCTGCACAGGGGACCCCGACATCCGCTTCCCAGCGCCGGATGCACCCCAACCTCCCTGCCCCTCCACCCCACGTCACCTACCAGCTCCTGGGATCTCCAACCACCTAATTTCCAGCTAATTTTCCGAGGTTTTTCTGCAAAGACGTATGTAAGCTTACAAACAGGACAATCAAGGTGGGGAGGAAGACCCCATTAGCCGACCGAAGTCGTGGGCATAATCCTAAGCGGAAGTCTGGCGTCTGTGCAGCCCCGTGACTCCAGCCCGCTCGACCCAGCTGCCAGCCGGACACTGAAAGAGGACTCTTCAGGTGCTTTCCTTCTTGTAGGCAACGTGAGTGTTACTGTGGGTTGAATTGCATCCCCCATTAACATACATCCAAGTGCTAAGTCCTAGTACCTGTGAATGTGACCTTATTTGGAAATAGAGTCTTTGCAGATGTAATTAAGTTGAGGATCTTGAGATGAGATCATCCTGGATTGTGGGTGTGTCCCATATCCGAAGACTGGTGTCCTTAGAGGAGAAAGAAGGGGTAGGTTTGAGACACAGAGAGATGCAGGGAAGATGGGGGCAGAGATTGGAGTGATGCAGCCACAAGCCAGGGGCCTCCAGAAGCTGGAAGAGGCAGGGAAGGATTTTCCCCCAAACCTTCCTGGGGAAGGTGGTCCTGCTGACAGCTTGACTTCCAACTTGTGGCCTCCAGAACTGTGGGAGAATAAATGTCTGTTGCCTTAAGCCACCAGCTTCTGGTAATTTGCTAGGGCAGCCCTAGGGCACTTATACGCGTGCCATCCATACCTACTGTGGCAAAAAGAAAATAAGAGGGTTCACATAAGATTGGCTTCCACTGGGCATCTTCTGAACTTCCTGCTGGAGTGAAGTTGTCAGAGAGCACAGCTCTTAAGGAAGAGACATGCTTGGCATCTCAGGAAGTGCCAGCTCATTACCAAAGAGCCCCGAATAACGGGAGAACCCACAGGTGAGGTCAGCAGCCCGATTCACAAGTCATATTAGTGAAACGGGGGAAGAGGAAGGAAGGCTAGGAAGGGGAAACCCCAGGAGAGCATGAGGGTGTGGGACATTCAAGGAAAGAAGAGTCATGCATTCAAAAGGCATTTCTCAGCACCTGCTCTTGCCTAACAGCCTTCAGAACTTTCAGGTAGAAAAATCACAGGAAAAAGTCTTTCTCTACGAGAACTAGAAATCTAGTTTAAAAAATATGAATACACGGCTTCCCTGGTGGCGCACTGGTTGAGAATCTGCCTGCCAATGCAGGGGGCACGGGTTCGAGCCCTGGTCTGGGAGGATCCCACATGCCGCGGAAGCAGCTGGGCCCGTGAGCCACAATTACTGAGCCTGCGCGTCTGGAGCCTGTGCTCCGCAACAAGAGAGGCCGCGATAGTGGGAGGCCTGCGCGCCGCGATGAAGAGTGGCCCCCGCTCGCCGCCACTAGAGAAAGCCCTCGCACAGAAACGGAGACCCAGCACAGCCATAAATAAATAAATAAAAATTTTTAAAAATGTATTAAAAAAATATATGAATACATTAACTTGATTAATGGTTGTTTAAAGCTAGAAAAGATATTAGAAATCAGCCCATGGTGGTCCAGATTTCTTCATTCATCAAAGTGTTTATTACCTGCCTGTTCTTTGCCATTCTCTGTGCTTGGCATTTCAGATACAGCACGAGCAACAAAGTCTCCACCCTCAAAGAATTTGTATTCTAGAGGAGAAGGTAGACGATACGCAAACAAGAAAAAATATGGCCAAGAGCAATGATGACAACAGACCTAGACAAAACGATAGGAAATGATGAGGGTAGTTCAGGATGGCTGGTCAGCAAAAGCTTCTCTGAGGAGGTCGTGTTTGTGCTAGGTCTTGGTTTTTTTTAATTTTTGTTTTATATTGGAGTATAGTTTATTAACACCTATAGGTCCTTGTTGATTATTTTATATTTACTAGTGTGTATCTGTTAATCCCAAACTCCTAATTTATCCCCTCCACCTTTCCCCTTTGGTAGCCTTAAGTTTGTTTTCTATGTCTATGAGTCTCTTTCTGTTTTGTAAACAAGTTCATTTGTATCATTTTTTTAGATTCCACATACAAGTGATATCATATGATATAGTCTTTATCTTTTTTTTTAAGTTTTTTCTTTGATGTGGACCATTTTTTTTTAAGTCTTTATTGAATTTGTTACAATATTGCTTCTGTTTTATGTTTTGGTGTTTTGGCCCCTGAGGCACTTGGGATCTTAGCTCCCTGACCAGGGATTGAACCCACACCCCCTGCATTGGAAGGTGAAGTCTTAACCACTGGACTGCCAGGGAAGTCCCTGTTTTTCTCCTTCTGACTTACTTCACTTAATATGATAATCTCTAGGTCCATCCATGTTGCTGCAACTGACATTATTTCATTCTTTTTTGTGGCTGAGTAATATTCCCTTGTATCTATGTACCACATCTTATTTATCCACTCATCTGTCGATGGGCATTTAGGTTGCTTCCATGACCTGGCTATTGTAAATAGTGCTGCTGTGAACATTGGGGTGCATGTATCTTTTCAAATTATGGTTTTCTCCAGGTATATGCCCAGGAGTGGGATTGCTGGATCATATGATAGCTCTATTTTTAGTTTTTTAAGGATTCCCCCATACTGTTCTCCATAATGGTTGTACCAATTTACATTCCCACCAACAGTGTAGGAGGGTTCCCTTTTCTCCACACCCTCTCCAGCATTTATTGTTTGTAGATTTTTTGATGATGGCTGTTCTGACCAGTGTGAGGTGATAACCTCATTGTAGTTTTGATTTGCATTTCTCTAATGATTAGTGATGTTGAGCATCTTTCCATGTGCCTTTTGGCCATCTGTATGTCTTCTTTGGAGAAATGTCTATTTAGATCTTCTGCCCATTTTTTGATTGGGTTGTTTGGGGTTTTTTTTTTTTGACATAGAGCTGCATGAGCTGTTTGTATATTTTGGAGATTAATCCCTTGTTGGTTACAAAGTTTGCAAATATTTTCTCCCATTCTGTGGATTGTCTTTTTGTTTTGTTTATGGTTTCCTTTGCTGTGAAAAAGCTTTTACGTTAGGTCCCATTTGTTTATTTTTCTTTTTTTCATTCCTCTAGAAGGCAGAGCCAAAAAGATACTGCCGTGATTTATGTCAAAGGGTGTTCTGCCTATGTTTTCCTCTAAGAGTTTTATAGTATCCACTCTTACATTTAGGTCTTGAATCCATTTTGAGTTTATTTTTGTGTATGGTGTTAGAGAACGTTCTAGTTTCATTCTTTTATATGTAATTAAATTACAGTTTTCCCATGTACTGGGTCTTGAATGACTGCTCAAAAGGCCTGAGTTGCCCAAACCCTGCACCTTCCAAAGAAAGGACTGGTCCTGACCAGCTCCAGGGAGATAACCTTTAAGGTCATGAAATAGCTTACCTGATAAGAGTGTCTTTGTATTGCATGGGGACCATGGGCCACACCAGACAGTTTATGCCAACAGTGTGAATCATGGTTGGGGTCTTGGGCCCTGCTGTATCAGTTTGACGTCTGGAAGGGCTGGAGACTGAAGAGCTAAAGTCAGCCACATGGACAGTCCGTGCTTATGTGACTGACTCCCAGTAACAAACCTGAAAGCCAAGGCCTGGGTGAGCTTCCCTGGATGACAATATGTCATAGGTGTCATTACACATCATTACCGGGAGAATTAAGAGCTGTCTGTACCATTCCACTGGGAAAAGACAATTGGAAGCTTGCTCCTGGTCTCTCCTGGACTCTGTCCTGTGATTCTTTGACCTTTGCTGATTTTAATCGGTATCTTCTTACTGTAATATACCATAACTGTGAGTATAACTGCAAAATTGAAGGGAAAGGCCCTGTCGAGACAACCCTCAGTGTTAGGCTCTGGTCATTTGACACATTCTTTCCTATTTTTCTCGTTCCCAGTTGACTCCACCTGTGGAAAAGATCACCATCTTCCCCATACCCAGTGCTTTCTCTCTTCGTCTCAATTTGGGTCCCCTCCACACTCTTCTTACCACTAGATTTAGCACTACAGAATTACAAGAGTATTATTATGAAATACTAGGGCAAAATGCAATAAGGTGTTCAAATCATTGGTCAAACATGCCCTGTTGGTCAGAAAACAAAGATGGCACTGCCCAGAATGACCGGGCAGGGCCCCTGGCATGCAGTAGGTCATTTGATTGGGTGACAGATGGACGTTTGGACTCACTGTAGGGGAAGGACGTCTGTTAGGGCTGCCCCTGAGTCGTGTCCGAAAGTGGGGGGCCCCAGGAGTCAGACTTACGGCAGTAACGGGAGGAGTAGGAGGTAGAGCCTGGTTTACAAGAAGATGAGAACGTGTGTGTCAGCCACCCCGGCTGCTTCCCCGCATGGGTCCTGCTGGGTCACCAGCTTTATCTGCTTGGATGTTCCTGGCCACAGATGCTCACACCCACGGGTTTGCGCAGCCTTTCCTGGTCCAGACTGGCCCCTCGGAGCTCTCCTGCCCCCGTGGGCCGCCAGTCAGGACTCCTGGCTCACCCTACCCAGGCTGGCCCTCTCGGCCAAGCCCCGAGATCAGGCAGGATTCCACACTGTGGACTGACTCCTGCTGCAGGGTTCCGATGAGTCGGCCAGAGATCGAAGGCAGAGACTGACTCTTCCTCTCCCACCAGCTCTGGCTGTCTTGGGTCTGCAAGCCACGGGACTTGACACGGGAGCAAGTTAGCCTTGTTTGCCTCCTCAAGCTGCTGCTGACCGAAGCTGGCCGGATTCCACCGGACCCGAAGTCTCCTGGATTCACCCTGAGCACTGCCGGCTCTAGGGCACCAAGCTCAACTTCCAGGAGATATTTCTTTCCGACCATGACAGTCATGCTCGTCACCATCTCCTACCTTCAGCGAGCCCGAATCAGTTTCTGGGATGTGGCCATTCATCCAGCAAACATGTTCTTAGAGCCTCCTGGGCGGGGCTCCTCTGCTGGGCACCGTGAGGGGTTAGGAACCCAAGAATGAGCACAGCAGAGGGTATGACCCAATCTCAAACTCCAAGGAGCATAGAATTTGGGGATTTTGAATATGAATGTAATTCATTCAGTTACCCATTGAACTATTCACTGAGTGCTGGGCACGCTATCCATCGCCGAATCTACGGTGCACTTTTCCCGCCATCACTGAACTTGCACAGAACTAATAGGTGAACTAAAAATAGTAATAATTACAACAACAGCCGCAAAGCTGACATATGCCGAGCTGGGTGTTACACAACCTTTATCCCACCGCACCCTCACCCAGACAGGTGGTATCATTACTGCCGATTCCCCAATAAAGACACCAAAGCATGGAGAATTTAAGTATCTGTGACTCCCAGAAGTGTTTGTAAAGTCGGCCGGTGATTCATTTTTCCTTTTTTTTTTTAATATATTTATTTATTTGGTTGCGCTGGCTCTTAGTTGCGGCATGTGGGCTCCTTAGTTGCGGCATGCGTGTGGGAACTAGTTCCCTGACCAGGGATCGAACCCGGGCCCCCTGCATTGGGATCATGGAGTCTTAACCACTGCACCACCAGGGAAGTCCCTCAGTGATTCATTTTTCTAACATTTGGAAATATCTGGGGACATTGTGACTTCTGATTACCCTCTTTCTTGGATGTTCCATGGCTGGATTTGACATTTCCTCGGATGAAAGTTCATAAGACGTTAGAAGTTAAACATAGAATATTGGATCATTGTCACCTATTTCCTCTTGGGCCACTAATAATAAATGAACAATTTTTTAAAATTAAAAGTCTTGCCAAGGTCACACCCCTCATAAGTGGCAGAGCCAGGCAGTGGACCCCAAGCGCTGGCCCCCAGTCTTGTCCACAGCCTGTCCCCTTGACCATGACATTTGCTGAATTAATCACATAGAGTCCGTTTGCCACTGCCAGAAGCCTGAGCTCACTCCAATTAGAGAGCACAGATTTAAAGGTGCTGAGTTCACCCTCCACCTGACTCTCAGATGATGCTGTAATGCAGTGCGATCATGTTTTTGAACAATTAACTAATGCCTCCTTTTTTCTTTATTCTTATTGAAACCCACATAACACAAAATGAACTTTGTTTTTGGAAATGTACAATCCCGTGGCATTTGGTACATTCACAACGTTGTACAACGCTCACCTCTAATTTCAAATCATAACTGGCTTTTTTCATGCCTGGTATCTCCTTTGACCTTGCTTTGTGGTGCCTCAGGGAAAGAATGCAAAGTAGAAATGCAGAAAGAAAATGAGCCATTGCTGTGGTCTGGATGTTTCCCTCCCCCCAAAATGCATATGTTGAAACCCTAACCCCCAAGGTGATGGTATTAGGAGGTGAGGCCTTTGGGGGTGATTAGGTCATGAAGGTGGAGCCCTCACGAATGGGATTAGGGTTCTTATAAAAGGGGTCCCACAGAGATCCCCTGCCCCTTCCACCACGTGAGGACTCATTGAGAAGGCTCCAGCTATGAACCAGGAAGCGGGTCCTCACCAGAATGCAACCATGCTGGCCTTGATCTCGGACTTCCAGCCTCCAGAACTGTGAGAAATAAATGTCTGATGTTATAAGCCACCCGGGCTGTGGTATCTTGTTATAACAACCTGATCAGACTAAGACAGTCGTTTCTTGGCTTTTGGTTTCAAAAACCTGGACCCCAGAAGCCTAGAAAGTTCTCTCATATGTAGATAGAGATTGGGGGAATAGGATGAATAGGATTTTAAAAAGCATCCTGATCCACCCGAGGGCAGACAGCAGAAGCAAGAAGAACTACAGTCCTGCAGCCTGTGGAACAAAAACCACATTCACAGAAAGACAGACAAGATGAAAAGGCAGAGGGCTATGTATCAGATGAAGGAACAAGATAAAACCCCAGAAAAACAACTAAATGAAGTGGAGATAGGCAACCTTCCAGAAAAAGAATTCAGAATAATGATAGTGAAGATGATCCAGGACCTCAGAAAAAGATTGGAGGCAAAGATCGAGAAGATGCAAGAAATGTTCAACAAAGACCTAGAAGAATTAAAGAACAAACAACAGAGATGAACAATACAATAACTGAAATGAAAACTACACTAGAAGGACTCAATAGCAGAATAACTGAGGCAGAAGAACGGATATGTGACCTGGAAGACAGAATGATGGAATTCACTGCTGCGGAACAGAATAAAGAAAACGAATGAAAAGAAATGAAGACAGCCTAAGAGACCTCTGGGACAACATTAAACACAGCAACATTCGCATTATAGGGGTCCCAGAAGGAGAAGAGAGAGAGAAAGGACCAGAGAAAATATTTGAAGAGATTATAGTCAAAAACTTCCCTAACATGGGAAAGGAAATAGCCACCCAGGTCCAGGAAGCGCAGAGTCCCATACAGGATAAACCCAAGGAGAAACGCGCTGAGACACATAGTAATCAAATTGGCAAAAATTAAGGACAAAGAAAAATTATTGAAAGCAGCAAGGGGAAAATGACAAATAACATAAGAGGGAACTCCCATAAGGTTAACAGCTGATTTCTCAGCAGAAACTCTACAAGACAGAAAGGAATGGCATGATATACTTAAAGTGATGAAAGGGAAGAACCTACAACCAAGACTACTCTACCCGGCAAGGATCTCATTCAGATTCGATGGAGACATCAAAAGCTTTACAGACAAGCAAAAGCTAAGAGAATTCAGCACCACCAAACCAGCTCTACAGCAAATGCTAAAGGAACTTCTCTAAGTGGGAAACACAAGAGAAGAAAAGGACCTACAAAAACAAACCCAAAACAATTAAGAAAATGGTTATAGGAACATACACATCAATAATTACCTTAAACGTGAATGGATTAAATGCTCCAACCAAAAGACACAGGCTTGCTGAATGGATACAAAAACAAGACCCATATATATGCTGTCTACAAGAGACCCACTTCAGACCTAGGGACACATACAGACTGAAAGTGAGGGGATGAAAGAAGATATTCCACACAAATGGAAATGAAAAGAAAGCTGGAGTCGCAATACTCATATCAGATAAACTATCAGAATGTTACAAGAGACAAGGAAGGACACTACATAATGATCAAGGGATCAATCCAAGAAGAGGATATAACAATTATAAAAATATATGCACCCAACATAGGAGCACCTCAATACATAAGGCAACTAATAACAGCTATAAAAGGGGAAATCGACAGTAACACAATAATAGTGGGGGACTTTAACACCCCACTTCAACCAAGGGACAGATCATCCAAAATGAGAATAAATAAGGAAACAGCTTTAAGTGACAGAATAGGCCAGCTAGATTTAATTGATATTTATAGGACATTCCATCCAAAAACAGCAGATTGCACTTTCTTCTCAAGTGCACATGGAACGTTCTCCAGGATAGATCACATCTTGGGTCACAAATCAAGCCTCAGTAAATTTAAGAAAATTGAAATCATATCAAGCATCTTTTCTGACCACAACGCTATGAGATTAGAAATGAATTACAGGGGAAAAAAAACGTAAAAAACACAAACACGTGGAGGCTAAACAGTACGTTACTAAATAACCAAGAGATCACTGAAGAAATCAAAGAGGAAATCAGAAAATACCTAGAGACAAATGACAATGAAAACAAGATGATCCAAAACCTATGGGATGCAGCAAAAGCAGTTCTAAGAGGGAAGTTTATAGCTATACAAGCCTACCTCAAGAAAAATCTCAAACAATCTAACCTTACACCTGAAGGAACTAGAGAAAGAAGAACAAAAAAATTCCAAAGTTAGCAGAAGGAAAGAAATCATAAAGATCAGAGCAGAAATAAATGAAATAGAAACAAAGAAATCAATAGCAAAGATTAATAAAACTAAAAGCTGGTTCTTTGAGAAGATAAACAAAATTGATAAACCATTAGCCAGACTCATCAAGAAAAAGAGGGAGAGGAATCAAATCAATAAAATTAGAAATGAAAAAGGAGAAGTTACAACAGACACTGCAGAAATACAAAGCATCCCAAGAGACTACTACAAGTAACTCTGCCAATAAAATGGACAACCTGGAAGAAATGGACAAATTCTTAGAAAGGTATAACCTTCCAAGACTGAACCAGGAAGAAATAGAAAATATGAACAGACCAATCACAAGTAATGAAATTGAAACTGTGATTAAAAATCTTCCAACAGGGGGCTTCCCTGGTGGCGCAGTGGTTGAGAGTCCGCCTTCCGATGCAGGGGACACGGGTTCGTGCCCTGGTCCGGGAGGATTCCCACATGCCGCGGAGCGGCTGGGCCCGTGAACCATGGCCGCTGAGCCTGCGTGTCCGGAGCCTGTGCTCCGCAACGGGAGAGGCCACAACAGTGAGAGGCCCACGTATCGCAAATAAATAAATAAATAAAATAAAGCCGTTTATAGCAGCCATCCTCACAGGCTCCCTCACCCAAAAGAGGCGGCAGAGGAGTTGAGGGGGCTGGAACCATCCTCTTCGGTTCGGTCACGTCTTGGCGGTTGGTCTATTGGCTCTGACCTCAGGAAGCCGTTGATGAAACAGGTACGGCTGGCATCTCCGTGAGGTCTCTGTGTGGCTGCTTGGGCTTCCTCACAGCATGGTGGCTACGTCCAGGCACAAGCATCCCACAAGAACAAGGAGGAGATGCACCGTAGTTTTATGACCCCGCTTTAGAAGTCACATGGCATCACTTCTCTGCTCTGTTGGTTGAGGCTGTCTTGAGGGTCTGTCCAGGCTCAGGAGTGGGGGAAGGACCTTGAGGAAGGGAAGCAAGGCTCTAGAAGAACACGTGGGGCATCTTTGGAAAACCTACTCCGCCACACCAGCTTCTACTGAAGGGTCACCTCGCCTGGCCTTAGCGTGCCCAAGACAGGCACCCTGTCTCTCGACAGAACTGCCCCTCCACAAGGCACCTGACTCCAGAAAGCTGCCCAGCTTACATCCGTCTGTGACCTGAAGGAGAAAGAAACTTGCTCAAGGTTTATCTGTCGTAGCAGCTAGTGGTGCTTATGCTGACTCATAAAACCATCTAAACATGGAAGCTGTGATTGCCTTGGTTTTCTCATGAGGTTGTAGGAAAAACACACACGACTGCAAGATTCATTGCCCTAAGATTCTCCCCCCTTAATTCTCATAATAATCAATATGATCTCCGTTCAGTTTCAACATTTACAAAGAGCTTTTATCCCCTCTCACTAAATCAGGGTAACCACACCCAACCCAAGACTTGTTGATTTCACCACCCCAATACCTCCAGACCCCATGGGCCTCTCTCTGTCTCCCCAGGCATCCTGGCCTGGGCTGTCCTCCGCCTGTCTCCCTGACCCACTGCAGGGACCTTCTCACCAGTTTCCGCATGCACACTCTGTTCCCACTCCATCCTTCCAGCTCCCCTGCTTACAACCGTGCATTGCTTCCATTTCTCTTAAGACAGAGTCCAAAATCCTCACCATGGCTATGGGGCCCCTCTGCTCCAGCCCCTGTGGCTTCATCCCAGTTCCTCTGAAGCTGCTTAGTCACACGCACCACTTTTCATGAGCCACCCGTGGCCACTGGAGTGTATTTCCTACAAAATGACGATAAGAGTTCCTTACCAGCTGCTGTGAGAACCTAATGAGATAGGAATTAGGAACATGCCCAAGGATAGAAAGAATGCACAAGAAAATCTCCCTTTACCAAAAAAAAAAAAAAAAAATTGGGCAATTCACATAATAGATTCCGCTAAAAAAAAAAGTGTTGAGGAGGAATATTTATTATGCAAAAAAGTTCGTAATATACTGCAAAGAGAAAAAGGAGACATCCAAGTATGCTGATGAGTAGGCCACTAATTTTGTAAACGTGTGTACTTCGTAGTTTTACACAAATATATAATTTTATAATTATCTATAAATCATTGACAAGTTATAAATACGTATAATTTATGTGGGTGTGGGTGGGTGTGTACATATTTTTAAAACCACAAGATCATTACCAAGATATTAGTAGTGGTTATCTCTGAGAGGCAGGATGCATGAAAGACGTTTAATCTTTGTGTTTTCTGTGGGTTGGTTGTTTTGTTTTGTTTTTGAATTTTTTTGCATTGAGCATGAGCTGTTTGTAATTCGAAGGTGAAGTTGACCATCCCCTGTGTGAGGAGAGGCTGTGCTACTTGGACAAAGGGTACAGGATTCTTGAATCTGTGGTACCTACTGAATCTGTTTAGTATTTTGAATTATAGATAAACTAAACCATCTGTTTAAAACTGAACAAAACGCTGTTCTACGTTCTATCATTTGTCTGTGAAAAGTAGTTAAGATAGAACTGATGTATCCTAATAGACGTTTGCAGGCAAGGAACGTTAGTTAAGTGGCCCTGAGTCTGATTGGCAGGAAGTTGCTTTGTGTCGTTTGTCAGTTTGGCTCTTTTTCATATGACCTGGTTTGAACGAGGCTCAAAGGGACAGTTCTACCTTGATCTTGGATTTTTGACCCGCCTGGCCTCCCAGACACCTGGTGAACCCTCTCTGCTGAGGTGGATGGGAGGGCATCCCTGTAGCGTCACAAAGATCTACCTGGAAGGGGACAGTGCACAGGTGCGACAGTGACACAGGAGAGGGGCCCAGGTCGGGGGTGGACAGGTGTGAAGGCATCAGGCAGGGGAGCCTGAGCACGGGTGGGGAGATGGTCTCAGGAGCTGCACTGGACAGAACTCCAGCTGGACAGACATCTGCTCTGAGTGTAGCCAAGATAACCAAGGAAGGGAGTGTAAGTGGAAAAGCAAGGCCAAGGCCGGGCGGTGGGAAATGCCGGTATTGTGTGGTCAAGGGTGTGAGGAGGGACCAGTGAAGAGTTCAGTGTAGCGGGAGGACACTTGAAGGACTCTCTCCCAGAAGAAGTCAGGGAGCAAGGGGGCGCAGAGACGGGGATGGGGCCCAGCAAAGCCTGGGGGGCAGGGGTGGGGGGCAGTTCCAGTGGCCCAGGGGCCGCCCTCTGCAGAAGGCACAGGTGCACCAAATCTTGAGGGGGACCCGTCAAACCATAACCGGGACCCCAAGGGATGAAGGCTGAGCAACGCAGCGTCCCCTGCAGCCTCTGCTGAAGATGTGCGCGGCCCTTGGACAGATACAACGTCCCTGGAGAAATGCCCTTTCTCTCAAACATCTTCATCAGGTACCCCAAGGGCAAAGGGTGAGTGCAAACCCCCAGGAGAGGCAGGGTCCTAGTCCAGAGCGGCCAGCACAACGAGAGATAAAACCTGGAGCTTTCGCTTTAAATGAGTGACCGTTTGGTATTTCTACTCTTAAGCTGCCTGATTCCCCCATGAAGTCAGCAGCTCTCAAGTCTTAGAGTCAAGACAGCAACGTCATCTCTCACCAGGTCCCTCCAGGACTCCACAGGTCCTCCTGGGATGCTTGGTTGTCTGAGTTCAGCTTCCATCCTAGGACCCTCATTCATACTCTATCTCATGGTCCGTTCATTCTCCTGGCAGACTCCAAGCGAACGTCAGATGCCAGAGGGATTCTTTTTCCTTCCAACACTGTGGAGGCAAAACAGATCTCCCAGATGTGGGAGCCGCCCTGCCAGTTCAGAAAATGATGGAGAAGCCGGAGTCTCAGTTCATCTGAACACGAAGGCTCAAGCCTGGCTTCTGTACTCAGTCGTGTCACCTGAGCCTTCCTGGAGCGGAAGACCACACTCGGGTCTGCAGACAGAAAACGCTGGACGTGACCTTCTCAGAGCTGGGCGCACACGTCCGCTCACCCCCAGGGGACATGAGACAGGTGCAGAGGGAGCGGTGCGCTGGACTGTTTGCTCAAGGCGAACTTGAACAGCCAACAAAAGAGGCTCTAGAGAGCACAGCTGAGGATCAGAGCCCCATCGCCGCGCTGCCCCACTGCACTTAGAAAGCCTCCGACAGGGAAGAGGCAGGCGGGCAAGCTGACTCAGCATCTTATCCTCTCGGGTACCGATCACTGGTAGCTGCCCCACACCCACCCCTGCAGGGCCTCCCCGTCTCCATGACGACAACATCTCAAAGGTAGTAAAGGGAACCCGGAGACACGTCCTAATCTCCCTCTTCTTCTTCCTGATCTTTCCTGATTTTCACCGCTCCCGTCAAGACCGTCATCCGATGCCCCAGACTCCTCGCCTTCACCTCGATGATTAAGACCTGCAGGTCTGAGCTCTGCCATTTGTCCTCTACCTGCACCCACACCTGTGCCTCCGTCACACCTCCTTCTGGACCGCACTCCATTGAATCCACATCTGAAGTGTCTCAAATATGTCTCCTGGATTTGGTCATCAAGAAGTTATCCCAGGGCTTGTGCAGAACCTTCCCGGGCGCGGGGGGCCCGTAAGATGGATTGTGGTAGCCTGAGGAGTGGGCAGGAAGGAGGGTGTGGAGATGGAGCTTTTGAAGGTGATGGAGTGTTCTAGATCGTCATTGCGGGAGAGGTTCCATGACTCCATCTGTCAGCATCCACAGAAGTGCACACTGAAAAGGATGGATTTCACTCGGTGTAAATTACACGTCAGTGCCTTCAGTATACAGAAATATAGAATAAATCATTCGTGGTCATTTCAACAATGACCACTTTCCGCTTCAAATACTCCTGTGCCTTTCACTCATCACATTTCAGAGGCCGCTCCTGTAAGACAGCGAACATAAATATTTCCCTCCTGCTCCGTTTTCTACTTTCTCTGCTCACCAATTTTCTCATTTTCCCCTCAGCATAGATTTTCCTCGCTTCCCTTAATAGGCTCCGTTCTATAATTAGTCCGCTCTGGTCATTTTTTTATCATGTATGTTTTATTTCTAAAATATTCACTACTGCGGCTGTCCCATCACGCCTGAATTCCCAATTCCCTGATCACCATTTTTACAGTCGTACAGTAGTAATAATCTCTTCTATTTCGGTGGTGCCTTTTTTTTTTTCTTTTTGTCTGATGAACAAAAATGTACCTTGAAGGTATTTTATATCCCTGGGAGGTAGTTAGGGAAGGAAAAGAGATTTTGCAGATGGATAAATATAGGCACAAAACGCTGTGCAGGGCGCAAGTCACGGAAGATGGCGTTGAACGTTGGCCAGAGCTCAGCTCAGAGCTTCGTATCCCAAGAAGGGTGTGGCCCCGTCACCCCACTGCTCCCGCCTCTGCCCCCTCCAAGCCGGGGAGAATCTAGAGTCAGCCCCATTCACCTCTGGGTGGGAGCCAGACTGGGCCTCTCTCTTTACAAGGTGGAGCACAAAATCGGCCCCCTCCCCTCTTAACACAAGAGACTCTTCCTGAGGGTTAGGGTAGAAAATGACCAAAAATGGAAAGGTCATGCGCACACAGTGCTTACCTGGAGAGAAGTAAGGCATTTCTCCAAATCCAGAGGCTGCCTTTGCTAAGTCCCCTGACTATAGTTTTGTGAGCACACAGTACCCCCTTCCACCCAGGGGCAGGTCTGGAGACAAGACCCACCCTACGGGGGCACCTTTGGGCATTGTTTCCCCAGCCAACCCCCCCCCCCCCCGCCCGCCGCCAATAGCTTTCTGGATCCAAGCCTTTCTCTCAACAAACACAGGGCTTCTGGCTTGCTGGGCTGTCCCAGATTCTCCTCTTTTCTGGAAATACGTTGTCCCAGCACACAGTCAGCACCAAACAGGGTCAGCCTTTAGAGCAACGTGGGATGCGTGGGGTACAGACCACACACACAACCGTTAAGCTGTGCAAAGCGCTCTGCAGCCGACCCGACCGCCTGTAACCAGTCCTGGTGGCGCTAACAGGCAACCTGACCACTGTTCCGCGAGCTCCCCTCTGGGCTGGGCACGTCACACACGCAGGTTGCCATGGATGCAAGAAGGTGCAGGTCACTCCGGGAATAAGCGAATGAGCGGGGATTTGGACCACAGACCACACTCCTTCTCCTGCCTTCTCTTTACATAAATCATAAACACGGGACCTCGCTGGGATGGGCAGAGGGTTTTCTTCCAAATCTTTTGACCCCCTCGCGTAACTACCTCCCTCCAGTGTTACGGCAGGTTTTGTTCTCCAAAAGTGGCCACAGCCGTATCTCCCATCCCAACTGCTCTTCTTAAAATATTACCTTGACACTCCTGTGGAGTGATGGGGGCCGTGTCCCTTCCCCTTGTACCTGGGCAGGTTTGAAAGACTAGACTTATGTACTCATTCTTTTTTTTTTTTTTTTTTGCGGTACGCGGGCCTCTCACTGCTGTGGCCCCTCCCGTCGCGGAGCGCAGACTCAGCGGCCATGGCTCACGGGCGCAGCCGCTCCGCGGCATGTGGGATCCTCCCGGACCGGGGCACGAACCCGTGTCCCCTGCATCGGCAGGCAGACTGTCAACCACTGCGCCACTAGGGAAGCCCCTCATTCATTTTTTTTTAGGGTTTTGATTTGTTTGTTTGGAGTTTTTTTGTTTGTTTTTGGTGGGGGTTTTTTGTTTGTTTGGTTGTTTTTTGTTTTTTTGTTTTTGCCACACCACGAGGCATGCGGGATCTTAGTTCCCCGACCAGGGATTGAACCCTGGCCCCCTGCAGTGGAAGCACGGAGTTTTAACCACTGGACCGCCAGGGAATTCTCCTCATTCATTTATTTTGTAAATATTTCTTGAGCACCACCTATGTGCCTGGCAGCCTCACTCAGGTTTTAAACACTTAAGACTCTACTTTTACATTTAAGGAGAAAAATTCCCCCCTTGCAGGGGGCTCCCCCTCTTCTGCCCAAGCGCCCCATGTTCTAGTCACCCAGGTGACCCTTATGCCCCCAAACTCCTTGCACTTTCCAGCCTCAGGGCCTTTGCACATGCTGTTCCTCCATCATAAATGCCGTCCCTTCTTTGTCTAATTGGGAAAAAATCATACATCCTTTAAGACCTAGTGCAATGTTACCTGGTTTCCAGAACATTCCAACACCCGCCTCCCCAGCAGGGTCGGCTTTTCCCGCATCTGTGCCCCTACAGTACTTTGTCACTAGTGTGAGTGTCCACCTCTGCCTATACTTTGGGCCCCGAGGGTTGGGTTCATACAGAAGACAAGGTATGTGATCAATAAGTGATTTTTTTTAGGGAGGAAATAAATGAATAAGCACATCCGACCTGTTTCGACTTCTGCCCCCGGGAGGGTTTTGCACACTTAGTGGCCCCCCTCCCTCCGAAGGCTCAGACGTCTCTCATTCTCTGCTCAGAGGGAAACTGCTCGTTCTCGTGGATGGCCACTCCCACACAATGCAAATAATCGCTTTCTCGTGGCCGTAGAAAAGCTTTTGTTTGAGCTGGGCGGCAGCTGTCTTAAATGGAAGGCGCCAGTGCAAATAAAAGCGAAGCAGCGAAGCTTCGGGGCGCCCAGGCCCCACGCACCTGCTGGCCCAGAAGCCGTGAGCCCCTGCAGGGTGAGAGGGGCGAGCAGCGGGGGCCGCTGGGCTCTGGAGGCGACTCCTGAGGAAAAGCCAAAGCACCCTCCCACCTGCCTCTTCCCGCCGCTCTCCTCTGTCCTCATAACGCTGGGTGCCTGCCCGGAGTTGTTCTGTTTTTCCAAAACTCTCCTGTGATCCTTACCGTACCCCCTGCGAGGGCGGAATGCAGCTCTGATCATCCCGCCACATCCCAGCTGAGCCCCAGCGGCAGGACAGCAGTGTATTTACCCAAGCAAGTGTGCAGGCGGGGGCCGCCTCCCGTGGCCGGAATCAGACACGAGCTGAGGCTCCCCGGGCAGACGGACCACGTGGAAAAGCCGCGCGTGGATCAGGGCGGCTGGCATCCGCCAGTGTGACAACGGCCTCTCAGGGGGAGGGGCAGCCCGCGTCCTGATGGTGGGGATGTCATTGCTTCCCTCCTTTCTAAAGAGCTGCGTGTGCTCTGAGACTCAGCATGGCGGGGCGGGGGTGGAGGTGGGGGTGCAGAATCCATGAGTCAGGACCCAAGCTCCCAGTTCGGGTTCCTCCACGGACGGGCCCTGTGACCTTGTACAGAGCCTCAGCCCCTGCCCCCCGGGGCCTCCTGTAAGAAGAAGATGGGCCAGCACATCGGTGGTCTTCCGCCCACGAGGTCTCAACGATCAGAAAGACCCGCATTTCCGAGAAAGACGTTACAGGGGCAGAGACAACGCACTAACATCTGTAATGGTCACAGAGCTCTGGTTTCCAGCCTAGACTATATCTGGCGCCACCCAGGAAGAGGTTCTGCTTCCAAGTCAGATGGCGTCTGAGCAGAAGCGTCCAGAGCTTGAGTCCTGCCATCGGGAAGATCTGGGCTCAAACCCAGCCCCTCCCACGCGGCGTGATCTTAGGCAAATTGTTTAACCTCTTCGGACTTCAGTTTGCTTGTCTGTAAAATAAGTCTACACGAGGGAGCTGGTAATAGTATCTGCACCAGGGCACGGAGCATCGTTGTGAAGATTAAATGAGGTGATACATGCACCCGGAAACATGTTCTAGAACATCGGTGGGCACGCCCTTTGTAAGAGTCCAAACTAGAAAGAGCTCCAGTGTCCATCAGTAATAGAAAGGATAAATAAACTGGATATTCACAGAGTGGATACTAGACAGCAACACAGATGAACCAGGATATGGACAAACCTCATGAAAGTAATATTAGGTTCGTGAAGGCCGCCACAGAAAGGAACGTCCTGTGTGATTTCGTTCGTGGGAAATGTAAACGGCAGGTAAAGCTCAGCTGTGGTGTCAGAGGTCCGGGTAGCACTCAGGGGTGCCTGGGTGGTGACCAAAAGGGCACACAGGGACTCTGCTGGGGTGCTGGTAAGGTTCCGGTGCTTGACCTGGTGGCGGTGACGCCGATGGGGTCCCTTTGGGAAGTCCACTCGTGGTTTGCTCCCTTTCCGTACACGTATGAGTCCAACACCCAAGTGTCACAGCAGAGAATCCCACATGTGCTTTGGACAGGCAAGGGCTTCGGAGGGGGGAGGGGGAGGACCCCCAGGTTCCTGCATCGCCACCTCCAGGTATAACGTTCACTCCAGAACTGCCTGGAATCGCAGGTGTTGTGTTGTTACCAAGGAAAACCAGCACCCCTGGATGGGCTGTGTCAACGGGCCGATGTACAGGGTTTGGCGACCAGGAATCCGTGCTTCCCTGAGGCGAGGACTTGTGTGTTAGTCATTAATGTGGGTTGTGGTTCCCGGGAGATCCACAGGGGAGACAGAGCAGACAAGGGAAGGCAGGACTTCGGGGCAGAGTCCAGGCCTCTGGAAAGTAGGTTACACCTCAGGGTTTGACTCGGGCAAGGGAGCTGGGCTTTCATATTCTCACACCTGTCGGTCCTCGGCCGAGGGCTCACCTGGGAGATGAAAACCCCTTGATCTCTGCGTGGGCAGGCAGAGCAGCTCAGGTGCGGCCATCCGAAGCTAAGCCTCCCTTGGTACTTTCACCTCTTGGTGAAAAGAATCATGGGAACATGGGGGAGCTCGGATAGCCTCACCCTACTGCAACATGAGGACCTCGAGTCTAGACTTTGACCTCCTGGCTTTTCCCGGGTGTCTCCGTTTCAGAACTGGGGAGATGGGAGGCTGCCCGCCTCGCTGGAATCACACATCAACTTCATCTGGCTCCGGGGCATTGATAAATCGTTACACGATGTGCTGCTCGCTTTGGTTTCCTCTGGAAAACGAGGCCAAGGATGCTTTCGAATTGCCGACGCCAGCCCAGAAGACCTGGCCCGCTTGGCCTCCGGGTCTCCCCTGCAGACCTCCCTGGGACCACGACCCACGTAAATGACCTGCACATAAACCCTCATCTCAGCGTTTGCTTCTGGGGACCCGGACCTAAAACGGAGGAGAGAATGGATTCCATCAACTTGGAGCTTTGGAAACGTGAGGCCCAGAGCTGCCCGCCTCCTGCCTCCCACACATGCCTGTGGATCCGGTTTTGCAAACAGAGCGAGTCGCTTGCAACAAGCTTGCGAGAGGCTGTCATCATTTCCAGGATTTGCTCTTGCTCAAGCTGTGCTGTTTTCTTTGGGAACACAGATGTGCTCCCCCAGGCCAGACCCCAGGCTTCATTTCTAGTCCCCAGCGTGGAACTCGGATGCATCTTCCCATAAAAATAACAGCGACGGCTAACATCAGTATCCATGCGCCACCGCTGACCACACCCGCTCCCCAAAAACACCTTCGTATCCCGTGCATCGCCCAACTTGAATTTGTCAAGTGCTCACCTGAGTCCTTCCTCCAGTTTGACGGGGGAAAAGAACATTCTCCTCTCCTGGAATCAAGGCTCCTCTACAGGACAGAGAGTGAGAACTCACTCTGTTATCCGAATAGACCCGGGATCCAGGGCTTCCCAGCTGCCCACCCTCGGACAGGCCACTGGCCTCTGTCCTCGGTGCAAAGGCCCCGAGAACACTAACCTCTCAGGATTATAGTGAGCGTTGCAGATAATACTAAATGGGACATTGGCATATGGAAAGGTGCTTCACGGCACCGACCATCCAAGAAACACCAAGAAAGATTACAATGCGATACCAGGTTGGGCAAAAGTAAACTCTCTCCCATCGCATGGGAGCACAACACGGTACAGCGACATGGGAAGTGTATTTGGTAGTGCCTGCTGGAGCTAACTATACACGTTCCCCATGCCCCAGTCAGCTCGCTAATCCGCAAGAGGAAGAAGGGCGTGGACCCACCCAAAGGACCATTCAGGCGTGTCCCTGCAGCTTTCCTTACAACAGGCAAAACCTGGAAGCAACTCAAATGTCTGTCACCGGTGACTGGGTAAGTAGCATGGGTGTATAGGCTGTAACAATGAAATACGATACAGCAGTGAGAGTGAACCAAGCCCATTCCGACACCATGTGAGCCCCACATACACCACACTGAGCACAGTTAGAGTGTATGTACTGTACGAGTCCATTCAGATCAAGTTCAAAGACAGGCAAAACTGTCTTAGTCCTTTCAGGCTGCTCTAGCAAAGCACCACAGACTGGGTGATTGTGAACGACAGGAATTTATTTCTCCCAGCTCTAGAGGCCGGAAGTCCCAAATCAGGGCGCCAGCATGGCCGAGCTCTGGTGAGGACCCTCTTCTAGGTTGTAAATGCCTTTAACTAGAATGACCACACAACCCGGCAATTCCGCTCCTAGGTAGGTACCCAAAAGAACTGAAGACAGGAGCTGAAACGAAAACGTGGACGCTAACGTCCATAGCAGCATTATTCACCACAGCCAAAGGGTGGAAACAACCCAAGCGTCCATCTATTGGTGAATGGATAGACAAAATGTGATTTTTTTTATCATCTTTATTGGAGTATAATTGCTTTACAATGTTGTGCTGGTTTCTGCTGTATAACAAAGTGAATCAGCTATATGTATACATATATCCCCATATCTCCTCCCTCTTGCGTCTCCCTCCCACCCTCCCTATCCCACCCCTCTAGATGGTCACAGAGCACAGAGCTGATCTCCCTGTGCTATGCGGCTGCTTCCCACTAGCTATCTGTTTTACATTTGATAGTGTATATATGTCATCTCGCTTCATCTCAGCTTACCCTTCCCCCTCCCCGTGTCCTCAAGTCCATTCTCTACGTCTGCGTCTTTATTCCTGTCCTGCCCCTAGGTTCTTCAGAACCATTTTTCTTTTTTTAGATTCCATATATATGCGTTAGCATATGGTATTTGTTTTTCTCTTTCTGACTTATTTCACTCTCATACAGTAGATTTTTTTAATTGATTGAAGTATAGTTGATTTATAATGTGTTCATTTCTGCTGTACAGCAAAGTGATTCAGTTACACATATACATATATTCCTTTTCACATTCCTTTCCATTAAGGTTTGTTACAGGATGTTGAATCTCATTCCCTGTGCTCTACAGTAGGACCTTGTTGTTTATCCATTCTATGTATAAGAGTTTGCATCTGCTAATCCCAAACTCCCCATCCATCCCTCCCCCAGCCCCTTCCCCTCGGCAACCACAGGTCTGTTCTCTACGTCTGTGAGACTGTTTCGTAGATAAGTTCATTTGTCATACGGTAGATTTTATTCCTCCATGAAAGGAATCCAGTACTGATACATGCTAGAATGTGGTTGAACTTGAAAACATGATGCTAAGTGAAAGAAACCAGGCTCAGAAGGACACACAATGGTGTGATTCCATTTCTGTGAAATAGCGCAATAGCAAATCCATGGAGACAGCAAGGAGGTGAATGATTCCCAGGCTGGGAGGGCAAGGGGCGTGGGGGAGGGGGGAGGACGGGACTGGGGGCAGTGACTGCGTCATGGGTGGGGTTTCAGTTGGGCGTGATGAAAAAGTTCTGAAACGCGATAGCGGCGCTGGTCTCGCGACACTGTGAATTACTTGATGCCACTGAAGTGTACCCTTTACAATGATGCAAATGAGAGAGTTTATGTTGTGTGCATTTTGCTGCACCCGCAAAACGTTAAACCTGGAGTTACCATAGGGCTCAGCAATTCCACTCTGAAGTGTGGAGCCCAGAGAATTGAAAACACGTGTCCACACAAAAAGCTGTCCAGAAACGTTCGTAACGGCATGATTCCTCACAGCCTTCAGGTGGAAACAACCCAAATAACCATCGCATGAGGAATGGGTGTTTGGGTTTCCTAGGGTTGCTGAAAGAAATTACAGCAAACCAAGTGACTTAAAACAATAGAAACATATTGTCTCACAGATCTGGAGGCCACAAGTCAGAAATCAGGGTTTCGGCAGGGCGGAAACCTGTAGGGGAATCCTTCCCTGCCTCTTCCAGCTTCTGGTTTTGCGGACAATCCTTGGCATTTCTGGGCTTATAGCTGCATCACTCCAATCTCTGCCTCTGTTGTCACATGGCCACCTTCTCTCTATGTATCTTGTGAGGACGTTGGTCATCGTGGATTAAGGGCTCACCCCAGGATGACCTTATTTTAACTAATTCCTCTGTAACAGCTCTATTTCCAAAAAAGGTCACATTTCTGAGGAACTAGGGGTTAGGGTTTCATCTGTGCTTTCGGAGGACACAATTCAACTCCTAACCATGGATACATGAAATGTGGTGTGTCTACACAATGAGGTACGATCCAGCCATGGGAGGGGATGCAATACTGACACATGCTACACCGTGGGTGAAACCCGAAGGCCTAATGCCAGGTGGGAGAAGCTGGACACAAAAGGTCACGTAGAGTACGTACGACGCCATTTATATGAAATGAGATGCCCAGAACCGGGAAATCCATAGACACAGAAAGCAGCTTATAGAGTCTGTGGGGAAGGACAGAATGCAGAGTGACCACGAATGGGTCTGGAGTTTATTCTAGGGGTGATGAAAATGATCTAGAACTAACCAAAGGCATCAGTTGCACGACTTCGCAAATATACTAAAAACTACCCAATTGTACACTTTAAAAGGGTGAATTTATGGTATGTCAATTACATCTCAATCGAAAAAAAAATTACCCCATCAAGAGGGTGAAAAAAGAAAACAAGCCCCAAAGTGGGAGAAAATATTTGCAAACCATTTATTTACCAACCGACTTGTATTCAGTATCTATTTAAAAGAAAAAAAAAGAACTCTCAAAAGTCAATAGTAGGGCTTCCCTGGTGGCGCAGTGGTTGGGAGTCCGCCTGCCGATGCAGGGGACGCGGGTTCGTGCCCCGGTCCGGGAGGATCCCACATGCCGCGGAGCAGCTGGGCCCGTGAGCCATGGCCCCTGAGCCTGCGCGTCCGGAGCCTGTGCTCCGCAACGGGAGAGGCCACAGCAGTGAGAGGCCCGCGTACCGCAAAAAAAAAAAAAAAAAAAAAAAAAAAAAAAAAAGTCAATAGTAAAAAACAACCTAATTAGAAAACGGGAGAAAGACATGAAGAGATATTTCACTGAAAAATATATACAGATGGCAGGTGAACCCATGAAAAGACTTCAGTATTGTCAGCCACAGGAGAAATGCCAATGAAAAGCACAGTGGGGTGTGACTACATCCAGACGGCTAAAATAAAAGATAGGGACAGCGCCCAAACCTGGCAAGGATGTGGAGAAACCGGATTGTACATGATTGCTGGTGGGAAAGTAAAATGGTACAGCCACTCCGGAAAATTGACAGTTTTTTTGTTTCGGTTTGGATTTTTAGCTGCGCTGAGCAGATTGCAGGATCTTGGTTCCCTGACCAAGGATTGAATCCGGACCCACGGCCATGAAAGCGCTGAGTCCTGACCACCGGTCTGCCAGGAAACTCCCTGTTTGACACTTTCTTACAAGACTCAATATGCACTTTTCATACAACCCAGAAATTACACTTTGGGGCATTTACCCAGAGATGAAAGCTATGGCGCACAGAAACTCCTGTTCAAGCAGTTTTACTCGTAGGGCCCCAAACTGGAAAGAACCTAGTTGCCTTTAAGGAAACTCTTACATCCACACCAGGGATACTACTTAGCAATAAAAAGGAACAAACTGTTGATACACATAAGAACTTTTATGCATCTCAAGGGGATTATGTTGGGGGGAAGGGAGGAGTGAGTCCCAAAAGGTTACATATTATATGATTCCATTTATATAACGTTCTTCAGATGGCAAAATTATAGTGATGGAGACAGATTAGTGGTTTCTAGGGGTTAGGCATGGGGGTGAGCGGATAGGAGGCTATAACGGAGCAGCACAAGGGAGACTTTTTTTTTAATTTTATTGAAGTATAGTTGATTTACAATGTTGTGTTAATTTCTGCTGTACAGCAAAGTGATTCTGTTTTATACATCTATATGTATATATATATACTTTTTCATACTCTTTTCCATTGTGGTTTATCACGGGATATCAAGTGTCGTTCCCTGTGCCATACAGTAGCGCCTTGTTGTTTATCCATCCTGTATATGAGAGTTTGCATCTGCTGACCCCAAACTCCCAATCCTTCCCATTAGGGGGATCTTTGTGGTGGCGGTGATCAGTTTTGTATCTTTTTGTTGTTGTTGTTGTTTTGCGGTACGCGGGCCTCTCACTGTTGTGGCCTCTCCCGTTGCGGAGCACAGGCTCCGGGTGCGCAGGCTCAGGGGCCATGGCTCACGGGCCCAGCCGCTCCGCGGCATGTGGGATCTTCCCGGACCGGGGCACGAACCCGTGTCCCCTGCATCAGCAGGCGGACTCTCAACCACTGCGCCACCAGGGAAGCCCAGTTTTGTATCTTGATTGTGGTGGTCGTTACGCAGATCTACACATGTGGTAAAAATTACATAAAAGTACACACACGCGCGCGTAACTGGTGAAATCTGAATAAACTCTGTGGTACAAATATCAATTTCCTGGTTATGACGTTGTACTATAATTATGCAAGATGTTACCATTGGGAGAAGCTGGAGGTAGGGAACAAGTGACCTCTGCATATTTTTGGAAACTTCTTGTGAATCTAGAACAACTTAAAAATAAAAAGCATTTTTAAAATAGCTGAAGAGCCAGTACTGCCTGGACGCTAACCATTCTGAAGAGAGCCCAGGCACAGCCAGCGTGGTCACCCCCATACTGGCGCATATAGGCCTCTCACAGACCCCAGGATGAAACCGAATGGAGGTGTCGTGGAAGGCTGCATCCCAGGAGGGGATGCACTGAAAAGATTCAGTGCCTTTAAAGATGGAAATGAGGGAAGAAAAGGGACACACTTCCTTGGTGTCAGGCCACTAAATGGCAGAGAAAGAAGCAGAAGAAGGACTCATCTGTCCCCTTGTCCTGCCACCTTCTCCAAGGCAGTACATGAGCTCCAACAAACCTGGCTACCTGGAAAGGAAAGTTCAGAGAGTTTGTGTATAACAAAGTTTGTTTATAACGATGGAAAACTGGCGACAACCTACGTGCTCATCAATAGGGGACTGATTAAGTAAATGACGATGTATCCGTGCAGTGGCCAGTGGGAAGTCCTTTAAAATCGTTTCCCAGCTAAATCCAAAATTTAGCCAGAGGAGAGGGGCCTCGCTGGGAGGGGTCTGGGCCTCCCATTCCAACATCGATCAGAGCAGCTCCATTTTATCTATTTTGTGAACTGAGCATCCCTTTAAGATTTTATTTTTTTTTAAGCTAGAAAACCACTAGTTAGTAGAATACTTATTAATATGAATATATTATTCATGATATTTATCTCTGAATAGTGGGATTATAGGTGATTTTGATCTTCCTTTTTTTTTAACCTGTATTTTCCCTTTTTCCCACAATAAATCTGAATGCATTGTTTCTATAAGAAGGAAAATATAGTGTGAGCCTTCTTTGGTCGAAAACCATGGAAAGTAACTCTAATTTAGGCAAAAAGAAGGAAGAATATTGGAGGCTGAGACAAAGCGCAAGACCTGCCCACCCAACGTCCATCATCTACCTCTTCCTTCCTAGCAGAAGCCTGATTTTCAGGCTAGGAATATGTCCAGCTAAATTGCACTTCTCAGTTTCTCTTAAAACTAGGCATTGTCATGCTATGGCAAATAAGATATAAATGGAAATCACTGGGTTGGAATGCTGGGAAAGCTTTTTTTTTAAGTGGTTGGCCATGCTGGCAAAGCGCTTTTGACCCTCCTCCCTTCCTTGTTTCTCCTGTATGGAATATCATTGTGATGGCCAGTGCCACAGCAGCAATTATGACCATATGAGACCTTGAGGATGGAAGCCACGTGCTGAGGATGGCTGGAGCAGAGAGGACGAGTCTGGAACATTGGTGACTCTGTGGAGCTACAGAGCAGACCTGGGCTGTCTACCTCTGACATTTAAGCCACTCTTTTTCTGCTGCCTGCAAACTCATCCCTAACCAATCCAGGGCTCAGAGGAGCAGTAGGAATCTGGAGAACCAGGCCTGGAAATGAGCAAGAACCAAGGCAGCTCAAGAGTTAAGAAGCGAGAACCATATCCGCAAAGTCATGGATGATCTTATCACCATCACATGATGATTCTCCTTCTCCAGGGAGCAGCTGGCTGAGTAAACAGTCATTGGTATGTGAAAACAAACCACACCCTTTCCTGGAAGCTAAGCTATAGGTTGGGATGAGGAGAGAGAACTTACCAGTCTATAAATTAGCCTTCTAAAAGGTCCCTCTTGGGAGATTTTGCTTGCCTACTGTTATATTTCCAGAGAGAAACTTACCCTCTCAGTGTCTCAAATAAGACAAGTGTTATGAATAGATGTGCCCACATTTCTCCACTGTGCTGAACTGTAAACTGTAGCCAATGGCTGGCGCCCACACCTCCACCAGGTGAGCCTTGCCAGCCCAGAGGTCCAGGATGTTTAGACAAGTTGATGAAGCCTGTCCCTGGCAGAACCGGAAGTACTACGGGGTAGATGCGAATGTGGCCTAACGTAGTGTTTGACAGGGAATGGGTGGATGGCAAAGCCCTCTGGAGTCCTGGAATTTCCATCTGGTACTTAGCAAAAGAATCAGAGTGTGACCTAACGTACAAGGGGTGGGGCCCTAACCCTAAGACAGAAGGTCCCACAAGGAGAGCCGGGGAGGATGGACAAGAACTTCACTCACTTTTATCCTCTTCATTCTTTTGCCCCAGATTCAATTTCCAGAGGAAGAAGAGTCTAGTTGGGTCTAGCGTGGGTCACAGACTCCCTTTTTGGGGAGGGCAGACTCCTATTTGTAAACTCCACCCCGCCTCCACTGAACTGTATCCGATGGGAAAGGGATTAGCGATTCCTCAAGGGAGATCAGAGAAGATGGATACCTGGGAAATAGATATATTTAAAATTTTTTTAATACGCAAATTTTAAATTAAACTTTTAAAAAAGAAAACAATTTAAAATTTACAGAGTTCAAGTTTTCATGCCCAGATGAATCTTGAAATCAACCTGAACACCGCTGTGGTTCTCTCAGGTCACACAAAGATAAATGAAGTGGTCCCCAGCATCAATGAGTCCCTCATCTAGAGGGGGAGCAAGATATACATGGGATAAACCATAAGATGATTGCTAAGACCTATTAAAGGTACCCGACCAGAGCACCATGGGAGAACAGAGAAAGGGGGTTGTTACTTTTGACCCTCCAGATCAGAGGAGGCTTCCTGGAGGAGGTGACATTTGAGTAGAAGATGAGAATGAAGATAGAGATTTGTACCAAAGGAGGTGGAGCTTTGAATGTCATGCTGAAGTTCCCTTTGGAAAATGGAGTGTCATTGAAGGCTTTTGAGCAGAGAGATAATATGGTCTTATCTCAGCAGCTGTGTAGAGATTAGATTGCCCCGGTGGGAAAGGTTAAAAGTTAGGAGACCCGTAAGAATATTGTTGCAGTCATTCAGATGAGCAACGATAAGGGGCTGCTTTGGAGACCAGGGAAGCCCGGCTAACAACGCAAAACCACATTGCAGGGAACTAGACTGGACAAGTCTCGATGAATAATTGGATGTTGGGGGTCAAAAGGAAAATAATTCGAGATTTCTGTCCTGGGTGATCTGGTGAATGGTGAAGCTATCCACCAATCTAGGGAACTCAGGAGCAGTGTGAGTGGGGAAGATGATGAGGTTGATTGGGGTCAGGTAGGGCTTGAGATGTTTGAGAGACATCCTGATGGAAGTACTCTACCGGCAGTTGGAAATCTCAGTCAGAAACTCAGGAAGCAAATGTTGGCAGTCATTACCTCTGAGCATTGAACAGTGGATGATTTTCGTCTGGTTATTTTTAGGATCCTTAGCGTGCATGTGTTTCTTGTCTAGTTACAAAAGAGAGTATCCTGGGTTTTGTTTGGTGGTTTTTTTGTTTTGTTTTGTTTTCAAGAAGAGCAACAGCAGGAGACAGGTTGGGATGGACAGAACTCGGGAACGAGATTGCAGAATCGGAGCTTGTTCAGTTCAGCACAGACAACACCCTGACTGAGCACTTCTCTTTGCCAGGCTCTGGGGGCGCTGCAGCAAACAGGACAGTGACCAAGACAGATGTAGTCCCCATCCTCAGCCCCGAGGGCTGGGGAGGTGCCAGGAGAGGAGAAATGAACAGACAGCTGTCGCACTTTGCCAAAAAGCGAGGAAGGGTAGATTCTAGAAGCCGCACAGCTGGACGGCTGGCTGGGCAAAACTTCTACACTCTTGTAGGCTCTGGGAGAAGGCACAGATAGATGGTCCCTAGGAGACTGCTTGGCTCCACAGAGACTGTTCATACCAGAGGAAACTCATTCCCCTTCCTTATTCCCTTTAGGATAAGACTAAAGAGACTGCATGTCTGGGTTTCAGCCAGACATTTGACAGAGGTCCTCCTGATGCCCCTCTGGGCGGGTTAGACAGCTATGGGCCAAGGGTAGTTGAGTGAGACTGATTCAGAAGACGCTGAAGGACTAGATGCAAAGTTTTGATGAATGGGTTGATATCAAGCCAGAGAAAGGTCGTGAGATCTCATGGGTCTCCTCTTGGCTCTGTCTTGTTTATCATTTAAAAAAAAGGGGGGGGGGACTTCCCTGGTGGCACACTGGTTAAGAATCTGCCTGCCAATGCAGGGGACACGGGTTTGATCCCTGATCCGGGAAGATCCCACATGCCGCGGAGCAACTAAGCCAGCAAGCCACAACTACTGAGCCTGCGCTCTAGAGCCCACGTGCCACAACTCCTGAAGCCCTCGCACCTAGAGCCCGTGCTCCGCAACAAGAGAAGCCACCGCAATGAGATACTGGCTCAGGATAAAGAAGAACTTAAGCAATCAAACGTCTCTGAAAAAAGAACTGGGAGGCCCTTTGTGCTGGGGAATCCCATCACCAGGTGTGTTTGAGCAGCCCCTGGATGACCACCTTCCATGAACAGGAACACAAGAGTCCAGTCCTGGATGAAAGGGTACGACAACAGCCTCTACAATCCCTTCACATCCGCGAGCGCCCTTTGGACGTATCCATCTAGAAGCCCGCCGTCTTGGCAAACTCAACATGTCTACAACTGAGCAGTTTGGTTGTATGGGAGGAATGGGGTCCCTGCAGCCAGTCGTACCTGGGTTCCCATCTGTATCTACACCTGTGCAGGTGTGTGCATTTGAGACAAGGCCCTCCACCCTTCCCTCCAGGGTCAGGCTCACAGCCCCCCGTAGTCCTTTTGTCTGTACCGGCCCACCCTGCCCCCCACCCCACTAGACCACTCCATTCTCCCTCAGCACCTCCTTTCCTCTGAACCCCCAAAGCGGCCGTTTTGTAAACCGTGATGCATGGTTCCTGTTCTTTTCCTTGGTAGTTTTCAAGCTTTGCAATAAAAGCAGTGGCTCTTTGCAGATAAGAGCCCAGCTAGCACTTCTCGGGATGACCCGGGGCCACGTCTTGCGCAAGATACACACTCAGGGAGAACGTGCTGATGGCTTTGAGGTCAGGGCTGGCCCCGGAGTTTGGGGCCATCCCTATAGAAGAGATTATGGTACTTTCCGAGTGACACAATGGCCCATAAACTCCCGCTTTGCTTGGCCAAGACCCGTTGTCACCAGGGAGAAGGGGAAACTGAGGAAATCTGTCGTTCGTGCAGACACACAGAGCCGTGCTTTCTGTTTTACCATCGCTGCACTTGCTTCCTGCCCAGCCCACTCCGCAGAGCTGTCTGCTTGTTTATCCCTTAGATCTCTCCTCCCAGGCAAGGTCAAAGCCCCTTCTTCTCTCCGTTCTGAGCACCGGGCGGCTCTCCTCGGTAGCACTTGTTCATAGTTTTCATGCGTTTGGGTGACGCTTCATCACCGACTGTTTTCTTTGCCCTCGATCTGTGTCCCCAGCACTTAGCAGGCTGCCCGTCACACAGTAATCAATCAATAAATGCTGGTTGAGTAACTGAATGAACGCTCTCCGGTTCCAGCCGATAAACATGAACCTCCCACCAGTGTCCGTCCAAGTCGTCCTGTTAGAGAATCGCACAGGGAGGGGTGCTGGGGTGACTCACACCCCCCACTTATCTGGGAAGCCAGAGGTCAAGGGAGGACCCCCTGGAAGAGCCCCGGCCAGTCCTGGCATTTACAGCTGGACCGATTGGCAAGAAGTCAGGGAGGAGCTGCTGCCGTTTTTTCTCAGCTCGGTCCTGTTCAATTCCCGTCCTGCAGTGCCATCTCCAGGGCACCAGGGCGCTCCGAGATGATCAAGGGTGCGGCCAACTTGGCTGGAACCGCAAAATCACCCTCATAATCAGAGCTTTTGATCCGAGAAAGGTCAGAGCGCTAGAGAAGTATTTGCTCATCGTTGCTGTGCAGTGGTGACACCCACTGCCTGCCTCCTACTCCACCAGCTGGGGAGACCACAGCGCCAGACCAGCGCTGATCCCAGGGTGACGCGCCTGGCAAGCACCCGGAATCGTGTAAAATGCAGATTCCGTGGCAGTGGCCTGGGGTGGGGCCTGAGAGTCTGCATTCCTAGCAAATGCCAGATGCTGGTACTGTGGTCTGATGCAGCAGTCCATCTGCTATATTCAAAATGTGGTCCAACGGCCAGCAGCCTCGACATCAGCATTCCTGGAAGGGTTTTGCTATTCATGATGCCGTCCCCATTTGGACAGCATCAGCATCACCTGGGAGCTTGTTAAAAATAGAGTCTCAGGCTTCCCTGGTGGCACAGTGGTTGGGAGTCCACCTGCCGATGCAGAGGACACGGGTTCGTGCCCCAGTCAGGGGAGATCCCACATGCCGTGGAGCGGCTGGGCCCGTGAGCCATGGCCGCTGGGCCTGCGCGTCCGGAGCCTGTGCTCCGCAAAGGGAGAGGCCGCAGCAGTGAGAGGCCCGCGTACCGCAAAAAAAAAAAAAAAAAAAATAGAGTCTCAGGCTCCACTCCCAACTTTCTGGATCACAACCTGCATTTGAACCAGATCCGTAGATGATTCATAGACACGGTAAAGTCTGAGATGCTCTGCTCAAGAACCATGGTCCTTAAGCTCAGGTGCACATTGAAACCACCAGGGAAGCTTTAAAAAAAAAAAATTGCTGATGTGGGAATCCCTACAGACCCCGATTTAATCTGTACTGGCTGCAACCTGCATATCAGGGATTTTAAAAAATTCCCCAGGTGATTCTAATAGAAAAGTTCAAGCACTTTGCTTTCTATTAGAATACTTTATCAATATTTTATTAAGTTTTGCTAATATTTTTCTTAATATCTATTGGAGATTTTTTGTCCAGGGAAGATATACAAATAGCCAACAAGCACAGGAAAAGATGCTCAACCTCACTATCAGTAGGGAAACGCAGGAGAAAACCACAGTGAGATGCCACCTCCCACCTACCAGGATGGATCTCATGGTAACAGTGGAAAATAACAGGTGCCGGCGAGGATGGGCAGAGATTGGGACCCTCGCACATTGCCGATGGGACGTAGAATGGTGTAATGCTGTAAGACAGTCTGACAGTTCCTCCGAAAGTTAAAATGGAGCTACCATATGACCCAGCAATTCCGCTCCCAGGAATACACTCCAAAGAATTGAAAACGGGAATTCAGATATTTGCTCATGCACGTTCACTGCAGCATTATTGACAACAGCCAAAAAATAGACACAACCCAAGTGTCCACCAATAGATGAATGGATAAACGACATGTGGTCTGTCCGCACACTGGAATATTATTCGCCCATGAAAAGGGATGGAGTCGTGATGCGCGCTACACCATGGATGAACCTTGAAAACATCATAAGCTAAACGAGAGGCTAGACAGGAAAGAATAATAGCGTATGATCCCTTTACAGGAAATATCTGGAATAGGCAGATTCATCGTGGCAGACGTGTGTTTTTCAGTCTCTTCAAGAAGCCGTCAGTTCCTGGACTCACACCTTGGCTTTCTTTGGGACTATTGCAAAGTGGTCCGAGTCCTACTTAATCAGCTAAAACACCTCAATTTTGTCAAGAAAATTCCTTGTGTCTTCCGGTTTTTAAAGGGAGAAAAATCAATCATAAAGATTTTGCACACTTCTTCATTTATTCCTGGATATTTTCATTTTCGCTTCTACTGTAAAAGGGATCTTCTATTTTATAAGGAGGTATTATTTGTATATAGAACTCCTGTCGATTTTTTTTTTTTAATGCTGTGTACCCACCCTTCTTATGGTAGTTTTCCAACTGTCTTGGGTTTCTGGGTAGAGCTCACATCATGTACAAAAACTTTTAGGTGAGTTCTATGTGTGGTGAAGGACCAGGCTTCCGTCTTCTTCCCAATGTGTTTTGTAAAATAAATGACGTCTACAGAATCCACTCCTGGATGTCATTAAAAGGTCAAATTGCTAAAGAAGTTTCTAAATGCTTATTTCCGGTTTCTGTTCTTTTTTTTTGTCAGGGACCAGTAAACACTGGACAGACCAGGAGTGGTCCTCAGACTTCATTTGGAGGATCATTGCTTTAGACATTGTCTCCAACGTTATTAAATGTTAGAATTCCAAACCTATACCCTACAATGTGTTCTCACATGTTCAGCAACCGAACTCTTTATTACTACAAGGTCATACTACTTATGCACAGTTACCTTGTACTGTGTGTGTGTGTGTGTGTGTGTGTGTGTGTGTGTGTAAAATGGACTTTTTCTGTTGAAAAGCAGAAAAAAGGGATACCATTCCAGGGATAGATATATACCTCGATATTGAAGGAGTTCATGGATTTTCTCCAAATTTGCGGGAGTGAGGCAGAGCCGGAGGAAACTGAGCCAAAAAATAAGGTTTAAAAATTCTGGGGCTTCCCTGGTGGCGCAGTGGTTGAGAGTCTGCCTGCCGATGCAGGGGACGCGGGTTTGTGCCCCGGTCCGGGAGGATCCCACATGCCGCGGAGCGGCTGGGCCCGTGAGCCGTGGCCGCTGAGCCTGCGCGTCCGGAGCCTGTGCTCCGCAACGGGAGAGGTCACAACAGTGAGAGGCCTGCATACCACAAAAAAAAAAAAAAATTCTGAACAAATTACAATTTGGTGGGTAGGGAAGGCTGAATTTTTTTAAACAGATGCTTCAGTGAAGCTGTCTCCTGTTACTGTGGACTCGTGTCACAAGTGGCATTAGTGGCCTCACGGCTCCTGCACCAGCAGGATTGTCTCCAGGTCTGGGATCCTGTAATTACGCGTTGGCCCCCGCATGTCTTACAAGCTGTTTGTGGTACACTCAGAGGAGTGGTGTCTGGGACTCTGCCAGTTGCTCCACTCTGCTGGCAGGGGGACAAGTCACATGAGGTAGGGAGACCGAGGATTTTTCCTGCCGGATCCTTGGGACCATGGGCCCGGCCGGGCCTACCCATCCTGCTGGCCGGTGATGAAACTTGCCAACACACTTCAGTTAGACTCCCCGAGGGTCCTCTTCTAAAATCAACCATTGGTGCCACTGAGGAAGGCGATGCCACCAAAGGGTGTGGCAAGCCTCTGTCCTTTCAGAGATAAGGTGTGATGTAAACAGACACACTTTTTTTTTCTTTTTTTTTGGCCCGCTGCGGGGCACGTGGCATCTTAGTTCCCCAACCAGGGATCGAACCCTCACCCCCTGCAGTGGAAGCGCTGAGTCTTAACCACTGGACCCCCGGGGAAGTCCCCAGACACACATATTTTAATAAAGACCGCTCGCAGCCATCCCCGTCGGACCCCACAGTTGACTAAAGCCCCCCACTTACTGCCTCTTTAACCCGTGACAAGTTTGGGAGAAGGGGAGAGGGCTGTCGTCAGTGGAAAAACGATCTAGTCCGCAGCTCCAATCCTGGTTCTCCCTTCCAGAGCCTTTATTTCCTATTCTATAAAATGGGCCTGAGGGTTGCTGGGAGGACCACGTTGATGTCTATATGGCTGTCTCAGGCGGCAGTTAGGAAGGCCGGGCGCACCGGCTGAGCCAACCCTGCGTTAAACCCATAGGCTCCTTGCGGGAGCTTCATCGATGTTTCTTGCGGGCTAAGGCCCGGCTGGAGGCTGCAAAGGCAGCGGTGAGAGACACACGAGGCTCCCGGGAGCGGGCGAGACAGACAATGAACCCATAATCCGAGTGATAAGGGCTGTGAAGGCACTAAATCAGGGTCATGAGCCAGAAGGCCGTGTGCTACTTGAACAGGGCAGTGTTCCAAAGGCCTCTCTGAGGAGACGTCTGAGCCAAACCCGGGTCGTGAGACTCTGATCCTGAAGCCTCCCTTCCCTGTGGCTGGAGCCGAGGAGGGTCGGAAAGATGTGGGAGGGGCCTGGCTCACTCAGCCCAGCCCTGCTCTGTCCTGTAACCCCGGGCAAGTCACTTTGCCCGGAAGCATCATTTTCTCCACCTGTACAAAGAGCTAAGATCACCTGTGCTGTGATTTTAAAACCTGGCTCCAAAAATCTTTGACAGTCCTCTCGCTGAGAGGCGGGGTCTCCGTCCCCTCTGCTTTATTTTTTTCCCCTATCTCCACCAACATTACGTGAGCTATTCTTGAAGCAATACTAAAGTAACACTCAATTAGTTATAGTCTAAAAGAGTAAATACATAATGCTAGATTGGGTACAGCTGTGTTTAACCATATTTGAGGACGATCAGTCCGTACGTTTCCCAGAGGGTGCTTATGGACTGGTTTGAGAATCTAGGAATCTAGGGTAGAAATGCATTCATGTCATCTTTTCTTTTTCCCCGTCTCCTTGAAACTGTGCGGGTTTCTGATTGCTCCGACCAACCAAGTATGACAAAAATGAGACTACGTGACTTTCAAGGATAAGTCTTAAAAGTCGGTGTCCTAGGGGCTTCCCTGGTGGCGCAGTGGTTGAGAGTCCGCCTGCCGATGCAGGGGACGCAGGTTCGTGCCCCGGTCCGGGAAGATCCCACATGCCGCGGAGCGGCTAGACCCGTGAGCCATGGCCGCTGGGCCTGCGAGTCCGGAGCCTGTGCTCCGCAACGAAAAAAAAAAAAAGTCGGTGTCCTTTCCACCTGGTTCCCCTGGGAACCTTGCTTTGCAAGAAAAGCACTTCATCACCGCGTGGAGGCAGCCACAGACGGGCAGCCCCATCTGAGCTCCCAGCTGACGGCCAGTGTCGCCTGCCACCCCCACCAAGCGAGAACTGCCTGGCTGAGCCCTAAACGAACTGCTGAGCCATCAGATCGTGAGTCAGATAAGTTGGTGGCTTTACACTACAAATTGGAGGGTAATTTGTTCCATGGTTTTAGTAATGGGAGCACCTATCTCTCTGCCCTCACTTCTTTTTTTTTTTTTTTTTTTTGGTACGCGGGCCTCTCACCGCTGCGCTCTCTCCCGTTGCGGACGGACACGCAGGCTCAGCAGCCATGGCTCACGGTCCCAGCCGCTCCGCGGCTCGTGGGATCCTCCCGGACCGGGGCGCGAACCCATGTGCCCTGTATCGGCAGGCGGACGCTCAACCACCGCGCCACCAGGGAAGCCCCTGCCCTCACTTCTTAAACCTCTCCCTTGCTCACCGGCTCCTACCACCTGCCCTTTTTTCAGTTCCTAAAACACACTGAAATGGTTCTGGCCTCAGGGTTTTTTCCACTAGCTTCCTCTCTCTCCCTGGAAATTCCCCTCCCTCCCCGCATCTTCCATGGCCGCCTCCTTATCTTGTAAGGTCTCAGTTCAAACAGTCAGCCCTCAGAGAGCCCCTCAGGACCACCTGATCTAGATTAGATCTCCGATCCCCAGCTGCTGTCACATCGCCAGGGGGTTCTTAAGCACTTAACCAACCATCTGATATTTTTCTGTTTGTGTTTATTGACTATGCCCTCTGCCAGATACAAAGTCTGTGAGAGGAAAGCCCTTCCCTGCTTTGATCACCTGTGTGTCCCCTGCTCCTTGTATGAAGTCTAGCACAAGGTAAGCATGGATACATGTTGATTAAACGAATGAATATACAAAGAAGGACACATCCCTGAGAGGGACAAACATTTCTGTCAGAGAGAACCGCAAGAAGAAGTGAGGAGGGTGGTGTGTTCCAGGTAAGAAAAGCACCAGGTTGAGGCTAGAGGGGTTCAAAATGACACAGGCAGGGTGAGAGAGGGCCAGGCCTTTTAAAACATGGGAAGGATATTTTCAGGCACAACGTGAACTGATGGGGGGCGGGGCTTCAAATACACGTAACATGCAATTTAGCGCTTTAACCGGTTTTAAGTGTAGATTCAGGGACACTAAGTACATTCACATTGTTGTACAGCCATCACCAGTATCCCTCTCCAGAACTTTTTCATCCTCGCAAACTGAGACTCTGTCCCTATCAATACTCCCTGGTCCCCTCCCCAGCCCCTGGCTACTTGTGAATCTGCCTATTCCAGAGATGTCTGTAAGTGGAATCATACAGCACGTGTCATTCTGTGTCTGGAGTATTCTTCCAGATCCACCCATGTTATACAGCACATGTCATACTGTGGTTAAAATATGCATAACACAGGGTTTCCCTGGTGGCGCAGTGGTTGAGTCCGCCTGCCAGTGCAGGGGACATGGGTTCGTGCCCCGGTCCGGGAAGATCCCACATGCCGCGGAGCGGCTGGGCCTGTGAGCCGTGGCCGCTGAGCCTGCGTGTCCGGAGCCTGTGCTCCGCAACGGGAGAGGCCACAACAGTGAAAGGCCCGCGGACCGCAAAAAAAAAAAAAAAATATATATATATATATATATATGCATAACACAAATTTTACTCCGTTGCTTTTTAAGGCTGAATAGTATTCCACTGCGGGTAGATACCACATTTTGTTCACCCACTCGTCAACACGGGTGGACGGAAATGTTTAAGGCTCGCTTCAGGGCCAGGCGACACTGCCCCGAGGGGTCAGCACGGGCCAAGGACACAGCCAGGGAAGGTCAGTATTTCACTTGTGCGACCACCACCCGCCGTTCAGGCGAGGACCCGGCTCAGAGCAGGCAGGCGGCCTGCCCAGGTCACACAGCCAGGAAGGGTGGGGAAGGACCGGGCAGGGCCGGGGGCAGGGCTGCAGCCGCCTCATCCAGCTCTTCCCGGCCGCCGCCAGCCCCTTCCCGGCAGCGCGACCCCGCCCGGCGCGGCGGCCCGCCCCGCCCGCCAGTGCGCAAAAGCAGGAGGAACCGGCCGGCGCCCCGCAGGACGCATGCGCAGAAGGCAAACGGCGCGGAAAGCTCCGCTCCCCCGGGCGTGAATCCGCGATCCGGGGTTTTGGCCCCGCCGGGAGTTCTGTTTATAAACACACCGCGCGGCCACCGGCAAGGGGCGACCCTAACGGTAGTGAGATTAGAGGTCAGAGGTCAACGGGGGCGCCGGCGGGGAGACCCAGCCCTTCGCCTTTGCGGGCTGCTGGCTGCGCGGCGTGGCCGGTCCGGCGACCCTACCAAAGTCCGGGGCTGCAGGGGGCGCCACGTGGTGCGCACGTGGTCCGGTCCCGGCGCGGCGGCCTCCCCTCCCCCAAGGCGCTGCCGGCCCCAGCGCCTCCTAGCGGCGGCCAGGTGCTCTGCGCTGCACGTCGCGCCTGCGCACAACGCGTCACGACGCGCCTTCCGGTCTGCGCTGGAGCGGGGCGTAGGTCCGTTGCGTCCTCGTGACGGCTGCGGGTCCGCGGCGCCCCGGTCCCCAAGGGGGCGGGGCGGGGCGAGCCTCCGGGGGCACACGTGCGGGGCTAGCGGAGGCTTGAGACCGTGCCCCGCGCAAGTGGGGCCCGCGGCCGGACGTGCACGGCAGCCGGGCTGTGACGCGCGTTGGGGGCATCCGCGCGGGCCGGCGGGGTGCTGCAGGCCGGCTGCTCCTCCCCAGCCTGAGTTTAAGTTCCCGGAGGGCGGACACCGCTGGTTTCCTATAGGCGCGCTGTACAATGCTTAGTAAAATAAATGAACGGAGGGTGAATTATGGGATTCTACGTGAGAAACACCTTTGGGCCCGCAGTAAGCAAGGAGTCTGTGGTAGTCACTGTTACGGCTGTTGCCTTTTTTGTTGTTGTTCTTTGACTTTATTCCGTTAAGTATAAAAAGATTTGAAAAGTGCCTTAAAAAAACAAACCTTTGTGGGCTTCCCTGGTGGCGCAGTGGTTGGGAGTCCACCTGCTGATGCAGGGGACGCGGGTTCGTGCCCCGGTCTGGGAGGATCCCACATGCCGCGGAGCGGCTGGGCCCGTGAGCCATGGCCACTGAGCCTGAGCGTCCGGAGCCTGTGCTCCGCAACGGGAGAGGCCACAACAGTGAGAGGCCCGCGTACCGCAAAAAAAAACAAAAACAGATTTGAGCAGGGCCTTATAGAGATTGAAAAGCAAAGAAACGTTCCCCCTTTTTTTCTGCCATTTTATTTTAAAGGCTCACAGTTGCATTGCCACTGCTGGTTGCTGTGTAAAATTAGTGTTTCTCAGAAGTTTACCCACTTCCGTATTTTTAAAATACCTAGTATGTACCAGACATTGCCACAGGTCCTAAGGAAGATGGGCCACACCTAGGTAAGAGGAAACCTAAAAGTGGTTAAATTATAAAGGAAATCAGGAAGTATCTCGCCCACAGTTCAGGCTGATGGTACATGTTTAACAGCTGGTAGGGGGAGGAGTGCATATGTAGACACATTTATTATGAATTTTAACTAGTAAAAAGCATGTGCAGTACACAGCTTACCAAAAATGGTAAAACACAGTACTCTTTCTTGTAAATTCCCTGGAGCCATTTGATCCTCAGATGTTGCCATTGCTTATTTTTGCTGAACTCTTGTATCCATGGCCAACCTATGGTTAAAATTCAATCATAATCTATCAAATTGAGTTGTCTCCCAACCCACTGTTTTTCCAATAAATTTATTGTCATTAAGTGTAATATGTGATACAAACTTTGGTTGATTTAATCACATCAATGAGTGAGACAGAAATGAACCAAAAAGATATAGATCTTTATTCATCAGTGATGTGAGCAACTTCTTTGCTGTATTGGATCATTTTTCCAGTACCGGACGAATGTTTTGTGCCAGTCATAATATAATGGCTAAAAACTGGACACAATTTTAAGTTTAGCTGCACTGTTAATTTTCTCCATTATTAGGCTAGGGGTTGGGAAATGTTTTCTACAAAGGGCCAGATACATATTTGCTGGACACCAGTGGTCTCTGGCACATAGTCTTTGTTTTATATTTTATCAACCTTTAAAAATGTAAAAGCCATTCTTCACTTGAGCAAGGGCCTCACTTGGCCTTCAATCTCTGAATTGTAGCATTTTCAGAGTTCCCCAGTGTAACTATTTCTCTAATGGCCAACTTGGGAGTATCTGAACCAACTTGAAATACCTTGAATGCAGAGTTAGGGAAAGTATTTCCACCATACAGGTACAAGAGATGTGAGTAACCTCAAAAGCACGGGTTTTAGTAAAGTAATCATGAAGTGGTGAGTTTTGAGACCTTGTTTTTGATAGAATTAATTTCACTCTAAGTTTATATAATTCAATTTTTTATAACATCTGTGTTTAACCGCTAGCTCATGGAATTCCTGAATATTTAACAATCAGCTCTAACTGGCTCTAACTCCACACTGGTCTAACCTCTAAGTGGACCTGGGGGTGGGTAAGCCAGGCTTCTGGGAGGGTAGGCGATGTTCTGTTTCTGGGTTAAACTTAGACACACGGGAAGGTGAAACACCCCTGCCCCCCCCATGAGTCAATGCCCTGTATCATCACCTCCCCATGAGTGTAGGCGGGGCCTGCGATGTGCTTCTAATCAGTAGAATTTGGTGAAAGGACTGTGATGTCATCCCTTCCCTGTGGGTCGCATCGTATGTAAAGGGAGTTGGATGTCACGCCCATCACTCCCAGGACCCCATGACAACTGGAGACAGACTCTCCCGCTGGCCTCTCGGGAGCAAACAGCCATGTTGTGAACGGCCCCAGAGAAGGACGCTTGGCAGGGAACCATGGAGCTTCTGGGACCTGAGGGCAACCAGCAGCCCAGAAGAAGCTGGGCCAGCACCTCAATCGTGGCCACGTGGGACCCTGAGCAGAAGACCAGCTGAGCAGTATACCGGGACTGCTGCCCCACAGACACCAAGGTTGGCAATGTGTGTACATTTTAGCTGCTAAACTTGTGGTCCTTTGTTTTGCAGCACTGCACGTATGTGTCTTTTTGTATGTGAGTTACATGTCTCAATTTTTAAAGGTTGGGGAGGAAATTAAGTACAATAAAAATAGCAGGAAATAACTGCACCAGAATGCTCTCGGGTAGTCTGACTCTGAGGAAGGTTGGCAGTGGGTTTTAGTGGGTTTGTTTGCCCCTGTGATCTCACTGTCCTGACTCTGTGGCCTGTCTACACTGCAAAGCAGGTCTGAGGTTGAGAGCTGGATTCCAGTGCCTGAGTTTTTACCTCCTGCCTACCTGTGTCCACGAGCTTCTGTTTCCTTACCTTTAAATTGGAGATGACAGTGGTCCCTGCCTTGTGGGACAGCGTCAGGAGGTGGTGAGATGGCCCCTTTCAGTGGACCACATGGTTAAGTGGCCAGCATTCCTGTAGCCCTCACCCGTTACAGAGCGATCAAGGGGCAAGAGGTGCTGACCCCAGCTCTGGGGTGGGTCCGGTTGAGTCTACACCACGCAGGGTGACCTGCCAGCAAATGATTCTGAGTCACCGTCTGCCATTCCCTGAGCCATTCAGGAAAGATCAGGCGTCCAATTGAAACAGGCATTTGGTAGGAGTTTCCAGAGAAGGGCTCCCATCTTCTACGAGGCAGCCGTGAGAAGAAATGGCCTTTCCCCTCCAGGGGCGGTGACAGAGGATGAGCAGTGCAGAGCCTGGGACGCTGCAACCATCAGGCTTCCGGCGTCATCATCAACCGAGGAAGCTGGAGCCCTGGGTCAAGCCACACCGAAATTCCATCTGTACCGAGATCCCAGGTATGTGACTGACACGCTTCGGCATTGTTCAGACCATCCTGAGTTGGGTTTTGTGGTGCCTGATGGGCTGAACCCGCATCCTGATTCATTCGCCATGTAAAGCCATTAACCAGGTCCGTACACGGGGATGGGGACGAGGGACAGTGGCCATTGGATGCTGTGTCTGCAGCTCTGCCTAGACGTGGGCGGGCATGGCACAGGGGTGGCATGTTTTCAGGGCTGAAGCCCTTTGTGGCGTGCGACATGCCGCCTGCAGCTGCTCCCCAGGTGTTCCATCACTTCATGCTCAGAACGGCCTTGGGGGGAGGCAGGTACTGTTATCACCCCATCTTAGTTCAGGAGGCTATAATAAATGCCACAGATGGGGCGACTTAGACAACAGACACTTATTTTCTCACAATTCTGGAGGCTGCAAGTTTGAGATCAACAGTGGTTTCCTCTGAGGCCTCTCTCCTTGGCTGGGAGATGGCCGTCTTCTCCCTGTGTCTCTACATGGTCATCCCTCTGTGCGTGTCTGTGTCCTGACCTCCTCTTCGTATAAGGGCACCAGTCCCATGGGATTAGGGTCCATGTTGTGCCCTCACTTTGCCTTACTCACCTCTGTAAAGGCCAGTCTGCAGATAAGGTCATGCTCTGAGGCACTGGGTCTCAGGCCATCAACATACGAATTTGGAGAAAATGCAGTTCAGCCACAACAAACCCCCACTTTACAGCTGAGGACGCTGAAATAGAGGCCATGCCTCTTGCACGAGGCCAGGTGACTTATAAGGAGCAGGGCCAGGGCTCACACCCAGGTAGCCTTACTCCCTGCTGTGGACTGAATGTTTATTCACACACACCCCCCCCACCATTCATTTGTTGAAACACTAATCCCCAGTGTGATGGGGCCTTTGGGAGGTAACCAGGTCATGAGGGTGGAGTCCTCGTGGATGGGGTTAGTGCCCTTATAAGAAAAGACACAAGAGCAATTTTTCTCATTCTCACCATGCAACGTGAGGACACGGAGAGAAGGCAAGCTCTCACCAGACATCTGATCAGCTGACACCTTGGTCTTGAGCTTCCCAGCCTCCAAACTGTCAGAAATAAATGTCTGTTGCTTAAGTCCCCCCAGTCCGTGGTGTCTTTGTTACAGCAGCCGAGCTGACTAAGACACTCCCCGCATCAACCATGCTCTATCTTCTCTGAAAACATGCCGTGAAACACTTCCGTGCTACAGGGAGGTCGCCATCAGCCATGTCATCGTTTCCCCTCTGCGTTGCGCCTGCGAACGTGGTCAGGGCCGGGCACAGTCTCCACAGATGCTGCCAGGCGCCCGGCTTGAGTTTGCAAGGATGCTCCCGTCCTAATGGGGGCCTGGCAGTTGTCAAATGAATGAAGGGAAGGGGCCTGGGGCCTGAGGAAGGCAAACCTCCACAGGAGAACCTTCTAATCCCCTTGCTCCACCGCGGGGACAAATGCAACCCCAGGAAGCATCCAGCCATGTGCCCCCTCGCCGCAGGGACAATGGTTTCCAGGCCTGGGCAGGCCAGGCTGCTTTCCTTTCTGTTTAACCCGCCCCCTCACTCCCCGCCCTGTGCCTGGTCACCTTCCGCTTGTGTCCCAAGCCTGCCTTGCTTTTGTGTGGTCACAGGAGCCCCGTTCAGCCTGCCCACAGCTTAGCCGAGCCTGGCCCAGTGCCGCGTCCCTGTCCCCAGGCCTGGAGGCCAGACCGCCATGCCGCCTCCACCGAGGAGCCCTCCTTGCACCCTGCCCCCGGGAATCGGCATGTCCGTCTCCAGCCCTGCCTCCTGTCTGCTGGATTTCACAAGAGAAACCCTGGTCTCCAGGCCCCAGTGGGCCCTAGCACTTGGCGAGGCCCAGCCACCGCCCCCTGGGCCCACCCGAAGCGCAAGCCGGGGAACAAAGACCCCCGAGGCCCTGGAGCTCTAGCTGTGGCCTATCGAAACCTCGAGGTGGTTCCCTATTAATCACTCCCTTTGGTGCCTCCGAGGCCAAAAAAGGAGTTGAACAAAACCTCTTTTCTAAGCAGGCAGAGCTTTGTAGAGAGAGAGAAAGAGCTGAGCAGCGAGAGTCCCCAGCCCCTCTCACCAGCGTAACACTAACAGGACGCCTGCCGGGGCCTCCCGGACCCACACACACACGAACAGGAGCCGCCTGGAGAGGGGTCTGGACCTCAGCCGGTGGCACCTGTGCTCCTAAAAGGCTGTGCAGGGATGGCCAGCGAGGGGTCTCACCTGCACGCAGCCCCTGCCTTGTTTTGTTTTAGAAACCAACAAGACCCAATTAAATGGTATTTTTTAAAAGTAGACGCATACTAGGAGGATGGGAGAGATGAAACAAAAATCCCGTCTGCTTTCTTTCTCCGACATAACCTTGAACCTCAACCCCTTTGTCTATTTTTTTCCCATGTTGTTGTCCTGCCTTAACCAATAACTGATACTGCATTACTCGTTCATCTATAAATAGGAAGTTTGGCTTCTCTCTCTTTTTTTTTTTTTCGGTACGCGGGCCTCTCACTGCTGTGGCCTCTCCCGTTGCGGAGCACAGGCTCCGGACGCGCAGGCTCAGTGGCCATGGCTCACGGGCCCAGCCGCTCCACGGCCTGTGGGATCTTCCCGGACCGGGGCACGAACCCGCCTCCCCTGCATGGGCAGGCGGACTCTCAACCACTGCTCCACCAGGGAAGCCCTGGCTTCTGTTTTTAAACAGAAGGCCCAGGCCAGAACACCAGGCAGGCATTTCCCCAGCAAGCCCTCATCCCCCCAGGAACCAGGGGGCATGTTATCTCTGGTCCCGTGTCTGTGTCTGAATTGTCCTGTTACAGAGAGAAATGGCCTTTTTATTCAGGTGCTGGGCCCCTATCAGGCAGCAGGAGCAACAGTCCTAGACATTTATGCCTCTGAGTACAGGCAAGTTCTCTTTGTTAAAATTTAATTTGAAGGAAAAAAAGGAAAGGAAAAAAGCTGGCTCAAAGAGCATCGGCATGTCATCCATTTAGATTTGAGGGCAGAAGTCCGTCCAAAAGCAACGCAGAGCATGAGCTTGGAAAATCAGATGAATAAAGAGACAGCAGTTTATTGAAAAAGCATCATCCTGGGCCTCGCAAGGCAGGGGTGTGATTCACGGTACAGATTTTGGCCTGCCCGGGATACGGCCTCCCTGTGCGTGCCAGTCTCACCTTGAACACGACCTTGGGCTCTGAGCACAGAAGCCTCCCACTAGCCATTTTCGTCCAGTCCTGAGCCCTTGCTGAGTTCTGGGTTCCGTGGAGCTTGTATTATTTTCCTGTTTTACAGGTGAGAACACCAGGGCTCCCGGGGGCCAAGCAGCTGCCCTGGTCTAGTCACGAGAACGGGCCACTTAGCGGAAACCTAGGATTTAAACACAGGTCTGTCTTGCTCCAGAGTCCACGCTCCTTCGCCTGAACTTGGCCTCTTGAATAATGTATGAGAACACACTTTGGGACGCGGGGGAGGGTGCTTCTCACGTGCTGCCGCCCGGGAGACCAGGGGAGCACAGTCTCACATGACACCACCAACGCACTGCTCCAACCCAAGAGGGTGAGCAGCGCTCTTCTCAGAAAGAAACACCTGAGAGGCAGATTCTGCGACCTGATTTGCGATGGTGATGCCTGCTCATGCCTCAGAGGTTAACGGGTTAAATGACTAGAACGCGGGTGATCCTGCCTGGCTCGCGCTGTAATCGCGCAGCGGGGGACATTGCCAGCATGGCGGTTAAAAAGTACTTCTGCAGCTTCGCTATCGTGAGGGTTTTTTTTTTTTTAAATTAAATAAAATGACCCTCTAACAGGAGAGATGATTATAATAATAGCTCTACAGAGCTTCCGAAGGAGCCATCACACCAGTCAAGGTAGGAAATTTAAGGTACAGCTGAAGGCCCACTCACTGTGATTCCAGGAAGTGCTGAGGCCCTTGACGGCTGACCTTAAAAAATATATATAGATGCCACTAATCATTGGAACGTTTTGTGTACTGGCTTTACGGTTTGCAGCACAAAGCAATGCATGGGCTGCCACCACAAAATTCAGAGACCTCCCTCCCACCCTGTCCCCAGCACAGGTTTTTATTTTTCCCAAACTGGAGATTAGCAAGATGCCACACCTTTGACCTAACGTCAGAACTCAGCACGGGAGTGTAAGGAACGGCACCAAAGACGGAGGAGAGCTTAAACAAGCTTTAGTTGGGAACGCTCCCGGGCAAAGTTCACTGGTCTGAGAGAAAGGGGCCAGAGAAGTCGCGCCCGGACGAGGGTTTGGGCAGAATTTATAGGGGAAGAAGGGAAAGGGGTGTGGCGAATCCGGGAGGGCGCAGGTTATTCTTTATTTGGTGGTCTTTTCGGGTATCGTGGGGGACTGTTAGTCCCGCCCCTCGAAAGGCAGGAAGGCTGGGCCGGGTGGAAAGTCCCCAGGTCAGTTCCTGGAACTGGGTGGTCCGGAAAGTCTCCAGGGCAGTTTCAACCTGTGAGTGTGATTGTGTTCCCCTGCCTCGGGCCAGTTGGCCTTACAAGGAGAACAGTGAGGAAGGGCTGGCGCTTAGGTTCTCAACTCACCTCCTTTCCCCTGTGCCGTCCTTCCAAAGCACCAATTTATAGTGTTTTGGAAAGAGTAATTGATCAATGCCTGTGGTATGCAGTCACTTAACATGATGTCCACTAGGGATTTTTAATAACGTGGGGACACACTGTATAAAGTGAAGTAGAAAAAGCAAGATAGGAAACTGAGCATGTGTGTGTTCTGAAGAAAATGCACCCAACTCTTAAAAGCCATCAGTGGTAAAGTCATGCCTGTGATTAGTTTCTTTCTGATACATATTTTCCTAATTTTCTGCAGACCGTATGTTGCATCGTGGCATGTAGTTTTTCTCAATGAAATTGAACAGAAACTGGGAAAGCTTTCTCCTATTCTGTTTCTCCCATATGCTGCCTTTTTCTGGTGATTGAGTTGACGGGTCCATTTACGTTCCTTTTATTTAATTCTTGCTATGGCTGCTTGTTGCTTGGTAACGGTCATTGTTACTGATGGCCTTTTCCTCATTGGTACTCTGTAGTGACGCTGAATTGCAGAGCAAATCGGTGTGAAATGATTTCAGACCAGGGCAATAAACGAAACGATCTGACCTCAATTATCCCACTTTCCACCTTAGGAGACGTGGGTACTGCTGCCAACTTCCCCGAACATTACATTTAATAAATGTACTAGAAAGAATACCGCCTTAAACATCCATGGTTCCTGGCTTTCCGCTGCCGTGCCCAGCCGTGAAAACCTCCCCTACCTGTCCCTGAGATGCTGCTGGTCTCCGGGACCCTGTTCTCTCTCCTGTTGCGGCAAATGCGTTGTAGTTGCCAACCTAGCGGCCTCCTCTCCACCCTTCTGTTCTTCCTGCCGCGAGAACCCAGATTCTTGTCCTGTACCATCTTTCCATCGGCTTCAGGAGAGCTGGGGCCCAGCTCCTAAGAGAAACCCATGATCAGGCTAAGAAAAGCATGGTGGTCGCAAACCCCTTGCCTGGAAATGGTTTAAACACAGGCATGTGGTGTCTTTTCGGCGAATGAGACGTGAGGGGAAGTGGGCTGGGGGAGGGAGGTCCTGAGAGAAGTGTTTGCTCCTAGAAAAGAGATGCACGAAGCAGAGACGGTCTCCAGATCCTGGTTTGGGAAGAGGAGGGGCCTCAGGCCCCTGCAGCCGCCTCAAAATCACAAGAGTCGATCCATCAAGGACAAAGGAGCCCCGTGCTGGCCAGAAGCTGCGTCCTTCCTGGCATCCCTGAGTCACGGAGTTGGTCATCCTAGGGCCGCCCTTTCTCCTGAGTTCTCATCTGTAAGGTCATAATCCTGCTCCGTGCTGGAGCCACGTCAAGCTGGGCTTCCTGTTATTTGCAGTCAAAGCCTCCCACGTGAGCCAGTGCCGATGCTGAAGTTTCGCATGATGGGGATCCCCTGGCCTCCCCCTTCGTGGGGTAACCGATGCATCGTGGCCCATCCCCAGCACTCGCGGTCTAAGCCGTGATCCTGGGATAATTATCACGAGGGTCCTGGTTCACTCTCCAGAGTGTCCCGGTTTCAGATGATCCGTTGTTGTTACGAGTTGAATTGTGTCCCTGAGAAATTCACCTGTTGAAACCCTACTGCTAGTAACTCGAAATGGGACCTTCTTTGGGAATAGGGTGGTCGTAGATGTAATTAGTTAAAATGAAACTGTATCAGAGTAGGGTGGGCCTCAAATCCAAGATGACTGGTGTCCTTATATAAAGGGGAAAGTGGAGACAGACAGGCACACAGGAGGATGCCCTGGGAACACTAGAGTTAGGCTGCCACAAGCCAAGGAACTGCCAGCAGGTGGGAGAGAGGCCGGGACAGACCCTTCCCTCCAGCCTGCAGGGGAAGCGCGACGCTGCTGACACCCTGATCTCAGACCTCTGGCCTCCCAAGCTGCGCCATAATATGTTTCTGTGGTTTAAGTTACTCTGTCTGTGGTGCTTTATTACGGCAGCCCCAGCCACCTCACACAGACGTCCTACTGCAGGTGTGTCTGAGGAGGAAGGGCTTCTGGCCATCACCTTCTGGCCGCAGGTGATCAGCGGTGTCGGCCTTGCAGGGGCCTTGGAGGAAGGGTAGGGTGTCAACAGCCAGGGATGCTGTGTGGGGAGAGGGCGTGAAACACCCACGGAAACGTGTGAGCCAAAGCAAAATGACAGACAACGCTGTTAACCTCATCCGGCTGTAACGATATCGGCGCAAAGGAACAACTCAGCTCGAGGGCGTCGAGCTCCTCTGAGAGGATGGATCCTTCTGCGGAGAGCGGCAGCAGAGGAGGTGACAGGGTGTCCTGTACAGCGCGGCATCCATTCCAGTACACACAGATATGCCAGTGAAACAGCAGAGCACTCGGACACAGATCCACGTGCATAAACAATTGGTGGCAGAAGTGGCACTGCAGAGGCGTAGTTTTCAATCAATGGTGCTAAGAAAACTAGGTATTCACGTGAAAAAAGAGAACGAAATGGAAGCCCTACCTCACATCACATGCAAAAATCAATTGCAGATGGATTCAGGAATTAAATGTGGGGCTTCCCTGGTGGCGCAGTAGTTAAGAATCCGCCTGCCAATGCAGGGGACACGGGTTCGAGCCCTGGTCCGGGAAGACCTCACATGCCGCAGAGCAGCCAAGCCCGTGCACCACAACTACTGAGCCCGTGTGCCACAACTACTGAAGCCCACGCGCCTAGAGCCCGTGCTCCGCAACAAGAGAAGCCCCCACGATGAGAAGCCCGTGCACCGCAATGAAGAGTAGCCCCTGCTCACCGCAACCAGAGAAAAGCCTGTGTGCAGCAACAAAGACCCAATGCAGCCAAAAATAAATAAAAATTTTTAAAAAAATGCTTTATTAAAAAAAAGAAATGTGAAAGGCAAAGCTACAAAGTTTTTAAAAGACATTAAAGGAGCTCATCTTCAGGATTTTGGGGTAGGGAATGATTTCTTAAGTCATTAAAAGCATTCATCATCAAAATAGCGATAATTAAAATCAAGAAGTTGTTCATCAAAGAATGGCAACAAAGAGAAAACTGAGGTGAGAAGGCCAGTCTCAGAGAAGATACCTGCAACAAACATAACCAAGAAAAACCAGTTCTCCAAATATGTAAAGAACTTCAAACTGATAACGAAAAATAGACAACCCCATAGGAGGAAATGGGCACTTCACACAAAGGGCCAAGAAGCTTTGGAGAAAGGTGTTCACCCTCACTGGAAGTTATCCAAGTGCCCGTTAAAACTGTGAGAGATCTCTTTACCTTCCAGACCGGCAAAACCCAGCCAAGTGGTCACAAAGACTGACAGCCATGGGGACTCTAAGACAGCACAGGTGGGAGCACAGATTGGTACAGTGACTTTGGGAAATAGTTTAACATTGTCTAGAAAAATGTCCGATGACTCACAAATCCACTTCTGGATGTGTAACCTAGGAAAGTGGTTCTAACGTTAGCCGACGTCACAATCCCCCAGAGGGCTTCTGGGCCCCATTCCCAGAATGAGTCAGGAGGTGTGGGGTAGGGCTCCAGGATCTGCATCCTTAACAAGTTCCCTCCCAGATGACGCTGATGCAGCTGACCTGGGGGCCACACTTTGAGAACCACCTGGAGAGACGTGTGCTCATGGGCTTCAGGAAACATGTACAGGAACTGTCCTCAGAGTCGTAGCTAAAAATGTCCATCGACAGTTGAATGAATAAAGTGCGGCCCGTTCACGCAACGGAATCCAGTAAAGCATTGGAGATAAATGAACTACCTCCACCTGCAAAACATGGGTGCATCTCCAATTCGACTGTAAAAAGCCAGACAGGATAGATCATAGGCAGTTTAATTCCAATCATTAAATGTTTAAAAACAGGAAAATCAAGCCACGTCGTTCAGGGTTGCATGGGTATGTGATAAAACTCTAAGGAAAAGCAAGAAAACAACTTAAAAGTTGGTGCCGTGGTTTCCTCCTGGGGGGAAGGGAAGGTGATGTGACCGGGGAAGGTGTGCCAGTTACTAAGTTACGGCCTCTCAGCCCCAAACCCATCGTCCTAGCCTGGGGCTCTGTGGAGTTGCGGCTGAGACCTGCACACCGCGCTTCTGTTTAGCCAGCCGGCTCCCTGGCAGGATCTGCCAATAGGTGGCGCTAGACCAAGCCTGCGAGGCAGGGAAGAGGAAGGAAAGAAGGGCTCCTCGGCGTTAGATCTGCACCAGCTCCTCACTCCCATAAACTCTGTTCTAGCAAAGCCTCTCTGCTGCTGCATCGTCAGTTCCGTTGGGTAGCAGCAGCTTCTTGTCTTCTGCTTTCCGAACGCCTATGGAAACGACTCACTGTGACCCCTCGGGACCACCAGCACAGCCAGCCCACCCCGCCTCGGGAACCAGCGTTTCAGCTCCTCTGACTTCCTACATCTCCATAATCCCAAGCCCTTCCTGTCGTGCCCCCATCACCACCACCGAATTATCCACCTCGTTTAGTCCCGACCTCCAAGAGACAGAGTTCTCTTTGTACCCTTTCCGTTAGCTTGTAACAGTTTTGGACCTAGTTAACGGTTCTTCCTGTCAAGCTCTTGCCGCTAACATAACTTGGTGGCTCTTGTCTTCATGTCTGTCGATTCATCGTCACCTCTAGCATTGAGTCCACACCCCGTGCATCAAGAGGGGACGGGCAGACGGGAGCCGGCACGTGCCACCTGCCATCTCGCCTTTCACAGAGCCTTCGACTGCGAGGACCAGCCGTCCCAGTTTGTCCAGGGCTGAGGAGTCTCCCGGGATGCAGGGTTTTCGTGGCTGAAATTCAGAACGTATAGGCAATGAGTTGGTCGTCCTAAACCCTGTGTCTTCATCAAATGCATTAACCCTACTTATGTCTTATGGCCGCACTTGGCTTCAAGGAAGGATGGGAAATGTAGTTTTTTAACTGGGCTCATTACCGTCCCAGGAAATATAGTTTTTTAGCTGGGCTCATTACCATCCCAGGAAAAATTAGGGAAAAGGGCAGAATGGCCATAGGGGAGGCTGCCGGTGGTTTTGCCCTTTTAACTCCAGGCTGTAACCACTAACTACCCGCGGGCATTGCCTGAGACACGGCTGTCATCAGGGTTGTGATGAGAAGCCGGTCCTCTGACGGTGGTCTCCCTTAGGGCACGCTGCCTGTTTTCCTCATTCAAACAGTGATTCCTCTCTGGCAGCCCGAAGGGGAGAATCACGCCCATCCTTCAGTGTTTCAGATCTTCAGGGGCTACTTAAATCCTATAGCCGAGGGCCTGGGCAGTGACCCCTCCCGCCACATGAGACGTGGCAGTTTTACATAGGTTCTATTTTCCTTTCTGTGTTTACAGTCCAATAAGGCTCTACACGAGTGGGAATCGGGGTTTTCAGTTCTTACTTTTGAGAGGGGTTCAGGAATCTTGGGTCCTGTATTTCTTTTCTTTTCTTTTTTAATAAATCTTATTTGTATTTGGTGCTTTTCTCAGATGGTAATTATCGTATCCTAGGTTTATTGTAAATATCCTTCGGTACCTGCATTTACTACTCTTGCTAGGGAGGATTTCAAAGCCGGTAAGTCAGTACGCTGACTCACTTGAATCTCAACAGCTCGCTGCCCGTTCTTTTTGGCAACAAAAAACATAAAAAGAGGGAGGCGACATCACGTCCTGAAGTTTCAATCTTTTGATTAACTTAAACTTCGTAAGACTCTCTTAGCCAACTTGTTCTTTCCCTTGAAGCATGGGTAGGTTAAACTGCGTAGGGACGAGATGCCGCTTAGGTATCCGCAAGGTCCACCCGAAGCAGGAGGCCGCGTCTCTTCTGCTTTCCCTCACCCTAGCGCCGTGTGTGTTTAGTACGACTGCTCTTCTTACACACGGCCGGAGCAGGGCTGAAAGCTAGGGCTTCTTGAATTCTCTTGCCTTCTCTCGGATACAGGTTTCCCCATAGATGTGGGAAGCTACGTTTGCTTTTTCCTTTTCTCCGACTTCAAAACTAGGAATGTATATACCTAGAGCAGAATGAGAAATGAGCATTTCCTACCTACAGCGCACAAGTCACCAAAGCCCAGTTTCGTTTTCTCTCACTGTCTTTATTTCATCCTCTTCCCTGTTTGGAGCTCTGAAGATTTCCAGTTCAACTCCCACCCTTGGGCCTATTTGTCTCAACTTCCATTTTGTTTTGTTTTGTTTTTAAGATTTCTTTGATATGGACCATTTTTTAAAGTCTTTATTGAATTTGTTACAATATTGCTTCTGTCATGTTTCGGTTTTTGGCTGCGAGGCATGTGGGATCTTAGCTCCCCGACCAGGGATTGAACCCACACCCCCTGCATTGGAAGGCAAAGTCTTTTTTTTTTTTTAATTATATTTATTTATTTATTTTTGGCTGTGTTGGGTCTTTGTTGCACTGTGCAGGCTTCTCATAGCAGTGGCTTCTCTTGTTGCAGAGCACGGGCTCTAGGCGCATGGGCTTCAGTAGTTGTGGCACGTGGGCTCAGTAGTTGTGGTGCACGGGCTTAGTTGCTCCGTGGCATGTGGGATCTTCCCGGACCAGGGCTCAAACCCATGTCTCCTGCATTGGCAGGCGGATTCTTAACCACTTCGCCACCAGGGAAGACCCTCAACTTCAGTTTCGATTATAAGTGTAGGTTGAACCATGTGAAAGGAACACCGATGGACCGCGTTTGCCCAGTTCTGAGTGGCAGTTGCATCTGGGTCATCCTGACACTCAGTAGCACGTGGGGAGAGCTTGCTTACCTTCTGGGCTGCGCACCATGCCCTGGACGCACGGCCCTTCTGTGGGCTGGAGGTTCGTGTGAAGAGGGGAAACTGAGACCCGTGGAGACTAAGTGCCTTGCCCAGGGCCCTGCACTTTCTAAGTGTTGGAGCTGCATTTGGACCCTAAGGGGCTCTGACTCCAGGGCCTGTCCATGCACCCAGCACACCCACATGCCATCAGCTCCATTAACCTGAGGACACAGGCATAGTATCATCTGCATGCGTTACAGAGCATTTTGTAGAAAGTACAAAGGGAAAGCTTTTGCTTAAGTATTTTAGTAACTTCTCCTCCAATTAATTGTTTCCATCCCTTTGCAAAGAGCAGGGAGTACCAAGAGCTGGAGGGGGCTTTAGCATCGGATGGCCCGAGAGCTAAGCCTCAGTTCAGCCCGTCCCACCAGCAACGTGCCCTCAGGCAAGTCATTTCCCTTCTCTAGATCTTAGTTTCACTTTGGGGCCCTGTTGGAATGGAGCTGCTAATAACGTCTTTCACCGGCTTGCTTAGAGAATTAAATAATATACCTAAGACTCCCAGCACAGTGCCTGGCACACAATAGGTGCTCAATAAATGTCAACTAAAGTAAATTGTGACCCAGAAGGGAGAGCTGGCGTTCTGGTAGGGGAAGATCTGCTGGGACGAGCCTGGTTAATGTTTCACTAGCAGCTTCTGGGAGCTTAGATGAGACTCAAGTCTGCGTGGCCATGACAGCAGTCTCTAATCCCCTCATGAGGGTGGGAAAGACCCTGAGAACCCTGGGCTGCAGGCCCACCTCTGCAAGGCGAGGGCACCTCACCAGTCCTGTTGGAACCTCAGCCTCCAGCCTGTAAAATGGAACTGATGACACCTCCCTCTGTGTTGGCCTCTGCAAGCAAATCAGATGTTTTTAAAAAACAACAGCAACTTTGAAAATGATAAGACATGAAGACAGGCTCCTCAAATGTCTGCAGCAGGGTGTTTCCTGATATATAAATTTGTATTTTTGTCCTCTCTGTGTTTATTTTTGAAAGTAGCCGGGCTTTGCGTCCTCTTGTTTTAGGTGAGCTTGGGTTGCAGAAGTGAAGCCTAAGTTTTCAACGAGGGGTTATACTAGGGCTTCCGAAGAGGGAGAAGGAGAGAGAAAAGTTCCCAGAAGCGGTGGCTCCCAGCCCCTCCCAGAGGAGGGGTCACAAACCAAGATCAAGGAAGGTGCCAGATTTCGGGGTGCTGTGAGCCACGGGGACCCAAGTCTTGCTCTCTTGGAGAGCCCCAAGAAGGGATCAGGGCCGCACATGCGAAGGCTGGACCCCACAAACCAGGCCTTCAGCCTTGCAAAAATTGCTGTGTCTGAATTTGGCCACAAAGCTGCGGGGTCCTTGAGCGCGTTGGTCTTGGTCAAAGGACGTATCAGCAAAGCTCAGTGTGGGCTAAAGGCCTGAGCCCTCCTGCGGGACATCTAGGCCTCTGCACACCTCCGGGTTAGAGGGAGGACTCCAGCAAGAGAGAAACTGAGTTTTGCACCCCCTCTGCACTCAAAGAATTATTTTTAAATTTTGTAGAAACACAGGGACATCTCCTACATCCCGTAGAATGGCTGTACCTTCGTAGTCATGCATCCATTCAAACAACAGTTTGCGCACGAACTCTGTTACGGGTGCTGGGACGCCACAGCAAACAAAGACGGTCCCCGCCCTCCTGGGGCTTGGATTCGAATTCATTCTCTCACATCTTACATTTATAAATTGCTACAAAAATATAAGATATTGAAATTATTTAGCTCCTGCCGGGAAGTCCAGACTTGGAATAAACAGTGAGGCTTCAAGTAAGCCAGGAACTCCATGTTCAAGTTTCTTGGGGTGAAAAGTCGCTCTTGTCCAGTGCCCTTCGTCACCATGGAGACCCCCAAGGCATGACGTGGGCAGTGAGAAAAGAGGGAGGGAGAGAAAACTGCTGAGATGGACCCTGATGTACAGCTGACACTTAGAAGAAAAACAGGATGCAAAGGACGTGAGTTTATCTAAGCCAGGTTTGCAACAAGCAAGGTCAGGGCCAAACGTCTCCTTTACTGGGGAGGTCTCTTCTTGGGCCTCCGAGATAAGCTGGCCAAATGTGGCCTCGTGGGGAGAGGCAGGACCACCGCGTGGGAAGCTGGTCGAGGAAGTCACCCTCCTCAGGAAGGTGCCACTTATCTGCTGGGCATTGTCCCCCTACATCTCAGACACTTGCCCGTTTGTCACTTGAGGGTGAGAGAATGGGCACAGAGGACTGTGCTTACAATCTGCATTTAAAGGCTGCTTATCAGCTTATCTACAAAACAGAAACAGACTCACAGACATAGAAAACAAACTTACGGTTACCAAAGGGGAAAGCGGTGGGGGGGGGGGGCAGAATAAATTAGGACTGTATATAAAATAGATAAACAACATAGGACCTACTTTAGTGCACAGGGAACTGTATTCAATATCTTGTAATAACCTATAATGGAAAAGAATCAAAAAGAATTGAATCACTATTCTGTACACCTGAAACTAACACAATACTGTAAATCAAATCTACCTGAATTAATAAAAAAAAAAAAGATGAATTGACAGTGGGTTGTTTTTGTTTGTGTGTTTTTGTGTTTTGTGGGGAGGTTTGGTACAGACCCGAAAGGGCAGCTAATATAGTAGGTACTTTGTTGGGAGTTATCTTTATGTTATAACAATGTTTCTTTCTCTTCCCAGCAACACAGCACTGGGGCTTGGATGATGGACACTCAGGTGAGGACCTGAATTCTGTGGTTAAAAGTTGCCTTTTTTGACCTGGAATTGGGAGTCTGACTTGTTACGTTACCTCATCAGATCCCAAAGGAGCCTACTGGCTTTTTTTTTTTTTTTTTTAATCATTGACGTCCCCCGACAAAGAACATTGTCGTGCACTGGCTGGGTCACCAGTCAGGGCGCTGCCCCTCGAACTCCTACCACGTCCCTAATAAGGAAGAGGGAATCATGGTGGAAATTTCTCTTTCGTCTCTGGCAGGAAAAAGCCAGCTTCCTCAGAGCAATCAGTTTGTTTTCATCCTATGGACAGTGACTCTTGTAACCAAACCTCTTTCCTTCTTTGGACTGTTAGGAAGCTCAGAATTAAAACCGGGATTTATCTCTACCAACTCTCTTAAACTTTAAGCTTTGCACTTTGTGTACTGACTGTACGTGCGGCTTAATCTTGTTTTTGTTTGTTTGTTTTAGCTCAGATGAACTTAGACTCCATGAGATGCAACCAGCAAAAGTGGGAAACAGACTCTGGGAAACTTTAATGAACAAGTGACCCCGTTTTTAAAAATAAATCGAAAGGGGGAAAAAAGGAGGCGGAGGGAAAACATGGACTAAAAGAGATTAAGAGAATCCTCACTCGTTGTTGGGAACATAAAATGCTGCAGTCACTTGGGAAAACGGTCTGGTAATTTCTTTAAAAGTTAAGTATACATTCGGCGTGTAACCCAGCAATTCCACCCCTGTAAATCTACTGGAGTGAAATGAAAACACATGTCAACAAGTAGTGCATAAAAGTTTATAGCAGAAGTTTTACTAAAACCCAAACTGGAAACAACACGTGTGTCTCTCAACTTGTGGACTGATTTCTTTTTTTAAACGGTGGTATATTCATACAGCAAAGCATTGTCAGCAATAACAGGGATGAACTGCTGATCTGTGCAACATGGATGAACCCCAAAACCTTGCGCTTTGCGTAAGAAACCAGACACAAAAGGCCACATAGCGTGTGATTCTGTGTATGGGAAATAGGTAGAAAAGGAAAAACCCTAGAGAAAAAAGCATATCTGTGTTTGCCTGACGCTGAAGGTCAGAGTGAGAATCGACCGCAAATGGGCGTGAGGGAACTTTTTGGGTGACAGAAATATTCTGAAACTGGATTGGGGTGGTTATTGAACAACTGTGCAATTCTCCAAAAGTTTGTCCAACTGTACGTTACAGTGTGTGAATTTTGTGGTATGTAAATTATACCTCAATTGAGGTAAATTATCCCTCAATAAGGTTATGAGAAGATGAAAATCTAAACACTGGCCCAAAATTGTATACTGTTAAGGCAGGATTAGGATTCTTTCACGGATTATCGTGGTGATTTTTTTTAAAACCAACTCTTACCTTTTAGGGATACGCACTGAATTATAGGAAATGATATAATGCCTGAGATTGGCTTCAAAATAATACGAGAGGATTTGGGCGGCTTATAGATGAAACAAGGCTGTGTATACGGATCCCCGCTGGAGCTGGGTTTTGGGTACATGGAGGTATGTTGTATTATTCTGTCTTCTTTTGTCTATGTGTTCAACGTTCCCACAATTAAAAGTTTTAAAAGATGAGCTTAAGAGTATTTGAAAAAATGCTGAATTGGCTGAGTTCTTGGCGGGTCCCTGACGAAATCCAGTTGGAATGAGGAGGTGGACATCTATTGTTTGCCTTTTCTGCGTCCCCGCCCCTTCTGCTAACAGTAACCAGACTGCTTCGTGGACGGGCCAGCCCCACAGCATGGGCTGCATGACGCCTTCCAGGGCCGGCCCCGCCTGGTGCCTGCCCTCCTTTGGCCCAGGCCTGGGCACAGAACCTCCCTAAACCCGTCAGCTGCTTTCTCCTGGGAATTCCAATCTCCTATGGAATGATGCAAGAAAGGGGAAAGCTTGGAGTTGGTTAATCCCAGCGCGGGCATCCTGGGAGACCAGCCTTGCGGTTTTTGCAGCTAAATCCCCAGGGCTGCTCCGACTCCAGCCCTTTCTGAAAGCTGGATCTCGGCTTTCTCCAGTTCTGTGATCAACCTAGCATCATGCCAACACATTCCCTTTTTGTTGAAGTTGGCCAGAGTCGGTTTCCGTGGCAGAAAACCGAAGCACCCAGTGGCGGAGACAGCGAAGCTCACCAAGTGGTCGATGCGCGCTTTTAAATCTCTCCACCTCCCTTGTCTGATCCAGCCACAAACACAGACCCTTTGGACATTAAAACTCCCCCAAAGTGCTCTGATAACCAAAGAGGAAGGAATCCACATGATACAAAGACACCAGACTGATAGGGGTCAGCCCGAGCTCTGCTAAAACACAAACTCAGAGCACCGTCATAATTGAGACAGAAACATCTATTGGGACAAAAGAGTTACCTTGGTCTATAACAGTCCCGTCTGATAGAAGTATAATATAAGCCACAAATGTGCGGCACAGAGGTAATTTTTTATTTTCCAGTAACTGCATTAAAATGGTAAAAAGAAACAGGTGAAATTAATCTGGGTAGTACATTTTATTTAACCCAATATATCCAAAAAATTATCGTTTCAAACTATAACCAATATAAATATATAAAATGCTATGAATAACCTTTTGCCCTTTCTTTTTTTTAACTAGTCTTTGAAATCGGTGTGTCGTGTGTTTTACACGGACAGCACATCTCACTTTGGCTGGGTCCCACTTCCAGTGCTCAAGAGCTATAAATGATAAAGCGGCTATAAATTATCCCCCTGGGGGTTCTGCGTGTATTCTGGGTCGTGAAGCCTTAGAAGGACCGTCGCTTCTGCCCAGCTGCATCCTCAGGGTTGTAGCAAAGGCTCCCGCCGAGGGCACAACCCCAGTGGCTCATCAGTCAGGGGCTGGTTTTGTCTGCAGTGGGGACCCTCCGCTGGGATGACACCACTGACTGGGCACTCGGAGGGCCTGACTTCAAGCCGCTGATTTAAAAACCTGGCGGGACCTGTTCACCGGGTACAAAGGTGACTTATGCAGCCCATCGGATGTCTCTCCAGAAGAGCGGGCCCCTGAGCGCTTAGAGGATTGAGCCTGTTTGTGGTGGAAATAACAGCATAAAAACCTTTGCGGAGAAGCAGAAACAGAGCTGCTGAATTACTGCTTGGAATGACCTCTGTTTCCATTCCTGCACGCACGGAGCTTACATTGGTCCATGACACACCGCTCCCAGCCACGCAAGAGAAAAGCTAGACGAGCTGAAGAATCAAAACTCGTCTTAGATCTGCCAGAGCGGTGAGGTCACAGGGCAAACCGCCGCCCTAGGTTGTTTGGACAGACGGACGAATGCAGAGTCACGATGCACGAAGCCAGAGAACAGGAAACGGTGGGGGGGACCCAGGGCTGGGTGGACAGATCACACACCCCTGGGGGCCCGTCCTGGGGGCCCTGACACTGCCATGAGTTTTACCACTCGAAGCCCTGCCAGGTTTTCACAGTAAAGATCAGGAAGAAACCAAATCCCCTTGAGCTTCCTTCCATCAGGGGAGGAAAACAGGCATCGCGCGTTCTTTCTATTCTCTGTGAGGCTTGCCTGGCTGAGCAGCTTCTGGGGGCTTCTGCGGAGCTGGCCCTCGGGCTAAGAGCCTTGCTTTCCTTATTTCCAAGTCTATTTTTACAAAACACTCTGCATTTGTTGAGGTCACAGGAGTGACTCTCTCAGTGTCCTCCAACAGCCCTAAGCCCATTTCACAGCAGAGGAAACTGAGGCCCAGTGGCCAAGTAACTTGTTCGAGGGCACAGAGCTGGTTAGCGGTGGGGCTGGCGCCCCTCCCCCAGCACCTTCGTTCCGCTTTGTCTTGACATGGAGAATCCTCCAGGCTCAGGCGAACGTCTGGAAGACGCAGCCCTGCCAGCGTCTCACGAGCGACCCCGAGCCAGGACCACCCCACTGGGTCACCCCCAAATTCCCGACGCACAGACACTGTGAGATGGTACACGTTGATTCGTTTCAGCTGCTACGTTTTGGAACCGTTTGCTGTTACACAGCCACGGATGAGTAACACACAGAACATCTTTTTTTTTTTCCTGAGCGCCAACACCCGAGTGTTCTGTCAAGAGTAGTTTTCACCCTGGCTTTGTTTGAACAAGTTTCCTGTGGTGTCGAAGTCAGACATGTCTTTTCCTGAATTAGCGTTTAAGAAATATGATCGGTTCTAAATGACAGGGTGGCCAGGGGAGGCTGAAAAGAAAAACAAGCCCACCTGTTCCAAGTGAGCTGAGGACACAGGGGCCATGTCTCTCTCAGGTTTTGGGGGCCTCAGATGGGTGAGGAAGTTTCTTGGAGGATCATTCTGTCTGTCTGTCTCTATCTTCTGTAGTGATACAAAAATGCGGTCCTTGTCGGGAGTGGTCAGAGGCCCATCACTGTGTGATGTAACGCCCCAGGGACTCAGTGAGCAGACAGGAAGCAGCACTGGGGATGCAGAGAGGATCCAGAAGGATATAGAAGCAGCAGGAAGTGACATTCAGCAGACAGGAAGAGGAAGGGGACGCTGAAAGCACAGAGAACGCTCTGGGCTCATCGCTCATTTGCCAGATGCACCTCGAGCTTCAGGCCCTCGAAGCTGCGAGTGTGGACCCGCCGCTTTCAGATTCTGAGGCTTCCCAGCCCATCTGCCCACCTTCAGGCCCAGCCAGGACCAGGTGGAGGGGTTTCCACCAGGCCCCTGTCTTGGGATGGGGAACAGCAGGCCAAGCGAGGACCCCTTCGGCTCAGGGCAGGAGGGTGACCCCATCGGCGCTTTTTGCGGAGGTCTCGTACGCCTCTGCCCGGACCACGTTGGTGTGATTCCCTGACTTTGGAGGATGAAGGGAGGAGGGGGCAGACGCAGCCCAGCCACACCCCGCCCCCAGAGCAGCACCGTCCAGAACTTTCTGCAGTTATGGGAACTTTCTTCATCTGCGCTGTTCAGTACAGCAGCCATTGGCCACGTGGGTCTCCAGATCCAGCTCTTGGAATGTGGCTCGTGCCGCGTTTCACAAGGAAGGGTTTCATTTTATTTCATTTTCGTTAGAGTATAAGTGTAGATAGCCAGATGTGACTAGCAGCTTCTGAATTGGACGACATGGCCCTTAATCCTTGTTTTGGGTCTAAAATCACAAACTCTCTAGAGATGTATATATATATATATATATATATATATATATATATATTAATTTTATATTAAATGTACATAGAGTAAAAGGTACATGGAGTAAAATTCACTTTTTCTGTGTACAGTTCTGCTACTTTTGACAAATACGTGGGGTCATATAATCACCACCACAACCGTCACCTCCCACCCAGGATTCCCACATGTCGTTTTGTAGCTAGCCTCTCCCAGACCTCCAGCCCCCGGAATCGCTCATCTGTTTCTGCCTCTATAGATGTCGTACAAATGAAAGCATACAGGATGCGCTTGGGGTCCTCCGTGGTGTTCTCTGTACGCGTCCTTTGCTCCTTTTCAGTGCTGCGTGATGTTCCGTCGTACGGTTGTGCCTAAGTTTGTTTTCTATTCCCCTAGCGAGGTGCGTTTGGATTGTTGGGTTGTCGAGTTTGGGGTCTTTAGGAAAAAAGCCACTACAGATAATCATGTACAAGTTTTTGTGTCCACACAAGTTTTCATTTCACTTGGATAAAGAGCTAGTGATGGGGTTGCAGGTCATTTGGTAAGGTAGTTGAACTGTATGAGAAACGGCCAGACTTTTCCAAAGTGGCAGTACCGTCTTGACTTCTGCGAGCCATGTGGGAGAACTCCAGACCTTCTCATCAGTTTTCACAGAAATCCCAGCGTGGTTTTATCCTGCTTCCTAACAACGAATGATGTTGAGCATCTTTTCCTGGGCTTGTTTTTCACGCCTATACCTTTAGTGAAGGATCTGTTCATGTGTTTTTGTTTTGTTTTGTTTTTAAGACTTTAATTATCTTTTTTTTTTTTTTTTTTGGCTGTGTTGGGTCTTTGTTGCTGCACACAGACTTTCTCTAGTTGCGGCAAGCAGGGTCTACTCTTCGTTGTGGTGCGCGGGCTTCTCATGGCGGTTGCTTCTCTTGCTGCAGAGCACAGGCTCTAGGCACGCGGGCTCAGTAGTTGTGGCTCGAGGGCTCTAGAGCACAGGCTCAGTAGTTGTGGCGCACGGGCTTAGTTGCTCCGCGGCATGTGGGATCTTCCTGCACCAGGGCTCGAACCCGTGTCCCTTGCATTGGCAGGCGAATTCCTAACCACTGCGCCACCAGGGAAGTCCCACGTGTGTTTGTTTTTAATGGATTGTTTTTCCAGATATTTCATGGCCTCTTTTTAACATGGCCTTCATCGTCACCCCCCAATACGGTGTGTTTTTCTTGTAAACGGTTTAGTGTCTTGTAGTTAATTTTGTTCCTTTTTGTTCCTGCAGCCAGCTCCAGAGGCTTCCATCAGGGTAAGAGCCTGTGTATCGTGGGCTCCCAGCAGTCGACTGGGTCCTCCCTCGCAAACTTTTTCTTTTTCCTTTTTTGAGCGGATGCATCGTGAAGCAGCTTTAGCAGACCCTCTAGACCCAAGAGAGTGTGAGAAGAATTCACTTTCTCCGATTCTGGTTCTATAATGGCTTTTTATTGCCCCCTTTCTGGACCTCTCTGTTGAAGCTGTCAGTGTATTGAAGGCTTGCTGTTTAAGAGGAAAGGAACTTGCAAGGTTTCAGTGGGTGTCTCGGATTGCAGGGTCATCGTGAGTCAGCCCTGGGAGCTCCTACCATTGTCACGTACAGGTTCTTGCTGGTCGGGAAAAGAACTGTCCAGGTCTGTCAGTCTGCGCAGAAGTCTTCACGTTTAATATTGTCAAGCCTGAGGGCCGTGGAAGCACATATATCCCTCTTGTTCTCAAACAGACCTGTCATTAACAAGAGAGAAGTCACCCCAGATGAGCCAGAGGAAAGAACTTTGGAGGTTTTATGTAAATCTCTCTCTTTAAAGAAAAAATTGTGGTAAAAGACACGTAACCCAAAATTTACAATCTTAACTATTTTAAGTGTACAGTTCGGTAGCGTCAAGTACATTCACATTATCGTGCAGCCATCGTCATCTCCAAAACTTTTTCATCTTGCGAAACGGAAGCTCTGTCCCCATTAAACACTCACTCCCCATTCATTCCCCGTCCCTCTGGGAAGTAACCACCCTTCTACTTTTTGTCTCTATGAACTTGACTCCCCTAGGGACCCCACATAAGCGGAATCATACAGGACCTCTCTTTTCATGACCAGTTGATTTCTCTTAGCCCCATGTCTCCAGGATTCATCCACGTTGTAGCAGGTGTCAGAATTTCCTTTGTTTTTAAGGCTGAATAATGTCCCATCAGACATGTCGGTGGACCCTTGGCTTGTTTCCATCTTTTGCATATTGTGAATAACGCTGCTATGAACGTGAGTGTACAGATGTCATTTCAAGACCCTGCTTTCGGGACTTCCCTGGTGGTGCAGTGGTTAGGAATCCACCTGCCAGTGCGGGGGACACGGGTTCGAGCCCTGTTCTGGGAAGATCCCACGTACCGCAGAGCAACTAAGCCCCTGCACCACAACTACTGAGCCTGCACTCTAGAGCCCGCGAGCCACAACTACTGAGCCCACGTGCTGCAACTACTGAAGCCCGCGTGCCTAGAGCCCGTGCTCCACAACAAGAGAAGCCACCTCAATGAGAAGCCCATGCACGGAAACGAAGAATAGCCCCCCGCTCGCTGCAACTAGAGAAAGCCCGCATGCAGCAATGAAAACCCAACGCAGCCAAAAATAAATAAACAAATTTATTTAAAAACAAATAAAGACCCTGCTTTCAATTCTCGTGGGTATAGACCGAAAAGTGGAATCGCTGAATCAGATGATCGTATGTTTTCCACCAAACTGCTTTCTAGAGGGGCTGCAGCGTTCTCCATTCCCGCCAGCAATGCGTCTGTAAACGTCTTTGTCTGAGATAAATATTGCTTGACTCCCTTAACTTCTCCCCATCTCCCTAGTTCAGCCCCTGGCCTGGTCTACGAGTTTCCTAGCTGGCCTCCTATGGTCACGCAGACCCCTTTCGGATTCAGGCTCTGCCCGACAGCCAGTGATCCTAATTCCGATATGTGGGTCTGCATGTTGCCATTCTGCTTACAGCCCCTCAGTGGTTCCCATTGCTTTGGGGATCAGACCCCAATTACATGACTGATGCTGTTCAGCTGATGTGGTCACTCTCTCTTTTCCACCTGTCAATCCTGGGAAGGCACCATGCTCCGTTCCTTAGCACGTGCTGTTCCTTGGCTGGAATGCCATCCCCGGACTCCAACCCCCACTCCTAATCATCGCTGGACTTCCGTTCAAGTATCACTCCTTAGGGAAGAGATCCCTGACCCCGTTTTTGTCTGCCTCCACCTTCAAGTAGGTTCTCCCGTTACAGCTTCTTGTAAAAATGTCTCTTACTTGCCCCCCAAGCACTAATTCTGTTTGTACCTATATATTCAACCATGTGACAGTTGAGCTAATATCTGTTGCAGCCCCAGGCTGGACAGTGGGTACGAAGACAAGCTTCCCACCCTAGCCACACTCCCTACACATGTCACTGGGCAACAATGCCTCACGGGACTTGAGACAGCCGTAATTTTGTATGTATTTATTAGAATGTTACTTGATTCCTGTCCGCATCTCCCAGTGCACCGTGAGCTCTACCAGGGAGGGTCTGTTTTCTCCCGCTCAATAATTGTTAAATGATGGCAGTGTGCAGACACTACCACCTTCTTGTAGGGGGCCCTGGCTGAATTAGGAATGCATGAAGCATTGCGGGATCTGAAGGATGCCTAAGGTGGCCAATTCTGCGTTTTCACAGAAGACTCCTCTGCAGGCGTCTGCCTTCCCCCATGAGACTGTAAGAGGTGTAAAGGGCCGGAGGCGACTGCACCGGGCCCTAGTATGGGTCCCAGGATACTTGTCTAGATACTTGTTGAGTGAATGTGTGACTCCAAAAAGGAACACAGGGCATCAGGGATCGCAAGCATCTTTAGGCAAACTTCAGTTACAGCTCGAAACCCCTTAAACTAGGTGCCTAAGTATCGCACTTTAGGGTTGGCGGATGGAGCCACTAGGGCCCCGGAGACTGCTGACGTCAGTTGTCCCTTCTCCAGTGAGTGACCCAGGATCAAAACTTTCCAGGGAGACTTTTTCGGGGGTTCCCCACCCCAGTCCCAGGACGGAGGAAGGGACAGCCCACGGCCGGGGGCGGTGGGCGAAGCGCTACCTGGCGACCGGCGAGGCTGGCGGGGCGCGGACACCGTCCCCCACCCCGCCCCGCGCGCCCCCGCGAGCACCGGCGGGCGGGGAGCGCGGCCCGCAGGCTCCGCTCCGCCGCGATCCGGACCGGGATCCCGCGCCCGCCGCGCCCCGCGGAGCCCCGCCCCCTGCGCCGCGCCGCCGCCGGAGGCCGCTTGGAGCTGTGCGAACATGGCCGAAGTCGGCGAGGACAGCGGGGCCCGCGCCCTGCTGGCGCTGCGCTCGGCGCCCTGCAGCCCCGTGCTTTGCGCCGCCGCCGCCGCCGCCTTCCCCGCCGCCGCCGCCCCCGCGCCCGGGCCCGCCGCACCGTCGCCGCCGCCGCCCGCACAGCCCCCGCCCCCGCCCCCGCCGCCGCCGGGCTCGATCGCCGGGGGCGCGGGGGGCGCGGCGGGCGAGGCCCTGGTGGCCGCGGCGGCCGCCTCGGTGCGCCGGAGCCCCGGGCCCGCGCTGGCGCGCCTGGAAGGCCGCGAGTTCGAGTTTCTCATGCGGCAGCCCAGCGTCACCATCGGTCGCAACTCGTCGCAGGGCTCGGTGGACCTGAGCATGGGCCTGTCCAGCTTCATCTCGCGACGCCACCTGCAGCTCAGCTTCCAGGAGCCGCACTTCTACCTGCGGTGCCTCGGCAAGAACGGCGTCTTCGTGGACGGGGCCTTCCAGCGTCGCGGCGCGCCCGCCCTGCAGCTGCCCAAACAGTGAGTGCCGCGGCCCCCGCCCGGCCCGGGCCCCGGGCCACCCCCGCCCCGCCCCCCGCCGGGCCTGGGCCAGAGATCAACCCGACCCCCGGGGACGGCCCCGGGAGCCCCGAGGACCGGGCCCCGAGGGTCGCCCTTGCCCCTCCCCAAGCTGGGCACCAGGGTCGCCCTCTCCTCGCCACCCTGTTTGGACCCGGGTCGGCGCCAAACGCACTCCCGAGGAGAAGGGTTGGCGTCAGGCGGTGTCGCTCCGGGAGGTGCGGGGTCCCTGGGGGCAGCGGCAGTGCCCCCGGAAGGCCCGAGCCCCCGGCCATAGGGGCCAGCTGTGAACTTGGGCCGGGAGGGGACGGCCGGAGAGTGGGCTGGGGTCGGGACAGGAAGTGCCCTCTCCTCAGTGGACCTGAGGACGCAGGTCTGGGGTCGCCGCACAGTTGGGGTTCCTGGGCAGGAGGGGAAGAGGCCGGGCGGGGAGGCAGGGCAAGGAGAGGGGGACCCGGCGCGCTTGGGGACAGGCCGCGGATGCCCCACGGTGCTTCAGCAACATCCTCGCGTTCCCGGGCTCTTCCGGTTCCCGGGGCAGCTGCTCTGCCCCAGGAGATCTTGCTTTCCGGAGATCTTTTGATCAGGAGAAAGCCTGTTTGGTTACTCATGCGGTCCTTAGGCACTTTCTTTTTCTGTGTAGTAGTTGCTTCTAACTCCTCAGCAGTGTTTATATTTGCTCAGCGTGCTTGGGTTCCAGAGTTGTCTCTGACTAATTACTCTCGCTTTTATAAGCACCCTGGGTCCAGGGAGTTTTTGCCGGGGTGATTGCCTGTTTCTGTAACCATCTCCCCTTTCGAGCGTATTGGCACGTTTGGTTGTAAGTATTGTACTGAATACTTTTCAACATCAACGATGACTCACTGGTGTTCGGGGCGTGAGTGGGGGGGGGGGGGCGTATACAGACTTTGTTTTCCAAACGTGAAAGGTGTGTGTGTGTTTCTGTAAAATCAGGACTTGGTGAATGACAGAGTTGTTTTATCCCATGGTTGCTGTTACTCTGTTCTGCCTTTTCTGTGACCTACACGCTCTCTCCATTTCTGGGCCCTTAAATGCATTCTGGGTCCAGTCCCTCACAGTGAGAAAGTGACAGGTAAACAGCGCCTTCCCCTCCCTGCCCTTCCCCGCCCTGCCTGGTGGCTCTCAGAGGCCCGTTCTGCTCAGGCCTCTTTTTATAATTCAGGTTCTGTAAGGGCATCCATCCAGCAACCTTGTTTTCACAGTTCCCTGCCTCGCTGTTGAGAGGGTGCAGCCCCGAAGAGGCCCCAGCTTACCGAGTCTCGAATGCACTAGTCTTTTCTCTAACTCAAGGGTAGGACATTTCAGCCCGAGGAGTCCTCAGATCACGTGCGAGTACCGAGTCCCTTGTTTATGAAACGTGGTTGGTGTTCATGCTGCCTTCCTAGCCCGTGTAGCCAGCAGCCCAGATGTCCCCTGCCCTCTGGCTGGGGCTTTGCCCACGGTGCGCGTCTGGCTGGGTTCAAGTTCAGTGGTGCTCTGAGCAACAGCGGCGCAGGCGGTGCTGGAGAATTTACGGGAACAGGAGAAACATGCTGGTGGAGAAACACCACGTGGATGTCCGTGTCTGCCCTCCCGGCAGAGGGCAGTTTGCTTCTGAAACCGTCAAAGCCCGTGGACAAACATGTTAGCAGTCCGAGCGGTTTTATGTTCTTTTTATTTGAGAAAACTAAGCCTGTAGGTGGTAGCATCTGTAGGACAGGCTGTTGGAAGCTGCTTTTTAGAATTAGATCAGGGTGCTTTGGCCCACCACGTGGAGAGTAATCAAGAAATGCTAATGAATTCAGAGGAAGGAAGTTGGACGCGTACGTTCTTGTCACCTCGAAATGGGAGATTCAGTGCTGACTTTCAAAGAACGGTAGCAGTTATTGTCTGTTTCCTCTCAGGCGTTGGTGCACAGTTTTGCCATGAGTCTTCGAAGCTGTGACTTTCTCCACCATAAATTCAGAGCTCTTATCCGTGTTGGAATTTGGTTGTGTGCATTTTGTGGCTACAGCTGCCTGAGACTTGGAGCTCTTCCTTGTGTTGTAGCGTTTCACCCTTTCCTGCCCTGTGAGGCCGCAGCCCCCCTCCAGCGCCCCCAGGGCACGGCTCCCCACGCCGCCCCTCCCTTTCCACGCCGGACTCAGGGAAGCACGAGGCGGAGAGGAGCCCCAGAGTCCACCCACACTTGTGACTACAAGTAAATTTTTCCAAAACTAAAATGAAATAATTTTGAAATTACTGGTAGGGAAAAAATTCCACATGACACAACTTAGAGCTGACCTTGATCCATGACTGTGGGTGCATGCAGAGGGAGGTGCAGCAGGTCCTGGTGTAGCCCCTGCTGTGCGATTCTCCGGCCCTCGTTCCCCAGGGCTGGGCTGGGCACTTTTTATCTTTAAGTGGAGACACAGCACAGGAGCTGGCTGGCGGTAGGTGCGCACAGAGGAGTTAATGTTTGTTGAATGAAAAATCCACGAGTGAATATGCAGCTTCCCCGGAGGAGAAGCAGTGTCGCCAACTTAGTGGGTTTCCGAGGTGGGTGGTCAGCAGGCCTTCCTGGGTCTGCGGGTGGACATGGTTCGTGTGTGGGACTGTAGGTCTTGATACCAGCAGATTTGGAGTTTGAATTAGATGTAATCTGTGAACTACAGGAAAAAGACCCATGCACAGCCTTGTACTTGCTCTTCCTTTCTTTCTTCCAACCTTCTTTCCTGATACTATTATAAAATGAGCATGGACTACATGAATAATTACAGTAAAAACTAGACTTCTGTTTGTGGTGGTTTCTGTGAGTGGTAAGATGTATGTGATTCTTTTCTTCTTTTTACTTTTCTTTGTGTCCCAAATTTTCTGGGATGAGCATGGCTCTTTTTTTTCTTTTCAACACTAATGATTACAGAAAGTTTCAAGCATAAAAACAGGAGTGAGTTCCACGTGCCCATCACCCAGCCTCTACAGCTACCATGTTGTGGCCAAGCTTGTTTCATCTTCGTCCCCACCCCCACCCCCGACCCCCAGGTATTTGGAAGAAAATCACAAATGTCCTATCACTCCATCTGTAAATATTTCAGTAAAAGGTAAAGATTCCCTTTTTAAAACCTAACCACAATGTCCTTATCACACCTAGAAAGTTGATAACAATTTCTTACTATCATCAAACTTCCAATGAATGTGGATTTCCCTTACCATCTCATGAATTTGTTTCTTTCTTTTCTTGCAGTGTGTTTGTTTAATCAGGAACCAAATCAGGTCCAGACACTATGATTGGTTGGCATATCTCTCACATCTCTCTCAATCTATAGGCTTCATCTCACTCTTTTTTTTTTTTCTTTTCTCAATGAAGAGACAGGGTCATTTGTCCCGTACACTTTCCCACGGTCTCTTTTTTTTTAATTTGCCGTGTTCTGAATTCTTTTGGCCATTACCTACACCAGGACTTTTTTTTTTAGAAGATGTTGGGGGTAGGAGTTTATTAATTAATTTACTTATTTTTGCTGTGTTGGGTCTTCGTTTCTGTGCGAGGGCTTTCTCTAGTTGCGGCAAGCAGGGGCCACTCTTCATCGCGATGCGCGGGCCTCTCACTGTCGCGGCCTCTCTTGTTGCGGAGCACAGGCTGCAGACGCGCAGGCTCAGTAGTTGTGGCTCACGGACCTAGTTGCTCCGTGGCATGTGGGATCCTTCCAGACCAGGGCTCGAACCCGTGTCCCCTGCATTAGCAGGCAGACTCTCAACCACTGCGCCACCAGGGAAGCTCCTCCCACGGTCTTTTTTTTTTTTTTTTTTTTTTTTTTTGCGGTACGCGGGCCTCTCACTGTTGTGGCCTCTCCCATTGCGGAGTACAGGCTCCGGAAGCGCAGGCTCAGCGGCCATGGCTCACGGGCCCAGCCGCTCCGCGGCATATGGGATCTTCCTGGACCGGGGCACGAACCCGTGTCCCCTGCATCGGCAGGCGGACTGTCAACCACTGTGCCACCAGGGAAGCCCCCACGGTCTCTTTTTACAGATTGGATTCCCGTGGTGTCCATTTACTGCGTCCTCTCCCCTGTCGTTCCTGTAAATTAGGTTGTCGGACGTGGAGATTTGATCAGACTCGGGTTCGATGTGTTTTGCTGGAACTGCCGCACAGGCAGTGGTGCGTCGGTCTGTCAGGAAGCAGGCCCGTCTGTTTGTCCCCGTGGCAGCTTTTGATGGGCACTGCCTATATCCGTAAATCTATTATCACCTGCACTCTTTTTTTTTTTTTGCAGTACACGGGTCTCTCCCTGTTGTGGCCTCTCCCGTTGCGGAGTACAGGCTCCGGACGCGCAGGCTCAGCGGCCATAGCTCACGGGCCCAGCCGCTCCGCGGCATGTGGGATCTTCCCGGATCGGGGCACGAACCCGCGTCCCCTGCATCAGCAGGCAGACTCTCAACCACTGCGCCACCAGGGGAGCCCTCACCTGCACTCTTGTCACTCATTTTGGCTGCCAGCACATGTACCTCAGCATGCTGACGCATTCTGCCCTCTGAAAGGCATGTTTTGAACGGCAGGTGTTACGGCTCACGGCCTCCGCACGCGCACTGTTAATAAAAGTAATTAACAGTAACCACCAAGGCATTTTACTACATAAATAATTGTTTAGGCCTCATGAAAACATACAGGACATAGTTTCTCATTGCTGTTCCAACTGGTCATGTGAAGAATATCGAATTTGTTACTAACCATCTTACAGTAGTTCTCAGATTGAGATTATATTGAAATTAACTGGAAAATGCCCCAGACTTAGTGAAGGCAGCAGGTGTCTGCCGAATGCCTCAGGGCCCAGCGTCCCAGAAACAGCAGCAGTGTTCCTTTTCTCCCCCACCCTCCTCACTGTGCCTCCCCAGTCTGCTGGGCGCTACGGGGTCCTTCCGTGACCCGAAGCCTTCTTCCTGGGTGGTTGGTTCAGGAGTGTATCTGTGTGCTGAGCTGGGGGTGCGCTTGGGGCAAGAGAGGGCATCGGATCAGTCTGTTGCCAGTGGCTGAAGATGTAGAGACCGAGATCGTGCCAGCTGTGTTTCCACGTGGAGAGGAGAGCGGTGACCAGGGGGCAGTGGCATGTGTGGGCCTGCTCGGAGCTGGGAGGGCCACGGAGCCAGCCGGTCATTCAGGCCTGACCCGGCAGGACCTGCGGGAGGGTGGCCCGGGGTCTGGCGAGGAAGAGATTCAGCCGAAAGACCGTCTGATGGAAGAACGTTCTGATCTAGCGACGGGGTAGAAGAGACAGTGCGTCTGGAAGCTGGAGGGATGATAACCATGCAGAATGGAGCTGGGGGGTCAGGGGTGCGGGGAACGTGCCGTGGCGGGAACGGAGTTTTAGACTTAGGCCGCATCTGGATGGTGTGGTCAAAATGCGAAATGTGGCATTTTCTCTAAGTAAAAGCTGTCTTCCGCTGTTCTTGCTAGTTGGCGGTTACTGTGTGTCACGTGTATTTGTTCAAAGTTAGACTGTGTCTTGTTAAAGACTTTCTTTAAAAAGGTTTATATTTCACCCAGGAAGACATACAGATGGCCAGGAGGCACATGGAAAGGTGCTCAACATCACTAATTATTAGAGAAATGCAAGTCAAAACTACAGTGAGGTATATCACCTCACGAGGGTCAGAATGGTCATTATCAAAAAATCTACAAACAATAAATGCTGGAAAGGGTGTGGTGAAAAGGGAACCTTCCTGCACTGTTGGTGGGAATGTAAATTGATAAATCCACTATGGAGAGCAGTATGGGGGTTCCTTAAAAAAATTAAAAATAGAACTACCGTAGGACCAGCAATCCCACTACTGGGCATATACCCTGAGAAAACTATAACTCAAGAAGAGTCATGGTGGGCTTCCCTGGTGGCGCGGCAGCTGAGAGTCCGCCTGCCGATGCAAGGGACACGGGTTCGTGCCCCGGTCCGGGAAGATCCCACATGCTGCGGAGCGGCTGGGCCCGTGAGCCATGGCCGCTGAGCCTGTGCTCCGCAACGGGAGAGGCCACAACAGTGAGAGGCCCGCGTACCGAAAAAAAAGAAAAGAGTCATGTACCACAGTGTTCATTGCAGCTCTATTTACAACAGCCAGGACATGGAAGCAACCTAAGTGTCCATCGACAGATGAATGGATAAAGAAGATGTGGCACATATATACAATGGAATATTACTCAGCCATAAAAAGAAATGAAATTGAGTTATTTGTAGTGAGGTGGATGGACCTAGAATCTGTCATACACAGAGAAGTAAGTCAGAAAGAGAAAAACAAATACTGTATGCCAACGCATATATATGGAATCTAAAAAAAAAAAAAATGGTACTGATGAACCTAGTTGCAGGGCAGGAATAAAGAGGTCGATATAGAGAACAGACTTGAGGACACTGGGTGGGAGGGTGAAGCTGGGGTGAAGTGAGAGTAGCATGGACATATACACACTACTGAATGTAAAATAGTTGGCTGGTGGGAAGCAGCAGCACAGCACAGGGAGATCGGCTCGGTGCTTTGCGATGACCTAGAGGGGTGGGATAGGGAGGGTGGGAGGGAGGCTCCAGAGGGAGGGGATCTGGGGCCATGTGTGTGCATATGGCTGATTCACTTTGCTGCACAACAGAAACTAACACAGTATTGTGAAGCAATTATACTCCAATAAAGGTCTATTAAAAAATAAAAAAGAATTTTTTTAATTAAAAAAAAAAGGTTTATAGGAGTGTAGCAAATTGGGAGCTAGTACATTGAATCTATGTTCTAGTGTTGAGTTCACACTGAGTTTTTTGGGCTTATCACCCATATAAGAAAGTTTCTATAGTATTTAAAAAATCGGTCTATGAGAAGGATGGTATTTGTCGTGTAGTATGTGTTGAGTTTATAATAAACTTATTAAAGCCTTTGTCATCGATGAAGGAATGGAATTGGTAGGTGCTAAAAGGGTATTGAGTAGAGTTTTTTTTGTTTTGTTTTGTTTTTTGCGGTACGCAGGAGAGGCTCTGGACGTGCAGGCTCAGCGGCCATGGCTCACGGGCCCAGCCGCTCCGCGGCACATGGGATCTTCCCGGACCGGGGCACGAACCCGTGTCCCCTGCATCGGCAGGCGGACTCTCAACCACTGCGCCACCAGGGAAGCCCTTGAGTAGAGTTTTAAGGGTGTTCATAGTACTTTGGAAAAAGACACAGCCATGTTTAAAATTATGTGCTGAACTGAAAGCATTTGATTTGGAGATACGGTAATTTACTGTTTGCTGTTTTTGCATCTTGTGAATGTCAGGAGATAAGCGTGCTAAATTAATGACAACTGGAATTACAGTGATGCCTCGTTTCCATAATTAACGAATATTTAAAGGATTTCATATTAAAATGAGAGGATTTTATAACTTGCTTTTACTTTGATTTCCTGGAAAATAGGCCCTTGCATTGTGACTTGTTAGGAGATTTTGTAGTTAATTTTCATTGCTGCTGTCGCTTTTCACGAGTTTCTAGTTTTCTGGTAAGATGTTGCCAGTTGATCTAAAAAGAAAGAAAAATGTAATCTGCCTGTGTGCACGTGTTTCATGACCGTGTAAAGGGAAGCCAGGGAGGCATGCTGGGTGTTGTCCAGGGCTCTGCAGAGCGGCTGCGCTCTAGGCGTCCCGGCTGGTTTGGTGGTGACGGGCTGTGGCCGCACCCCTGAGGTGGACATCACAGGCTTTCTTTCCCTGGGTGCGATGGGGGTGAGCCAGCGCGGGGCTTGCCTCCCTTAGACCTGACGGTTCCGGCGCTAAATCCTGAGCTGCTTGCGAAAGGTGGCTTCTCTCTCCTGAGAACGATTTTCAGTCTGGACAGTTTGTCCATGACTTGGTTAAGAAGGAACTTTTGCCCTTAGTCATCCGTGACGTGTTTAACCATTCGTTTCCCCTGATGTGTGTGTGTAGAGCTGAGCTCTGACCACCCTGCTGCCCACGGCTGCTGACGTTCATCCCTTAGCAGAGGTCCCAGCGCTTCTGCAGGCCTTCCCTTCACCTGCCACCTGCGTTTCAAGGTGCGCGGCTGCCTTTGGGCAAAGGTGCCTCTGGGCATCCCGTACCTCTACTTAGTCCATCCACTCTCAGGGTTTGGGGCCCTCACACATTACTGGGGAACCCAGAGAGCTTTTGTTTATGTGGGATTTGTCTGTTACACTTACCACATTCGAAATTAGAACTGAGAAATTAAACTCTATATATTAATCTATTCAAAAATAGCAATAATAAGCCTATTTCAAAAATAAGTTTTTATGAAAAAATAGCTCAGTCTATTTTGTACTTCAAACAAAAGAAGTTAGGATAGGGGTATTCATTTTTTGGTATGTCTTTCATGTCTGCCTTGATAGAAGACAGCTGAATTTTATAGCTGCCTCTGCTCTTAGTCTGTTGTGATACATGGTTTCAGTGAAGTATATGAAGAAAATCCAGCCTTACAGAAGTATGTAGCTGGGAAAGGGAGGAGTGTGGTAGTAGCCTTTCAGGAAATTGTGGATGCTCTTCGATGCCTCTCCAGAACTGGACAGTAGTAGTTTCTTAAACGTTAATTGCAGGATGGAATCTGAAACCTCATCAGTGGAGTTTTGGTGAAGCTCCGTGAAATCCGTTGCTTTCTCTTGCATTTTGAATAAATCTTTTACCCATGTGTGAATTTGTAACCTCTTGCATTGGTCATTGAGAAAAATACGGATTGAATTATGTAGATCTAATGTCCATGTATCTTACTACACAAATGTTTTATCTTCGATTGGTAGTTAAATTGATCCCCTTGAACCCAACAACTCATTTTTTTAAATGTATTTATTTATTTGTTTATTTTTGGCTGTGTTGGGTCTTCGTTGCTGTGTGCAGGCTTTCTCTAGTTGCGGCGGGCGGGGGCTACTCTTTGTTGTGGTGTGCGGGCTTCTCATTGCAGTGGCTTCTCGTTGCAGAGCACGGGCTCTAGGCACGCGGGCTTCAGTAGTTGTGGCTTGCAGGCTCTAGAGCACAGGCTCAGTAGTTTTGGCACCTGGGCTTAGCTGCTCCGCGGCATGTGGGATCTTCCCAGGGCTCGACAGGGCTCGAACCTGTGTCCCCTGCACTGGCAGGCGGATTCTTAACCACTGCGCCACCAGGGAAGTCCCACAACTCATGGTTTTGAAAATAGAAATCTATGAAAGGATCAGGCTTTTTGATGTAATTTGCTTTTTAAATTTGCTTTAAAAGTTGAGTGACAGTACATTTTGTAGAAATAAAGAAGTCATAACTTTGTCATTGACCTTTATTAGCATCTGGTGGCATAATTTGGCTTAAATTTAGTATGTTTTGTATCTACAATCAATTCTTATTTCAGGTGGAACTATCCAGCTTGTCAGTTATTTCTGTTATTTTCCCACAGCCAAGCAGGGTGCTCTGGGGTTCCTGGATGACACCCCTGCTTTTTCCCTTCAGCCGTGGGTGTGGACCCACCAGGAAACAGCAGAGTGAAGCGGGTGGACATGGAGTGACTCAGCCCTCAAGGGATGTCAGTGACAAAACGGGCTTTTATGGACATTATTCCTTTTTTGGGGTTTTTTGTGTAACCTTTCTGAGCACACTTGTGAAAAACTCGGCCCCTTTTTGATAAAGGTAAACCTCATTCTACCCCTTCCCAATCGGTCTTTTTCTCTCTCTCTCTTCCTTCCTCCCAGTAACTCAGTATCACACATAGGATAAAACACATTTTTCGTCTGTGCTGAAAAAGCTTTGCCTTTTGTGACTTGTATCATGAAAACCAGCGGGGCTTGTTGTTTTCCAGGCGGACGGTTGTAACATCAAATGTGCTGGGATGCCTCCCTTGCCGCCCCCCACTTGCATTGCTCTGTTTCACAGATTGCGTTTGGTTGGGGAGCAGCATACAGGATTCAAAAAGTGATTGTATATCTTTCAGTTGGGATTTTGTGCCAATCGTCATGTAAGGTGGGTGGTGCTGACCTGATATGGCGGGTGTACCTTTGCTGGGGAACCCGCAACGCTGGGTTTCGGGGTGAGCTGCGGGGAGACCAGCCTCGGGAGCTGGGCGTGAGTCCCCGCAGATGAACGCACGTTCCCGGGGCCAGGCTGTTGTCTGTAGAAAGCCTGCCCAGAAATCCTCCCTCCCGAGTGTGGTTTGGATACAGTTTACTGAGGAAATTAAGGAGCCTCCTGTGTGTTACCAGGACGTCTTGGCTGGAACTTTCCTCAGTGAAAAATAATTTGTAAATTTAGTAACTTTTTGGAGCTGATTTTGAAAGGATGTTAGAATGAAATCCGATGATACTTATGACAAAGCAGATGACAGAGCAGACAGGCTGGAGCCGTCGGGGCGACATGAAAAGGAAGATCGCACAGCAGAAGTTTGTGCTCTCCTCCACCTCCACCCGTGGGGATGTAAATATCTGGTCTGCTTGGCAGTTACATCCCCGACGCAGGGAACAGTGACTCATCGCAGCCGGAGGAAAGCACCTTCCCTTCGGAGTGCCCAGCTCTTTGATTGATTCCATGTTGACCAGGAGCGCTTGCTGCCCTGTTAGCTCCTGGCCTGCAGCATGACTCGACTGATTGTTCAACTTTCTCAGCAATTCTGTTTTTCTCTGGCGTTGCGACGTGAGCAGGTTTTCCAGGCCTGCCCACCCTTGGTTGGCCGGGCAGGGATCTCCTGGAGTCTGGAACGGCCTGCAATGATAGAAGCGGCCAGCAGGGCAGCCCGGGTCCTGCGTGGCTGTTGACACTTGAAATGTGGCGAATGTGACCAAAGAATTTTAATTTTTTTTAATTTTTTTTTTTTGGCTGTATCGCGCGGCGTATGGGATCTTAGTTCCCCGACCAGGGATCAGACCTGTGCCCCCGACAGTGGAAGCGCCGAGTCTTAACCACTGGACCACCTGGGAAGTCCCTGAATTTTAATTTTTATTTCATTTTTCAGTTAATTTAAGTTAAACTGCCTGCATGTGCCGTGGCCCCCGGGTGCTCTTGGGGACGTGGTAGGTCCATGGGTGCCCAGGCCCAGGGGTGTGGCTGCTGCCTCAGTTTACCCGCTCGCCTCCGAGGCACAAGTCTTGCTTTCCGCCGTGCGCTTCGAGGTGCAGGGATGGGAAGGCCTGGTCCCGGCCATGGGGTCAGGCTGTGTGCGGGGCAGGCAGCCCTTCCGCAGAGGGGTCCCCTTCCCTGTCTGCACCCAGTCCGGACGGACGGTTCCGTTTTTCCCTTTGTTGCCCTTGTTCTTGACGCTAGAGGAAGGAAGTGAGAGGGTCTTAGACACGACCCCTGTGAATGGCAGGTAAAGATGGAGACAGATTTGCAGCTTTGAGGGAAATTTAAAAAAACCCTCTCCCTGGCCCTTCATAGCCCTGGGTTTACGGTACGTGTTGGTTACGGATGGATCCCCTGCGAGTCCAACTCCTCAACGCTAGTGCTTACGTTTCTGTCCTTGCAGACTTTTAATTCCTTCACAGGCGGACGTGTGCCTGTCGCGTGTCCACGTGGACGCCTGCTCGGACCGGGTGGTGCTGCCCCGTGTGCCCGCGTGGGGCCCGCGCGTCAAGCCCTCGGGGCTTCCCGGGGTCAGCCGCCGTACCGTGAGAGCGCTGGTCCGTGTCTGTCCTGCTCGGGGAGCTGGAGGTTCCGTGAGGGTGGCACTGCGTCCGCAGGGCCAGCACACACCTGGCCCTTGGGAGGCGCTAAGCGTCAGCTGAGCGTTTACCCATGTACCTGACCTTGTGTGGCCTGCAGGCAGCTGGAAGGGTCCATTCCAACAGCTTGCTCATGGAGAGTACAGAATAGGGGTTTCTGATCAGTGGTGCCGATGCCGGGAACCAGGCCGGCACTGTCCGGTGTCATGTCCCCTCGTCCCCACCCCCTGGTTAGCTCAGCCTCTGGCAGCAGTGGTGTGTACACCAGGCCTGCCGGGAGGCTGTGCGGGGGCGTGTGATGGGCTTGGGCTGGCCCCGCGGAGACTGGAGCCGCTCCGTTGTAGCCAAACCCCGCAGGCTCCCGTTGGTCAAGCCTTCTCGGTGCACGGCCGCACCCACTCATTGACCGGCTACCACAGGGCACGAGAGCCTGAGGCACTTGCACAGCGTGCCGTTCACCGTACACGGCCACCAGCGTCACAGCCAGCACCTTTGTGTGCCTGGTTCCCTTTACACAGAGCCCCCGTGTTTCTTGTTACGCTGAACCCTGGGCATTTTATATATTTCTTTAGGGGATGGTTAATATGCTGGATCTTTTTTCCCTCGTTATTTTCTGAAGGGTCAGTGCTCACGGGTAGGCAGGAGGGGCCTCTTTTGCCTTCGTACTGCAGTACGTATTTCCTCAGAACAAGGATGCGTCCATAACCGCCGTCCTGGCAGTGAGTTCAGGAAACGTCACAGTGACTGTGACGCTTTATCACATCCTCAGCCCAGATGCCACTTCTGCCAGTTGTCTGGCGGCCTCCTTCGTGGTTTCCTGCGCCGTCCAGGCCGGATCCAGGCTGGAGGCTGTGCTCAGGTGCCCATCCCCTCAGCCCCGCTCGTGTCCACAGGAGTTATCTTATCGGATGTCTTTCAATTTAGGTTTGTCTAATTTGACAACATCCTGATCAGGTTCTGGTGAAGCATCTTTGGCTGAAATGCTAGGAAGGGGTCGTGTGTCCTTTTGGGGGGTGTCACCCAGGCACATGGGGCCTTCTCGATGGGGTCACGTGGTCACTTGGTTTAGGTGTTGTCAGGCTACTCCACCAAACAGTTAACTGTTTTTCTCCTTGTAATTAATAAGTAATTTTTGCGGTACTGGAATAAAACGTTAATTTCGTATACAGCCACATTTACTGTTTCTAGTAACAGTTTTTAAATTCGCTTTTCAGATGTGTTTTCTAGGTCATAATCTTCATCTGCACATAATGATTATTTTTGTCTCTTTCTTCCACTATTTCATATCTCATTGGCTTTTGTTGTCTTGTTCCGTGGGCTGTAGCCTCCAGGTGTTGCTAAATAAACGCCATGATGATGGGCTCCTTTCTCATTTCTCGCCTGACGAGGAGAGCTTACAAGCTGGTTCAGAGCAAATGGAGCTTTGCTGCTGAGGTCCACTTTCTTCTTTTCCCCAGATTTCATTAGGTTTTTTTTTAATTGAAATATAGTTGATTTACAAAGTTCTGTTAGTTTCAGGTGTACAGCAAAGTGATTCAGCTTTATATATATACATATATATATGTATACACACACACACACACACACACACATATACACACGTGTGTGTGTATATATGTATATATTCTTCTTCAGATTCTTTCCCATTATAGGTTATTACAAGATACCAAATACAGTGCCCTGTGCTGTACAGTAGGACCTTGAAATCCACTTTCTCAAGGCAGCCTTCCCGACGCTTCTCTGAGTGAGGTCCCACGGGCAGCGCCCCCCAGCGCCCCAGGGTGGCCCAGTCTGAGTGTCAGGGGAGCAGGGCTGCGCTTCTGGTTCGTTACTGTAAACCCGGTACCTACCAGTGTGTTTGCCCCATAGTTGGCAGTTCATAAATTCTTGGCAAAATTAACACACAAACAGCAGAGGTCTGAATGCAAAACTGAGCCGGCCAAAGAAAGTGGCTGAAGGTTATATAGTAGCTTAGCTTTTAAAAGACCTGGCCGGCATACCTCCCAGCTGGGTGCCCTTGAACAGGTGACCTCACTCAAGCTCCCGTTTCCTCATCTGTAAGATGGGCACGCTGCCCACTTCCTGGGTCCTGAGAACTGGAAGCAGTGTGTTCACAGCCCTCGCCGCAGTGCCTGGCGCTAGATACACCCGGCACAAGCCCCCGTCGTTGTCATCGTCCCTGCTGTCCCTGTGACCAAGTAGGAGAGGGACTGTGTTTGCTTGGTGAGCCGTCTGGCGTCAGCAGTGAGATCTGGCCTGTTGCTGGGGAAGCCGTTGCCGTGCCTCAAGCTGGTCGTGCTGGGGCGGCCCGGCCCTGTGCTCTCTCACCAAGGCGCCAGTCGCTAGTGGGGCTCTGTAGAGGGCGGCCTTCGTGCATGGGCTGTGGGACGGGCTCGGCTCCACCAGGATGCCTCCCGGCTGCTAAGGTTGTACGATCAGAGTGAATGAGGAGGGTGTGTGTTCTTGTGCTTCTCTGAGCTGCTTGTCCGGACGAGGATGGGATCTCAGAGCACAGGGTACCTGGAATCAGCTTGAGTGACCTCTGCGGGGTGCGGGGACTGGCTCACACTCGGGCAGGACACTGAGACACAGGCAGGGCCGGGCCTTGATCTCGGAGTCGCTGCTCGTCACCACAGTGTTTGTCCCCCACCAGCTGGGGTGCAGGGCACCTGGCAAAGGAAAAGCTGTGACTTGGAAATGGATGCCCAGAACTGATGAAACAACTCATATGTACTGCAGGGCATTTAAAAAATACAGAAAAGTGTAGAGGATCATGTAACGTGTCCTTGCTCACGTCCTGTCATATTTTTTTTAAATAAGAAAAACGACACGTTACGGTTGACATTGGGGTCCTCTGAGTTCCCGAGACCCGTACCTTCCACACCCAGAGACATCTGCGAGTGATGGTTCGTTTAGTTGTGTGTGTGGCGGGGGGGGGGTGATTTACACAAGTCGTGTCATACAGTCTGCTTCGTTATATATGTGTGTGTTTTCTACGGCTGTAGAAAGACTGCTTCGTGGGTGAGTCTGTCAGACACATAACTGACTGTGTCTTCGCAGCCCCACCATCTGACCACAGCCCTTCCCGGCCCTGTGGCCTCCTTCCCGGCATTCCTTCCCCTGTTCTCATCGCTCTAGCCTCTCAGCCCCCGTGCACCTGCGCACTCCCGGGCCTCAGGCGGAGCATCCCTGCCCGCCCTTCGACCCGTTGGCTCCAGCTCCTGTCCCATCCCGGGGGCCCCGGGCTCACCTGCAGCCGCCTCCCCTGAGCTCCCGGCCGGATCTAGGGGCCCCTGCGCGTCTCCATGCTGGACCTGGACGGAACCCCTGCCCACACCCCAGCGGCCTTTAGGTTCCTGAGGTCTCTGGTTTCCTTTCCTCGGGAGCGCTCCTGTGTGTAAGGCGCTGCGGGGATAGGTGTGCAGGGCGAGCAGGACACACTGCCTCCCCGCTCCCGGGAAGCAGGAGGGCGACATTGTGACCACGGAGAGCGAGTGACGGTGAGACTTCAGGGGATGCGGGCACAGTGAGGAAGGCCCCGCAGGAGGCGGGGGAGACGGTGGGTGGCAGGCCTTCCCGGGAAGCGACATCTTAACTGAGGTCTGAGTTACAAGCTGGTGACGGAGAAGAGTCAGGGCAGAGGCTCGGGGACCAGGGTGGGGTGCTCTGATGGGGAAGCCAGAGATGGAGCGGACAGCCTCGGGGCCCCCCTGCAGGTTCAGAGGAGAGAAGTGATGTGGGCACCGCCAGGGCCACCCAGTGGGACGGACCGTGGGGGCCACGCTCAGGCATGAGGACCGGGGTGCTGGCTGCGGCCGTGGCAAAGGGGTGCTGGCTGAAGGCCGTTCGGGACATGGCCCGCGGGCTGGGTGACGGGCTGCCTCTGAGGGTGGGGGAGGGTGGGGGAGGATGGCCCCCGGAGCCCCCAGGGGCAGCCGACGGCCTCCAGCTCAGGTCCTCAGCCTACACAGGTTCGTCCCGTGTCGCCTGACCTTGTCGTGGGGTGGCAAGGAAGTGTACACACAATGTCCGGAGCCCAGGAGACGGGTGGGTTTTGTTCATCTGAGCGCCAGAACATTGTTAGGAAGGGTTGTTTTATTCTGTGTGGTAAGACTAAAAGCATCAGTAATAAACCACATGATTTGGGGGAAGCCCCGGCCTGGGGACTGGGGCTCCATGATGTTCGGAGAAGTCCCTCCAGGATCTGGACGTGTTTCCAGCTCATCTTTCGCGATGCAGCGCCTGTAGAACAGTCCATGATAACGGGGGAAACTGCCTGACCCGTGATTCCACTTGCAGAAGGGAGTTTGTGAGAGCCACGTAAGATAAAGGTTACAGAGGCTGAAAACCCTGCTAGTCGCTGATACAGAAAGCCAGACATCGTAGAGAAATTGTGTGGTTTTTTGTTTGTTTTGAGAGTAGCTATCTAAATGTTTGGAAAATCGGCTACTACTCACTTAATAAAATAACCTGGGAGGGAAGTACTCAGACAGCGCGGCTTCAGATCCTGCCCTTGGAGCCTTTTTGACGGCAGCAGCGCTGAAAGCATCTCGCTCACAGGATTATGAGTAAACGTCCTCTTTGTTTCTGAGCCCCGCGGGCTGAGATCCAGCCCACAGTGGGCTTGTCCAGATGTCAGCGAAAAGGCTGGGGCAATGGCTGGAGCCTTTGGTCGTCCCTCAGCCCGGGTCCTAGGCGCCCTTCCTTCTACGTGCCAGGCTGTGAGGTGCGCGGCTCCCGGGCCTCTCATGGGAGGCGCGCGTGTGCACCGTGGCCCAGCCGCAGCCCCGGCAGCACGGGGGGGCCCGTCCCACCCTGGCCAGCTCCTCGCCGACTCCCCAGCCCCACGGAGACCTGGGCTTTGCCCGCCGCTTCCCAGTGAAACCCGGAGGATTTGTCTCTAGCTGCCAAGCGCCTTCTATGTGCCAGGGTCTGTCCTCGGCCCCGGTCACCGTCTACGAGGGACAGGCACAGGGCCGGCTGCGTCCACCCACAGGGGCGCTTCTTCCCGGGCCCCGAGATGGCGTCTCTCTCCAGCCCGCTGTCACACTGGGTCCCAGGAGCCCCTGGCCTGGTGTGGCGTCCTGGGGTGGGCGGGTAGGGCCGTGAGGACGGACCGCAAGACAGAACAGCTTCTCCCTCCTGTTTTATATGTTGTGCTAACTTGTAAGACTTCCCCTGATGTCATTTTGATCTATGAGCTTGGATCCGCGCGGCGCATGTAATTTTTCTAAAGCAGATTGTTTTTGTTTGTTTCTTAAATGCCCGTGAGATTTGCAGTGGTATCACTGGCGGCCGTACGCAGCGGGAAGAGCACGGGCTGTGACACCGAGGCCCGCAAGGAAGTCTCTCGGTGATGCAGTGAGGGGTGGTCAGCCGGGCCCCGGGTGGTGAGGGCGCGTCGGGGCAGCGCAGGCCCCGGTCTCCTCTGGGCCTCCTTCTCCTCAGCGGGCGTCCCGAGCTCTGCCTGCCCCTGAGACTCCGTGAGGCCCCCACCTCTCCCGTGTCCCTGCCACCCCGGGCCAGGACACCCCGGGCCGCTCGTCTCCCACGTCAGCTACTCCAGAGCCCCAGCCACCCTTCTAATCGCGTGGCATCAAGTTGACCATCGTCACCGTTACTAAGCGTAAGTTCGGGGGTGTCCAGTGCATTCACACTGTCGTGCAGCCATCACCCCCGTCCATCTGCAGAATTTCTCCTCTCCCCAAACTGCACCTCGGTCCCCTCTGACCGCCAACGCCCCAGCCCGCTCCCCCAGCCCCTGGCACCCGCCCTCTGTGGGCCTGACCCCTCTCGTATCCCTGTTTGCCCTTCGCTTTCACGCTGCTGTCGGTCCAGGCGGGTACAGCCTTTAACTTAAGTGTTTCTCACACACCCATCCCTGCTGGGCCCCAGCGCCCAGTGCCTTCCCTGCCATGCCCTGCCTGGAGCACGTCCACCTTCTTCCGTGGGGTCACCCAGTGTCACTGCCTCGGGGCTGGGTTGGGGCACTCACTGTCTGCACTCTGTATGTGTTCCTGTAGTTTATAATCGTTTATTTCCTATATGATGTATTTGTGTGTCCTCCCCTCCCCACTTCCTGCCCCATTCATCTAGAAGGCCCTGAGGGCGAGGGCATATGTGGAAGTGTTTCTAAAGGTTTGTCTGGGCCTTTTCCCCTCGCTGAACACGTGGCCCTCCCGTCAGCTCACACAGAGGGGCAGTGGGTGGGGAGGGTCTCAGGACTCGGGAACCACCCTTGGAATAGTCCTTGTCAGACAGGCCGCCCACCCAGACGCTGGCCGCCCAGGGAGTGCCCTGCCCTCCCCCCCCCGCCCCCGCCCGCGCCCGAGCCCGCCCGCGCCCCCCCTCCCCCCCGCCCGCGCCGCCCCCGTCCCCGCCCCGCCCCCGTCCCCGTCCCCGCCCCCGACCCCGGCTGGCGTCTCCCGTGCTCTCTGCTCCGGCATCGCTCATTGTTTATCATCTGCAAGTAGGGGACCCCGATGAGACGTTCAGCCCGTATTTGGGGATACTTAATTCTTCAAGTTTCTTCTGATACACCTCTAGCCTGTAAGGGATTGAACCATAATCCTGACATTTGCGGAGTCGCCTGTGGTCGTGTTTCCCTTTCCTGAGCAGTTCTGCCAGTTTCTTTGTTTAACTCCTTGTACTCTTCATCTTTTCAGACTTCACCTTTTATAATTTTCAGAGTTGTAATTTCAATTTGTTCACTGTCGTTTAAGCAGCCAAGGAAGTTTGACTTTTTTTTTTTTTTTTTTTTTTTTTGCGGTACGCGGGTCTCTCACTGTTGTGGCCTCTCCCGCTGCGGAGCACAGGCTCCGGATGCGCAGGCTCAGCGGCCGTGGCTCACGGGCCCAGCCGCTCCGCAGCACGTGGGATCTTCCCGGACCAGGGCACGAACCTGCGTCCCCTGCATTGGCAGGCGGACTCTCAACCACTGCGCCACCAGGGAAGCCCTAAAGTCAGTAACTTTGTAAAGGAGTAGACGAGGGTCTCTTTGGAGAACTCTTCTATCCACAGTGACTTTTTTCCAGAGGATTCCACATTACTAACATGGTCGTTAACACCAAGTTCAAAGTCCTGAATTCTCAAGCTTTTTGGAGAGCTTACTTTATCAGCCTGCGTTCTCTAATTTTCTTAAAAGTCAAAATTGTTCAGTGTTCTTTCCGGAGGATCCAGTATTTAAAAGAAAGCAAAAAAAAAAAGGAAGAGTGCACTTTAGCTTTGATGTTACATATCTATGCCACCTTTATTTTTTCAAACTTTTTGGTGTCACATACACACTGACAGAAAATTTGGAAAATACAGAAATGTGGGAAGGAGAAAAGCCGCGTACAGCTGCTCCTCACCGAGGTGCCCGCTACGGCATTCAGCGTGTTTTCCTCGTGCCTGTTTCCTTTTAAAGAACCAGAGCAGTCACTTTGCTGAAACTGCATATTTGCAATCACTACTGCTGGGGGATCGGAATTCAATTAGCCAGGGGCTTTAAAGCACCTTTTTAATGTTAATGTCTGTGTGGCTGAGTAGGTTAGGATCCTGCGCCGTCCTGAGCTGGGAGCCCCAGCAGGGTCTTGAATCTCGGCTGGCAGAGGCCACTGGACACTGACAGCTGTGGCCAGGCCGAGTCAGGGCAGGACCTGGCTTCTGTGCTTCCCTCCCCACCCAGCTCCATCATCGTGGGCCCTAATTTCTACCACCTGGATCAGAGAATGCTCATGGTAACCAAAACCAATATGTGATTTCTAATTTTTTCTGGATTGTCTTCAGCGTGGAGGAATGTGGAAGATAAAAGATGCATCTTGTTAGGGACGTATCACGGGGTGGCATGTGTGGAAGCGTGAGGGATTTTTTCCTTTGCTGTAAGTGCCCTTGAGTCCTGTTGGACCCCGAGGTCAGGGTTGGTCCTTCCTTCGCCTGCCTGGGTACCACACCCCATACATCCTCTCCTTCCATAGGTGGCTCCTTCTCGAGGGGCCCACAGAGACGTCCCACTGTTCTGAACACTCTTTGCAGGGTCTACAAAGAATTTTGTTGGAACTGAACAAGTCACACAAGAGCTCGTTACTTGTTATAAGGTACAACTTAGCTGGTTTATACCTTAACTGAACTCCATTGCATTTTCTTTGTAAAAATGAAAATTAAAACCTAAGGGTTTCCTGCCTTCGTCCCGAGCAGATCGCAGGGCGGTGAAACTGGGCGGAGCGTCAGCCTGCAGCCTCGGGGAGAGAAGGCTGTGTGCCGGGTTTTCCATCCAGTGCCCTGGCCCCGTGGAGGCGGGTGCTGCTCAGACGCTAAGGAGATCCAGGCCGGAGGCTGGCTGTGTCGCGAGGGTGGGTGTGTAGCCCTGAAAAGTGTCTGGCTCAGTTTTTATATCAGAGAAAACCATTCTGACGAATAGGCCGTCAGGGATAAATTGATGAGTTTGAGGCTGCAGTTTACATAACAATTAAACCAGTTTGGTTTATCCCCACGCTGCTGGAACCAGGCTTCTCCCTGCACAGTTATTCAGTGTTATTCATCTGTTTTATGACCCACTTTCCCCAAATGGATCGTTGCTTCTCCACGGGGCTAAAATACGTGCCGTTGTGGGGATCTGCGGCAGCGAGCCAGTGGTTTTAAGAGCCACCACGGAGGGCCAGCTGTTTGCTGCGGGGGGGGTCCCTCCGCCTCCCCCGTCTTCTGCTCCACGCGTGTGGAAGCATATCGTCCATCAGCACCGTTTCCAGGTCTCCTGCCAGTTCTGAGTTGGGTGGAGGGAGAGCCAGGCCCCACCACTGGGACGGATGCTGGGGATTGGCTGGGGGATGTGGCGGCCTTTTCTCCCGGCCCCCCGGGACGTTAGGAATGTGCTCTGGGGAGGGCCTGAGCCAGATACAGGCCTTTTCACGTTCTGCCTGTGCTGCTCGCTGCTCGCTGGGCTTTGTTGTGCGCTTCCTCCACGACAAAGCCGGGGGTCTCTAAACAAGCCCCGCTGCTGGTTCCCGGAGAGGACCCCGTCTCCCTGAGGAAACCTGGGCTAGCTTCCCGACTCTCTGACCCAGCTTCTGTTTTATCAGTGGCCTGCGGTCAGTCGGAGAGGGTCGCAGAGAAACACCACTCCCTTGGAAAAGGTTGAAGGGGTTAAAGTCTAACTTGACCTTAAATGATGGAAAGTTATTTTCTTGGTTTAGGGTGGAATACCATGTGACAGAGCGACAGCCGAGGTAACGGAAGTGTAGCAAATTGGTGTAACGGAAACACGGACGTCTGCTCCAAATGATGTAAACTTCAACTTGCGTGTGATCTGGGAAGGAATTTTCTCCCGGATACTTGGTGAAGCCCTGGCTGCTGGGGGTGGCCCCCGGCCCCTGGCTTCCCCCCTCTTGGGGAGTTTGGGGGGTGGTGAGGGTGGCAGCGAAGCGCTGCTCCTGGCTGGTGACATGTGGACTCCGGGTGAGCGCTGGGTGTCACCTGGAGCCTCGTCTGCGCCGTTGGGCCCCCGTGCAGCCCCGAAGCCAGCCGCCCTCCGCCTCCGCCCCGCAGGGGGTTGCCGGCTCAGGGGGCCCTTTGCTGGGCCCGTCGTCCTCTTTATTCTCTTGTGCAGCATCCACCACCTTGCTGCTGTGTCACGGGCCTCCTTGCCCAGGTCACAGGCCCCGTCTCCTTGGAGAGTCCATCATTTTCATTCTCGGGGCCCGTGCGGGGCCAGCACTTGCTTGTCAACAAGCGCTCGGTACCTGCGTTGGTGAGTGAAAGGCTGAGCGGACGCCCGGTGGACCAGACGGCCCTGCCGGGGCCTGGGGACCCGGCCACCGGGCAGGCCTCACCCGCGTCCTCCCCACCTGGAATACTTCTTGCTTTTGTGACAGCACCTGTGGCCTGCGAGGCATGAGAGGGCAAAGTTTCAGAATTGAACTTTGGTTAATTTTGCCACCATAGAGTTCAAGTTACCCGTTAGGCCGTTGGCCCGAGCACTTGAGCAGTGAGATTCCTCAGTGCGATGACAGCCCCTTGCCTGTGGGTGGGGACAGGGGACAGCAGGGGCGAGGGCCCGTGCTCCGGTCAGAGCTGCTCTGAAGCCCAGTGGCAGCACAGAAATGACTTTCTAAAATAAATTGCGTGGGGGTGGTTGATTCAGCAGGAGTTTTTTATGGTTTTATTGTCAACTTTGTTTCACAAAATCCAGTTTCTTTGTTTCATCCTCTGAGGAGTTAGGAGGTCAGAGCTTGCACAGGAGCTGCCCTTTGCTCTCTGGGTGACTTGGTGACTTTGGAGGAGTGACCTGTACCTCTTAGCCATGGTGTCCTGTCTGCAGAGCAGCGCAGATGCCGGCTTCCCTCTGAGATCATGGCCGCCTCAGTGAAGGTTCTGTTTAAAGGAAGTTTCCTTCCAGGACCCACACGTTGGCTTCAGGGACAGTGCGTCCATCCGGGTTTTAATCGGCATTTGGATTAGGGGCGGAGTGCTGGGAATCTGTGTCGACGACCGTCTCATGCTCGTAATGAAAACATCGCCGTGGCCCTGGTTTCTGGCACCGCAGGCTGTCTGGTCCTGACCGTGGAGGGGGGCAGCACGCGGGGGCCAGGCTGGCTGCTCTGCGGCGAGAGGGGCCTGATCTGTCTGCGCGGCCGAGGCTGCTTTTAATAGAAACTGAACTCAGAGCCTCTTCTCTCCCCCACGTGGAGTTACGCGTCTCAAGTTTCTCCCCCTTCGTTGTCTTCCATCTGTCACTGGAGTTACTTATCGCTGTCCTGGTCTCACTTCTCCTGTTCTGTGTCGTTCCTCCTCGGTGGTGGGTGTGTGTGTGCCTCAGTGGATGTGACCGACGGGTGCTGGTTGGCCACTGCCCTCGCCCTTGGGGTGTATGGAGAGCAGGTCGCGATTCCTGGACCTCAGGGAGTTTCGGAGCTCAGAAGGGCCCTGGAGAACACAGAGCAGAGGCACCAGGACCCCGACCCATGAGTCGGTTACAGGTGGCAAAGCTGGGACTGGACCCCACATCTCCTGACCCTTAGTCACCATGGCTTTTTCTGCTAAAACAGCCTGTTTCTTTAGGATGTTATGCCTAAGACAGTTTATTCTGGTTCAGTGTAAGAATCATTGTGCTGGCATATGTCCTGCAGGTACCACCGGAAACGCGAGGGCAGTGAGTCCCCCCCCTCTGCACAGGGCAGCTCTGGTAAAGCAGGGCTGAAGGCTGCTTGTGGTCTGTATTGTGATGTATCAGTCAGGGAGGCGAGGGGGTCGTAACAAATGTACCAGCGGCTCGAGCACGGAGGAAGTAAGTCGCCAGCTCCTTGCAGGTGGTACAGGGAGGAGGGCGCCTTCCCACGGGGCCGGAACAGGAGCGGGCGCACTGCCTTCCTCGAGCCTTGGCCCAGAGATGGTTCGTATCCCCCGCTGACATTTCCTTGGTGAGAACGAGCGTCAGGGAGGCACAGAGCCACGCGGGCTGCTGAGACTGTTTAGCTCTGTGCCCCGAGCAGCTCGTGGTCACTGTGGCGAGGGGGGTGCTGTGGATGTTGCCGGGGCGGGGGTGCCCCCCGTGGGCCTCAGACAGCTTGGCAAGCGGGAGGGTGGAAACGTATGCTCCATCCCAAGGCCAGTGGGGGACCCCTGGAGGCGTCATAGTAAGCAAGCGACGCGATTAGCCCGTGTTTCGGGAACGGAACCCACGTCAGCACCAGCCTGCAGATGGGAGCGTGGTGAGGTGGGCGCGTTGTGAGGAAAGACCTGAACACCAAACCTGTAGGAGAGCCATGAGGGCGACGGTAACTGCGTGTGTTTCCTGGCCCTTGGCTCGTGCCCTGCGCGCGTCACACGCGCTGTCTCACGGTTATCGCCGTGGCCCCACGAGGTAGGTGTGGTGTGTGTCCCCGCGCTTGACAGAGGACGGGCCTGGTTTAGAGAGAGGAAGGACCTTCCCGAGGCCACACAGCTCTGGATCCCCAGCGAGCAAACCTTCAGATATGCAGACAGGACTGCTGGGGCCCCAGGGAGCAGGGGCCAGGCCTCAGGGCTCAGGGCTGGAGACGCGAGCTGGGCCTCAATGAGCTGGTTTTGGTTAAGGTGGACTCGGGGTGTGCGTGGGGCAGGGACCCAGGTGACAGGGAATCAAGATGTGCTTTTGGAGGGAGGTCAAGGTGGGTGGGACTAGAGCCAGAGGGCTGGTGCACAGAGGCGGGACAGTGGCAATGGTGGGGGGGGGGCTCTGGAATTCTTTCCCAGTGAGGCCGAAGCCAGGCACGTGGTTCTTAGCTATTTGAGGTAGATTGTTTGTGCTTATTTGTTACTTGCCCTCACGCGTGAGACAGGCCAGGAGAGTGGGGACGAGGTCCGCGCCGGCGTGTTGCGTCACGCGTGGTCCTGCGGGCTGCGGCGCCCACTCGGGTCACTCCAGCGTTTGGTGCCTGCCCATAAGTGTGGTCACTTTATTTATTTGTTTGTTTATTTCTTTTCGGCTGCGTTGGGTCTTTGTTGCCGCGCGCGGGCTTTCTCTCGTTGCGGCGAGCGGGGGCTGCTCTTTGTTGCGGTGCGCGGGCTTCTCGTTGCGGTGGCTTCTCTTGTTGCGGAGCACGGGCTCTAGGCACGCGGGCTTCAGCAGTTGTGGCTCGCGGGCTCTAGAGCGCAGGCTCAGTAGTTGTGGCGCACGGGCTTAGTTGCTCCGTGGCATGTGGGATCTTCCCGGACCAGGGCTCGAACCCGTGTCCCCTGCGTTGGCAGGCGGATTCTTAACCACTGCGCCACCGGGGAAGTTCCAAGTGCGGTTACTTTAGACAGAAACGTGTGGGGTGCTGTGAGTAGTGTCTGCTTTGTGTGTCGTTTTGATCGCGCTGGTTTTGAATAATACAGGCTGAGGACTGAGCCGCCCTCTGGAGAGTGGGGCTGGCCTTCGCTAGGGCTTCCCAGCACCACTCGCCCTGTGTGTACAGAGCAGCATCGCCCACGGCAGACGGGACAGCTTAAGGTCAGTCTGATCATTTACCATCGAGGGATAAGCATTTCTAAGACACAGTGAAACCCATCTGTTCTGCCTTTCATACGTCCTTGGGAAAGAATACTGATAGTTGACAATCAAACTGCCACTCTGTGGATTCTGGATTTATTCTTGTAATCTTGAAAATGGTCCTGTTGTCTGCCTTGGATTTAAACATGCCTGCTCCCTGGCTTCTCACTGTGCAGCTGGGGTTTTCTGTCCTCTCACCTCGCTAACCTGCTCCTCTCCTGGACGGGTGACAGGCGCTTAGTTCTGTTTATGCTTCTGCGTGCGTTTGCATCCATTTATGATTAAACACTGTTCAAGCACTCAGGGGAGATGTATCGACGCAGAGCAGGGCTGCTGAGGATGGGGGCAGGGGTGTGCATCATTTCTCTCTTTCAGTTTCAGTTGAAAAGAGATGACATTTATTTATTTATCTTTAAATTGTGCTCACAGCTCTGTGACTTCTGCAGAACTACAAACAAGATTTCATTTTAAAATTATGGTAAAAAAACGGACAATGGTCAGTACTTCTGAGGGGCAGGCCAACTCCCTGGCCCCCTTTGGCTGATAAACTTCACATCCAGATTCATAATCAGATGCCCAGGTAATTTATCCAAGTAAATTTGTGACTTAAAACAAAGATTTGGGGGGCTTCCCTGGTGGTGCAGTGGTTTAAGAATCTGCCTGCCGATGCAGGGGACATGGATTCGATCCCTGGTCCGGGAAGATCCCACATGCCGCGGAGCAACTAAGCCCGTGTGCCACCACTACTGAGCCTGCACTCTAGAGCCCGTGAGCCAGAACTACTGAGCCAGCGCTCTAGAGCCTGAGAGGCACAACTACTGAATCCCACGTGCCACAACTACTGAGCCTGCGCTCTAGAGCCGGTGAGCCACAGCTGCTGAAGCCCACGCGCCTAGAGCCCATGCTCTGCAACAAGGGAAGCCACCGCAGTGAGAAACCCGTGCACCGCAATGAAGAGTAGCCCCCGCCCGTCGCAACTAGAGGAAGCCCGCGCGCAGCAACGAAGACCCAACGCAGCCAAAAATAACTTTTAAAACAAAAGCTTATTAAAAAATTCTTTTCCTACCCAAATAATTTGATAGTCGCTTACATTTTTAAATAGTCAACAGAGAATGTTCATAACCTTTAACTGTGTAAACTATAAATAGTGGGAAATGTTTTATATAATTAGTTCAGCACTGTTGAGTGCGGGGCCTTGAGCTGGCCCGGGGTCAGGACCCCTGGAAAAGCCGAGGCGGGAGAAGAATCAGGAGACGCGCAGCCCACGCAGCTGCTCATCCTAGGAAAGCCCACGAGAGGTCGGCTTCCTAAACAGAAGCGTGCTGGGAGCCCTGTCCTCTGAGGTCTCAAGCGTCGCTGAGAGGATGCTTCTGAGTGACTCCCGGACCTCATCACAGGGACGGGACGGGGGGCGGTGGGGAGTCGTGTCTGCAGATTAATGGTATCCTCTACCCTCTTGCTCTTCTCACGTTCTGTTCTAATAAAAGTCGGGGTGCTGTTTGTTTAGTCTCTAAGGCACATCTTAAGTTCTGATGTAAGTACGTTTTGAGGAGGTGATTCACGGCCGCAGCTCAGAGCTGCAGATGTGCGGTCACTGCAGCCTCCGTCCTACAGACCCGCCCAGGTGTCTCACCCGGGAGGGGCTCCGTTTCCCCGGACACAGCCGCAGGTAGCGTGTGTTCTCACCTGCCCTGCGGGAAGTCTGTGTGCCGCGGGGGCATGCGCGGAAGTGCACGGGAAGCGCACGCGGGGGCGCGCGTGCAGAAGTGCCCGGGGAAGCGTATGCGGAAGTGCAGGTGGAAGCGAGCGCACGCGGAAGCAGAACGCAGTCAGAAGCGCGGCACGCGGCGGTAACCAGCCTTCCTCCGGGCAGGGAGGGGAGCTTCTCTGGTCAGCTGAGTCTCCTGGCGGAAAATCCTCAGAGGGAGCTTAGCTGGGATTGCGCTGTGTGTCTGGGTGTTTGATCTCAAGGAGGGATCACGACTAACAGCTTCCGTCTGCTGGCAAAGTGTGTCTCCGGGCGAAGCCGTTAGTGTCAGGCCCACGTGTGCCACGGGCCCGGCTCCGGGGACGTCTGTGTGCCCTGCGGCCCCGCTCTGCCTGCGCACTGGCCGGGACGCGGGCCTCCTCCGGCCAGGGGCACAGGCTACGAAGCCTGACCTACAAGAAGCCGTCTGTTTATCAGCTTTTGACTTGAGCAGAGCCAAGTTCAGGATGAATGAACGGGATGATGTGAAATACTCCGGTGTTGTGAAACAGGAAACTGCCGGTTCTTTGTTTCTCGCTGTAACTGACCGATGGGATCCAGGTCTTGCCAACTGGCTGAGCAGGGCATGTTACCAAGTTGGGAGCCTGGGGCGGCTCACAGATTCCACCAGCAAGAGCGCCCACATCCACAGCCAGTTCCTGGAAGACGAGAAATGTAGGGAAAACAGGATGAGCGAAGGCAGTGCCTCCAGTGGCTGGTCCAGGGCGGGATTGCCAGACTCCAACCTAGACCCCGCCGCCTGGAAGCTGTAATTAAGGGGCCAGGAATGAGGGCCGCAGGATAGCGTGTCTCTGCAGAGCTCCTGGGCCGCCATGGTCCGTGTGCTAGCAGGCTTCCCGCATCCCGGTGGGCTGGGCATTACTGGGCATGTGCTCGGTCAGAACGCGCAGCCCAGTCTGTTCAGTTCCCGGGGGGAGGGAGAGGAAGGGAGCCCGCCGCGTCGTTGGACGGGGCGCCCCGAGGGCAGGCCGGCTGTCCCTCCTCGTCCTGGAGCCCCAGGCTCCCATCAGGCGTGTGTGTGCCTTCCGCAGCCCGTGTGTGGCAGCGTGGGCATCTCCATCTCAGAGGTTCGCCGCCGGCTGACAGAGTTGAGGAGGAAGGACACCTGCGGGGTTTAATTTTATGTATCATTTGAAGCTGATTGCTTGATTTTTCTTTTTTTTTTTTTAAGTAAGAGTTAAAGCCCATAATCGGTTTATGTCTGATTTTCTTAGTGAAGCCCCTCTACAGCCAGAGGGGAGGTTTGCAGCGCATGGGACCCGCGTGCTGTGACCAGGCACCCTGGCCCAGAGGCGAGGCCCTGTGCCCACCCCTGACCCCTGCTGCCAGCTGGGCCTGGGCGGCCCCTTCCTCCCCCCTGGAATGCAGTTCCTCATCTATAAAGGCAAGTGCTTGAGCCACATGGCTAAGTACTGTTGATTCTGAAGCATTATTACGCCAGTGCATTTGTAGTTATAGGATGTTGGTCCACGTTCCCTTGTAGAATGGTTAAAATTCCTACAGGAGGTGAAGACCGCAGCCCCCGAGTTGATAGTGTGCTTCGCGTCAGGTGTTGTTTTGTTTCTTCTGTCGCAAACGCGGTGGATTATTCAGCATCTTTACCTTCACCTTCTCTTCACGAGCGTCTGCAGACACTGTTTTATGTGAGTGAACCAGCTGTAAGGTTTTTTATTCCTTCTACATGATAACTCAGTTTTGACATAAAGGGGAGCGAATGCCCTCCGCACGTGTTATAGTCCAGGGTGGAGTGTGGGTTGCTGCCCATGTGAGACCCCGTCGTTACATGGCTTTCCACAGTGGGCTTCAGCTCCACAGGTGCACTTGTTACTTTGATAGGTTCACAGGAAGTTCTAAGCACGTTCCAAGAGGTCCCCTGTATACCTCACCTGCTTCCCCCTACTAGTTACAGCTTACATGACTGTAGGACAGTATCAAAGCCAGGAAACTGACGTTGGCACGAGGTGTGTGTCCTTCTTTGTCATGTTACCGCACATGTAGATCTGTGTGATCACCACCTCCTCCAAGACACATGGCTTTCATCCCACCACCCAGTTCTCCCCTGCGCTTGTCATACCTAACCGCCCCCCGCCCCGAAACCCCTGGCAGCCACGAATCTGTTCTCTGTCTCTGTGACTTTGTCATTTTGAGATGTGACATAAATGGGAGTTTGGCTTTTCCAGGCTCGGCATCATGCCTTCCATCCAGGCTGTGTGGGGCAGTAGTTCGTTCCTTTTTATTGCTGAGTAATCAGTATCCCACTGTGTGGGTTCCACCTGTGTTTCCTGAGGGACACAGTGGCTCAGCCCAGTGTTTGGCTCCTACAGATAGAGCTGCTTTGAACAGTCACGGGCAGGTTTAGAGTAGACGTAATCTGCCTTTCTCTGGGATAAATGCCCAGGAGTGCAGTTGATCAGTTGCATCATCAGGGTATGTTTAGCTGCTAACTCATCTCCCACGGGGGCTGTGCCGTTTTCCATGCCCAGCCCCAGGGCAGGGGGGACCCGGCTTCTCCGCATCCTCGCCGGCATCTGGTGGTGTGGCTGCTTTCTATCTTCGCTACTCTTCTAGGTGCGTCGCCATCACTCTGCACTTCCCGATTGGCTGGTGGTGCTGTGCACGTCTGTCCGTGTGCTTATTTGCCATCTGGGTGTCCTCTGCAGTGAAGTGTCCCTTCGTACCTTTTGCCCACTTTCTAACTGAATTGTTTGTTTTTTACTGTTGGGTTTTGAGAGTTCTTTACACATTCTGGATGGTCCTTTGTGCGATGTATGGTTTGACATTCCTTCCCTCAGCTGGAAGCTTGTCGTCATCCTCTGATGGGCTTTTTGTACAGCAAGAGTTTTTAGTGTTGACAAAATCCAGTTTGATTTTTTTTCTTCTTTTATAGATCATGCTTTTGGTGTCATGCCTTCATCAAGCCCTAGGTGCCTTTTTTTTTTTTTTTTTTGAATTTTGAATTGTTTTCCTCCCATAGATAATATATCATTTCTCTCTGGCTGCTTTTAAGACATTTTCTTTGTCTTCAATTTTCAAAAGGTTGGTGTGGTTTTCTTTGAGTTTATCCTGTTTGGGGTTCAGTCATCTTCTTGAATCTGTAAGTTTACATTATTCCCAAATTTGGGGAATTTTCAGCTATTTTTTTTACCCCACCCAGTTTCTGTTCTCCTTCTGGGACTTGGATAACATGAAGGTTAGACCTTTTGTTGTAGTCCCGTGGGCCCCTGAGACTCCAGTCATTTATTTCAGTCTCTTTTCTCTTTGTGGTTCAGGTTGGGTAATTTTTATTGTTCTAGCTTTGAGTTCACTGATTACTTTCTGTGTTCTTTTCATTCTGTTTGAGCCTAGTCACTGAATATTTGTTTCAGTTATTATATTATTTTTTAGTTCTAAAATTCCCTTTGGTTCCTCCTTATATCTTCTCTTTACTGAGATTTTCTGTTTCTTATAATTGCTCATTGGAGTTTTTATGATGGCTGCTCTAAAGTCCTGGAAAGATAATTCTGACACCAGGGTCACCCTGTGTTGGTGTCTGTTGACGCCTTTTCTCATTTTGTTTGAGATTTTCCTCGTAATTGAAATCTGCACATTTGGGGTACAATCTTTGAAGACTTTGGATCTTATTTAAATCCAGTATTTTACTAGCACTCCTCTGACATGGCTCTGGGAGAAGGGGGGACACCCCCTGTTATTTCCATGTGGCTACCGCCGATGCTGAGGGCGAACGCAGGTGCACCCGTGTTGCTCCCGCCCTTGCTGCTGGCTCTCTGCACTGGCCTGTGTGTCCCCGAGTCCTCAGTGAGAATGACATGTGTCCTAGCCCCTCAGCGGGCACAGCCTGTGTCCCCTGTCCTTGGCGTGGACGGCATGTGTTCTCTGGTCCTCAGTGGGGCGGTGTGAGCCTCCTGTCCTGGGTGGGGACATACTGTGTCCCCGCCCTCCGGGGGGATGGTGTGGTTGGCGCGGGCTGGTCTCCACCGCGGCTTGGTGGCTGAGCCAGACCTCGTGAATCAGCCGCCTCACTCGCCGTGGTACCACCGCATCCTGCCACCCATTTCAGCGCCCTTCCTCCCCGCCAACAGGATTAGACAAACCTGCTGTAAACTGTTACAAGCTGTGTGACCTGTCTTCCCATTCAGGTAGGTCTTTTTTTGTCCTTTAATTAAGTTTTATAATTTTTCTCCATAGAGGTGTTGCATATCTGAGACTTACTTTTTATTCTGTTGTCATCATTGTTGCTTTCAGAGTTGTCCATTTAATTAACAGCTTTCTGCTGTGAAACTCCGGGTGCTGTTATTGCTGCCTTGAACTGGGTCTCTGTCGAAATCTAGCTGTGCTTTATTATGAAGCCGCCCCAGATTAACACGGGGTCCTCGGCTCTGTGGAGGCCTTGCATTATGTGTGCTGTTGAAGTGGATGGAAAATCCCACCAGAATTTCCCGGGAGGCCCTTGCGGCTTCATGGCCTCTGACGAGGGTGTAACCCCCTCCAGCAGCCTTGGTGAGACGGTGGCTGGGAAGATCCCACATGCTGCAGAGCAACTGAGCCCGTGCGCCACAACTCCTAGCCCCCGTGCCACAACTACTGAAGCCCACGCGCCTAGAGCCCGTGCTCCGCAACAAGAGAAGCCACTGCAACGAGAAGCCCGCGCACCGCAACAAAGTGCAGCCCCCGCTCGCTGTAACTAGAGAAAGCCTGCGTGCAGCAACGCAGACCCAACGCAGCCATAAATCAATAAATCAATAAATAAATCACATAAAGAATTTTCTTAAACTTTGAGAGTGAGATTGATGCCAGCCCCTGACCTGCGAGTCTCTGCAGCTGGTAGCTCAGAGGCAGTTTTCCTGTCTCTCTGTCTCGCCTCTCCTGGCATATGACAGCCAGCAGGAGGCCTAGGCCCTGTCCTGGGAGGGAGCTGCCTGAGTGCCCCGAGGGAGGACGGAGGCCTGCTGTGCGTCAAGGTCGGAGGCGACCTCTCTGAGCGAGGCCGCTAGTGCCAGGAGGCCTGGTGAGGGGGCACGGGAGGGAGCAGGGTGGCATCGGAGAGGCTGGTGGGGCCCGAAGTCTGCATTGTCTCCCAAGAGCTGTGGGCTGTTTCTAAGCTGAGCAAGGACCCGGTTTGTTGTGGGGTTTCGCCCAGTCTGTCCTGCTGGCCTGGTGGCGGGAGAGGTGGGAAGCGGCAGAAAGTCCTTGAGGCTGACCTGTCACCCGGGAGCAGAGTCCACGGGGTGCAGGAGGTAACGTCAGAACTTCCATTCGGTTATTGTTAATCTTCTCCTTTTAAAGTGTATGTGTCATGTTTCATCAAGTATATATTAGCAGACGGCATCATGAATATAGTTCATAAAGAAGTAAGCAAGTATGCGTAATTAGGTGGTGATGCCAAGACATTGTCCTGATGGGCGATGCAGGCAGAAAAGTTTAGTGATGAGAATTCCTGACCCACAGGTGGGCTCGTGTGCTCCAGCCCAGCATCTGGTGAACGTATGGGTTTCTGCACGGAATTTAATATTATTTTAATTTTTAGTTGTAAAAAAGCCTCTGAATATTTAAATCTTCCCTGAGTTGGCCCTTAGAAAAAAGAAAACAACTTGCTTCCCATCAGTAGACTACCGCGGAGTCCTTGCAGGATGGCTCTCCTCCTCGGCTGCTGCGTCCACGGCACACCTAGGATCAGGCCTCTGTGTTGCGTGGTCTGTTTCTTCTCCCTTTGAGTAGTGACCCACGTTCAACATCATGAAAGTAATTCACTTGAAAAGGTGTGAGTACCGCAGCTCACCTTGGACTTTGCGGAAGAGATGGACTGGATGCTCCCCTAGATTTCCGTTGAAGGAGGACAGGAAAACTGGGGAACAACTGAAAAATAAGGAGGACGATGAGAGCCGTCCGTTCAGTTTTCATTTCAGAATTAGACTTCTTAAACAGCAACGCAGCCCTTTCTCCTGCGGGAGCTGGGACCTGCGCGGACCCTCCCCAGGGGAACTGAGCTTAGCTGTGAGCTGTGGCCGCTCTGCCGCCTGCGCCCCCATCCTGGCTGACAGGGACCTCGTGGGAGAGGTGACCTGGGTTAGGCCCTGGGCCTGGGGCTTGGTCGTGTCGGGGGGGGGGGGTGTCCGAGTGAACATTTGATGTCGCCTCCGTTGCTGCCCGAAGACAAGCCCCACGAGGTGGGCTGCGGTCTGTGTCCTCTGTCCTTCCCAGTGTCCCTGCAGCAGGGACTGTCCAAGGTGTGTGGTTCTAGGAACCCTGGGAAGCGGTGCCCGGGTTCTCACTGTAGCCTCTGACGTTCGTTGGCGGTACTTCCTTAGGGAAGGGAGTGCTCTGTGAGTAGGTTTTCCCTGAAATCTCGGCCAGAGGACGTCTGGAGCACCCAGTGGTGACTGTGCTGAGAGCAGGGCCACGGTGCTGGCCGTGGGCAGACTCAGTGTCGTGTGGGGAGCTGACTGAGGGCCTGGAGTTCGCTCATTACAGCACAGGAGGTTTTCAGGGGCCTCCCTCAAAGACCTGATTTACAAGGAAGTTACGGAAACTCGCCTGGCGGAACTCCGCTCACCAGCCTTCCCCTGGCGGCCCCGTGATCGGCTCCCCCCGTGAAGCCCGGGTTCCTTTGGGTGTGGGAGCTGCCCTGGGGAAACACCCCCAGCTCCCCGGCAGGGAGGCCCTTGGACCCCCGCCCCGTTGGGGAGGACAGAGGGGAGCTGTGTGTTGACATCAGCAGGGCTGCCCTGGGAACGAGGGCGAGGGCGGTGGGCTTCCATCCCACTCGGCCTCGGCCTCGGCAGGAGGCAAGGTTTTCTCCACTTCTGTCGACTGCGATACCTCCCCGGGCGCTTCCACAGCTTTCACGGTTTCGGTTCTTCAGGGAAATGGGCTGGACGCCTCGTGCGGTGCTCGGGGGATGGGGGGCAGGGGAGCCGCCCGCTCTCCCCAGCCTCTGTGCAGGGCCGCTCCGTCCGGTTTCCGAGGGTGCCTGTCGGATTTCCCAAATTAGGAAGGGGGGCCGAGCCGGGCTGCACACACGGTTCCTGTTGTGTTCCGACAAATGGAACTTTGTTCCCTTCTTTTTCCTTAACAGCAAAGGCTGTTTGCTCTCTTTGGAGGCGGAGCTGAGGTTTGTGTTTGGGGTCCCCTCTCGAGCTTTGCTGTATCTCCGAGGCTGGTATCGAAAGGAAGGTCTTGGTTTGGGCGGTAATGCCTGGGTAGGAGGCTCGTGGGTTTGCCTGGAGCGGTCCACTCAGGAAGGACGCGCTCCCCCCCCCGCCCCCCCCACCCTTGCGGTGGGCGGTGGCAGTGGTGGTGGCCACACCTTTCTGGCAGCGTGCCCGCCCCCCCTAGCGGTGGGCGTTGGCAGTGGTGGTGGCCACACCTTTCTGGCAGTGCCTCCTGGGCTCTGCCTTCAGCTTCTGAAGCGTTTCCTTGGCCGAGTTTAACAGAATTGAACTCGGGCCTTGCCAGGACCCAGAAAATAAACGTGCAGAGCAGATTTCTGCTGCCTTCTTGTTTCTCCCCCCCCCCCACCCCCCAGTGCAACAGCCGCCCTGTCCTGGAGCCTTTTCTTTCTGCCCCTCAAATTTATAGGCGCTGTGTTAGCGCAGAGCCCTTACCGTAATGTCCTTAAAATACACGTATTTAAATATATCTCGAGTGTCCAGAGAAATGGAATATTCTGGTTAGTCGATATACTTAACCTGCTCAGTGCATGGCTTCCTGGCACATGTAATAAGTAATAGCCAGTGCTACTTTTTAATTATTATTGTCATTACATTGTGTTGTATTATGTTCTGTTATTGAATTTCACGTTGATTAACGTTTAGGCAATAGACTCTCAGTTTTGCAGATTGGGTAACTGGACGTGTTAACGCCCCGGCAGCGGCTGACAGCCCCGACCAGTCTGAGGTTCCTCATGCCACGTCCGCATCCTCTCACAGGAGGGGGCGGTCCCTGACCTGAGGTCAGCACGTTACTGCTGCTCTCTGGGTGGAATGTTTAAGTGTAAATGCGGTTATTACTTACTTCATGCTAGTCCTTGTTGCGTCACACCTGGCTCTTTCCTGGGTCTTCATGTTCGTGCTTAGACACCCCGTCCCCGTCCTCGGGAGAGAGAAGCTATGTGTAATATGGAGATAATCTTGGCATCTGACTTCAGATCAGGTTAGTGTCGGAATGGGCCAGTGTTCATCACTGCACAGACCACTGTAGTACCCGCCCCACCCATCTTCAGTGGCACTTGACCTGGTGGCCGGCTGGGCTCTGCACGCGGAGTGTCTGCAGCTCGCAGGTGGTGGTCGGGCTGCCAGCAGACGCTCCCATTTTCACACGAGTCTCTCTCCGTTAAAAACCGTGGACGTGGATTTGAGCGGAGAAGTCAGTGGCCCCCGCCCTCCGTGTGAGATGGAGGGATGCCAGCTGTCCTCTGATTCTCTGGCTGAGTGATTCTACTAAACACAGAGAAGGCATGTTGTCAATGTCCTTGCAAGGTTAACCCAGGGTCAGAAAAGTCTGATCGTTTCCCTGTGGTCTGGCCGCTGGGTTTCAGCCGACACCCTCCGGGGGTGCCTCACCCATGTGGAAGGAATTGCTCTCCTGCCTCACACCCGCCTTTACCTCCCGATAGACTCTTAAGTTACACAGAGACAGGGAGCGTGGTGAGCTCCTGGCCGTGTGCACCAGCGTGTGTGTGCGCAGCATGGAGGGGACAGGCAGCGACAGAGGTGACACTTCCCTCTGGGAGCCTGTGGTCTGGGAAGCCCGGCGGGGATAAGCAGGGGCCCTTGAGGTGGGCTCCGTACAGGGGGTGGCCTTTGGGGACAGAATCTTGAAGAATGTGGGTCTGCTGGTACGAGGCCAGGCGCTATGCTTGGTGGCAGCCCGTCGCCCGCGAGCTCTGCTGTCGCCGTGTCCATCCCAGCGGCGGTGCTGTGTCTGAAGCTCCATCCCTGGAGAGCCCGGCCTTGTGGTCCACAGTTGAGCCACCCAGTGCAGGATGTCCCTCTGCAGTGCCCGTTCATTTGGCAGTGAACCTTAGGAAGCCGGAACAGTTGAAGTGGAATTGTGATCTTTGTAGTTCCTCCATTCACCCAGCTGGGTAACCTTTGATGTTTTTCAGGCAAATCTGGAAGGTATTTGCTTTTTCAGATATATTGGACTTTCTGCCCCATTTGAGTTTCCAAACTGTAAAGCTTGGGAGCTCGACTTCCACAGTCATTTTTTGTTTGCTTGTCTTAAACCTAATGCTTCCCCACTGAGGGATAAGAGTGTCCCTGGGCAGATGGCTTGGGTTCCTCCCCAGGGTGCCTGACCCTGTGTGGCTCTGCTGGGACCCTCTGTGTCTGAGGTCCAGGCTGAGGGTAGCCTTGGTTCGAGGAGGGGGGACGAGGGCCTCTCAACACACCAGCACTCGTCAGTTTTTTTTGGAGTAGGATGACTTGAGGTTTTGCTGTTGTGTCTGGGACCCTGCAGAGCTGCTGCCTGGTCAGGACGGTCATCGCCCCGCCTTCCCGGGGCCTGGGCTCCTGGCTTCGTTCCCTCTTCCTGGCTGGAGCTTGTGTTTGGATCACGTGCTCACCCCTCGCCGGTCTGCACGGCTTCCCAGCACAGCAGTGAACTATGGCCTCTGCAGCCTCCAGCCTCCTCTGCTCGGTTCTGTTTTTGGGTTTTGTTTTTTAAAGACGTTCTAGCAAAATGTATTACGTTTTTAATAGAAATAGATATTTTAGGTTAAAAACACTTAAGATGATCAGAATCCTTTGATTTGGGGACTGTGTATGTAAAAGGTTTTTCAAAACCATTTCCTGAACTGTCTTATTGTTCTTTGGAGTTCTTACAAAACTCAGAGCCTCTGGTGTGCCAGTTGCAGACCTTCTGTAAATGAGGGTTGCTTGTTGTCGGGGGGCCCACCCGGAAAAGCCTCCAGCCGGCCTAGAACATGCCTGCGGGGGAGGGCGGGGCCACTGGCTGTCAGCTGGCCCCCGAGCCTGACCATTTTTCCACTACTAGGTTGTGGTTATTTTCAAAATTTGAACATACTGGTCATCAAATGTGTAACAGCTTTTCCCCCCTATTCTTGAGTCTTTCACTTCTTAAAGGACACGGTTACAACATTTAAAAAACATTTTGAAAGACTCGAGGTCTCCGGCAATACCACTCTTACCCCGGGGATGTTTGCAAGAATGACTGAAGCCGGTGTCATCGCCGCTTGCTGCGCCCGCCTCGCCTGCCCCAGGGCTCCTGCTGCGCCAGGCCTGCCTGTCTGTCTCTGGTTTACCAGGGAGGGGCCTTACATTCAGCCACTCGCCCCAGGTCCCCCACAGCGTCCCAGCGGTGTCCCAGCGGCCCATTCTCAAACCAGGCCTGTCTGATTTCAAATCCCAGGCCTTTAGCCGCACTGCCGGACCGTTTAGTCTCTGCTGTTTTCACTTGTCATTGTGTCATCAGCATTTTTAATGTTCCTCCGTGGGCCCGTTTCCGTGAGTGCTTATTGCCTGTGAGGTACTGTGTGAGCTTCTAACTACTTCGCTTATTTCATTTGATACTCACACGTCCTGTGTGTGTACCCTACACAGTAGGGTACCCTACAGAGTACACACCATGAATACCCCAATTTTCCTGATGAGAACAGATCAGATGCATTAAGAGATTTGCCCAGAGACAAACAGTCCTGGAAGGCGTCCTTTCAAATGGCTGCGTGATACTCCTCCATGAATGTGCACTGTGGAATTCAGCTGTTCCTCACAGGGGAGCTCTTTAGCTGTTCAGAATTGGAACAGAGGTTTGTTTTTTGTAACGAAGGTCAGGAGAGCAAGGGAGGTGGATTTCTTTTGGGTATAACAGTCCCAGTGTAATCTGATACGGCAGCTCCAGGCTCTTCTGTCCTGTTGCTCTGTTACCCAGTGTCCGTTTTACGTCCCACCATGGCTGCTCCAGCTCCTGCCATCGCACCCACATTCTGGCCATAGGAAGGGAAGAAGTGAAGAAGACACTCTCTTCCTCTTAAGGGCACGAACCCTCGCATCCCGCGAACCAGCACAGTCTCGTGGTTTCACAAGAGGCAGAGAAGCGTTGTCGGGCAGCCGTGTGTCCAGCTGAAACGAGTTCAGTGTCGAAGCAGAAGAGGGTGCACGTCCAGGGGACTAGCCATCTCTATCGTAGTCTGCCCTTTCAGCCCCCCACGTGGTTGTGACCCTCATTCTGACATAAAAACCACTCATCCCCGTCGTCAAGGCAGGCGGCCCAAGTCCCACCTGGTGACCGCATCGCGGAGGTCCAGGGTCTCTGTTACGTGTGCGTCCCCGCATCAGGGTGCCCCGAGTGGTGGATCTGTGAAGCGCTGTGCCGAGGAGAAGCAGAGGAAGGCGGTCCCAGCTCCTGTCTGGAAAAGGGAGGAGTGGACGCACACTCACTGGTCACAGCCGCCCTGCTCTCAGAGGCACTCCCCAAAGGGGCAGGTTCCGGGGGGCCCGCCCGGCGACCCCCGTGTCTGCACGTGGAGGGTTCTGTGTCCGCCGGCCTCCTCCGAGGTGCTCCGGAGACCACGCTGCCGTGCTTCCCGGCGGTGCCCCAGGCCGGGCAGGTGGGGGAGGGACGGTCACGCCTCCTCGCAGGCCAGGTTGGGGCTGCTCCGCCTCCGGAGTCTCCGAGCATGTTGTCTCTGTCACATCCGCAGGTCAGATGCACAGCAAGGGTCTCTGGGGGCGGGTTTCACTCTTGTAAACCCTGCTCTGGTCTTTTCTGCCGTTGGGCTGGGGCCTCTCTGCCTGTCTCACCCGAGTCATGGCTCCTTTGAGGCCACTGAGGCTGCAGGCTCGGTGGCATCGTTTCCTGCCCCGGGCGCCGGTCCCCGTGGTCCCCCTGAAGCTTGTGGCATCCTGGGCACACAGGCTTTGCTCTTGGGTATCTCGGGGGACCGCTGGACCCAGCACAGGGAAGGTGACCAGATTTCTGGCCTGCAGCACTCCCATCCTTGCCCTCTGACGAGGCAGCGCCCTGTACTTCACACTGTGTGACCGCCTGGCGACTCCTGGCCAGCGGCAGTTCTGTGCCGGCCCCGAAGCAGGGTCCCGGGCCGCCCTCCCCGTCGCTGCCTGAGGAAGGGCGTCCTTTGCAGAGTGATTCTCCCTCCTGGACTGAGCCTCCAGAGTTCTCTTGTATTTTCCTGGTCTTTCCGGGAGGTGTTTTCGAGCCTGTCACCCAGCCTTCCTTGTGAAGTTTTCTTTTGTGTCACGTCTTCTTGTCCAGGGCCCTTGTTTCTCCCTGGAGGTGCCTTTTGGGGCTGCAGCCCGTGGGTGGCCACGGTGGCGCCCCCTCCCGTCCCGGGGACACAGGTGGTCCATGTCCTCTCTGTGAGGACTGAATGACGACAGGGAAATGATGTTTCTTTTCTGACAACTTCCTGTTGGTGAGGCCGGTGGGGGCTTCCTCCCTAAGGACGAGATGGGAGTGAAGGTGGGTGACAGCCCGAGTCCCTGAGGCTCATGAGTGGCCGAGCAGGGCCAGACCAGCCTTCATGCAGGGATCTCTGAGCTGATGCTCAACAGGGCAGCTTCACAGGAAACCGAGGCAATACCAGTTTGGCCCAATTGCCAGGAGCGCAGGCTTCTGCACGCTCCCAGACTAGAGCGGGCCTGGGCGTAGGAGCTTCAGGGCAAGAGCGTTTGAAAAAACAGCTTGATTCCACCGCAGTGAGAAGCCCGCGCGCTGCAGCAAAGACCCAGCGCAGCCAAAACTAAATAAATAAATTTATATGAAAAAATAAAAACAGCTCGATTGGGTGCAGCTCACACACTGCACGCAGAACCCACTCGGATCGTCCAGGCCAGCGGTTTTCAGGAGACCCGGGGAATCGTGCAGCTGCTGCCAGCCGATGGTTGGGCGTTCGCATCGCCTCCGAAGGAAGGAAGCCCCGCGCCCCCGCCGGGCAGCCACCAGACTACTGTCGCCTCTGCAAAGCAGGGCGAGGACTCTGTGCAGAACTCGGGTGCTTGCGCGGAGCCTCCCTTGGGCTGGTGGGCGGTGGTTTCCAGCGCGCATCCCCACCTTCGGCAGGAACCCCGACGCACGGGCAGAGTGCGCTTGGGTCCAGCCTGAATGTGGAGCGCCTTCAGGAGAGTAGCTCTAATTGCAGAACACGCTCATTAAAGCTCCAGCCAGGGCCCTAAACCAGAACGAAAATGTTCCAGGGAGAGAAGTAACAGTTGGCAAACTCGGTGGGCACCCTGGGGAGGCATCTGTTTAAAATTAAGCAGCTTCCTGGTATTCTCTCCTCCTCCTGGGTAGATCAGCTGCCTCAGGATAATTTTTGGAAGAGTGAGTCAGGAGATGCTTTTGAAATAGCTGTTGCTGTAACTAATGTGAAAATGTTCATGGTTAAACCTTAGTTGGAAAATCACCGTTCCAGTAGGAAACTGTCCTGCTGCTATCAGTTGTGGATGGCAGTAGACTTTGCCACTGATGACATGCCCAAATCCCTGACCTATAAAACGCTGTGCTTTGTTTCACTGAAACCCCAGTCTGTGTGCATGTGCTGTCTGTCTAGCGTCTTGGATTTGAACCGGAAAGCGTCTTGGAGGTGATCTCCTGCCCAGAGCATCCAGGGCTGCAGAGGGGTTACAGCAGGTGGTCCCACAGCAGAAGTCAGGCTGGGAAGCAGAGGGAAGGGGGCCTGACGATGCTCCCCGGCATCTGCCCCCTCAGCCCAGGGCCAGGCAGGCACTGACCCCCGCCCAGAGTTCTTCTCTCCGGATCTCGTGCCTTTTCTCGTCTTCACCCTAAACCCCATTTTCTGAGATTCCCTGCCTGTCTTGTGACCTCTGTCAGAGGCCAGAAGCCACAACCTCTTTCTAGCTGGTATTGACAGTTGTAGTTGTAACATGATCTTGAGGTTGTAGTCCGATCTCATGTTAACACAGGGACTTGTACCATGCAGGAAGTCAGAACTCCACGCGCCTCTGGCAGAGAGTAACACGTAGCTTGTTTTGTTAATTTGCAGCAGTTGAAGGAAGAGGCAAATGGTAAAGGGACGTAGAAACTCTTTTTTAACTGTTTGTCAGCACTACTGCCTTCCTACCTAGCACTGGTGGAACAGGTGTGTGTGCGTGTGTGTGTGCGTGCGTGTGTGTGTGCGCGCGTGTGTGCGCGCATGTGTGTGTGCGCGCAGACCCCCCTGCTGTTCAGCCAGTCCTGTCCTTCACAGGTGGAGCTCCCCTCAGCCACGCTCTGCTCACCTGTGTGAAGCCCTCAGCCAGTTCCCAGGCTCGGGGACACTGGGCCCATCTCGGACCTGGTGGGGATGCACGTTGACTCTGACTTACAAAAGCTGACCAGCCTCTGGGTCTGGAGAGACCCTCGGCCTCAGAAAGCATCTTAGGCATATGTGTGACGTCACTTTTTAGCCAAAAGACTGATGGAGGAAATTTCCATTGGGTGGTGGGGAAACTAAAGAAAGTGGAAAGGACAGCAAACGTTTCTTGAACTGGCTTACAAGAAGGAGATGGCGGGCGATTTTTAAATAGCCTGGGGCGGCCCTATAAGCAGAACCGGAGGGAAGATGTCGCCATTCCAGACCTCCCCACCCGCATCCCTGACATTTTGGTGTTTAGGCGGAATTTCCCAGAAGCAAAACAGCATCAACAGGAAAACAGCTTCTGTTGCACAGTATCAAGATCCCTCTGTTCTGCTTTTGGATTTGGAAATACAGACCGGGTAGCCGGGGCTCCCGGTGTCTTAGTGCCTCACTGCCTGCTGCAGGGCTCCGCCGGGACAGCCACATGCAGCCGTTCTCTGCTTGGTTTCTCTGGAAGAATCTGTACTGGCCAGTGAGGCCAGCTGGAGTTCCTGATTTTCCCTGTGAGATGCAGGCAGGGGCTCTCAGAGTAGACGCTCGTGCTGCTGAGTCATTTCCTGAGAGGTGGGTCTCCCCGGCGGAAGGCTCGCGAGCACCCCCGCTGGGTGCTGGGCTGCCAGGTCACCACCTGCCATGTCCCAGAGCCTGTTCTTCAGTCTTGTTTCTTCAAAGTTTTTTTTGTTTGTTTTGTTTTGTTTTTGTTTTTGCGGTACGCGGGCCTCTCACTGTTGTGGCCTCTCCCGTTGCGGAGCACAGGTTCCGGACACGCAGTCTCAGCGGCCATGGCTCACGGGCCCAGCCGCTCCGCGGCATGTGGGATCCTCCCGGACCGGGGCACGAACCCGCGTCCCCTGCATCGGCAGGCGGACTCTCAACCACTGCGCCACCAGGGAAGCCCCAAAGTTGTTTTAATAAGACAGAAGGGAATTGGATTGAAGCAGTGCTTGCTGTGTGGGTGGGAGGTGGGAGGTAATTGGCTACCTAGACAGTGAATTGAATTGAATTGAATTGAATGGACCAAATATCGGGGACTTTTCGGTGTGCACCCTGTGTCTGCTAGCCACAGTTAGCAACTTGTGGATGACTGGTCAGTTTAGAAGGTGTGCTTGACAAGTAATGCCCCGCTTTACAGGTCAGAGTTTGTGGGAGGGAGATGAACCCTGGGTTCCTGTGCGCACACAGGGACGGACTGGGGTCTGCAGTGGCCTGGTGCGGGCGGTCCCCTGCCAGTAGAGGAGACGAGGCTCGGGGCTCGTGAGGCCAGAATGGACGGTGAAGGCAGCCAGGACCCTCGGGTTCCAGGCGCTTCCTCCGAGACCCCCGCCGGCACCTCTGCAGGCAGCGCTCGCTTTCCATCTTCTGGGTGACGGGCATCTGTCATTAAAAAGCTGCCCTGGAGGTGACCGTGGCGTTTCGGTTTCCCAAGGAGCGTTCTCTGCGAGGTGCTGGATCTATGTGGCGAGTGTGGCGGACAGGAAGCTGGCTGGCCATCTGGAACCCGTGTGGGAGGGGACACCACGGGACCTGTCCGGGCTGGAGGTCTTGCTGTCGCACGCACGGTGGAGGGAGCCCGGTGCCCTCGCCGGCCTGTCCCGAGGGAAGCGGAGGTGGTGTGGTTTGGGCGCAGGTTTGGGTACGTGTATGTGCGCGGCGTAGTCAGAGAGCACACTGGCTGGTGACGGCGGGCGGCGTAGACACGCCGGGACACCTCTCCCCTGCTGGACCTAACGTCCCGCTCCCCTCCCGTTGCAGGTGCACCTTCCGCTTCCCCAGCACGGCGATAAAGATCCAGTTCACATCGCTGTACCATCAGGAGGAGGCCCCGGCATCCCCCCTCCGGCCGCTCTACCCGCAGATCTCCCCGCTGAAGATCCACATCCCGGAGCCGGACCTCCGGAGCCTGGTCAGCCCCGTCCCCTCCCCGACTGGCACCATCAGGTGAGTGGCCTGGCCCCCTCCTGCGGTTGCCTCTGCAGAAGCCACGGCCCTGTGCTCTAGAACGCGGCCGAGAAAGAGGAAAGTGATATGCGTGTTCTGTGTTTCATACGATATCAAGTATGTTTCTGGAAAATTGCCCATGGATGGAAGTTTTGAAACTATTTTAAGTGCATTAAGGGACCTGAGGGCTTAAATAAACTCTCTGGAGATTTCTTTTATAAAGTGAAGAATCACTACTTAATTAGTCACTTTTCCAGTTTGAAATTTTATAGACGAGGGTCTTTTAAAACAAACTTAGGTATCAGTTTGTAAAGACAGTGGAACTATTTAAGAGGAGTATTTGTATACCAGGATTTGGTGGACTAGGTTTTTCTAAACTTTATTGGTAGAAATCCTTTGCAAAGTTTTAGAAATTAATCTAGATTTTGAAGAAAGGGAAGTCCTCGAACTTTCTCATCCTTGGCGTGTTATACAGAGAGGGTCCCTGGGGGCAGGTCTGAGGGTGAAGTGTGTAGCCAGAGACTGGGGAGGGCACTGGTGAGCTGTCCCCTCTGAGGGGCACGAGTACTTTTGCGACAACAGGGGTCCTATGCCTTCTTCCCCTTTTGTCGTAAAATGTGTTGAACGACATGGACTTGAGGATCGAGATTTAATAAACTTTAAATAGTTTACCGCTTCATTGAGGACATTTTAGAACAAAGCTGGCCTTTGCCTTATTGGTGTGTGCGGCCTTGGCGATGCCATGAGCACCAGTGCATTTGGTGCTGGGGCCTCGGTTCCTGCCACGCACTGCGCTCGCCACCGCGGACAGGGCATCGTCAAACGTCAGCCCCTGGAGGAGGCCGAGCGTGTCTCGGTGTCGCCACGAAGCCAGTTTCGGCCTCACACGCCCCCTGAAATGGTCTCGGGGCCCCGGGGTGCCTCTGGGAACCACACTCCGAGAAGCACTTCTCAGCAGAGCTCGAGCTTTGCGTCCCTGAGTCTTACCAGGTCTCTCCTCTGGCTGACCAGCCAGGCTCGTGGTCCCTGGTTTTGCACCTTTAAGGGTTACACTTAGAAGCACAGATGGGTTAGTCATGGCATCACCATTGGTTTCCCTTTTGCCTTTTGTTTTCCTGCCATGATGTGTGGAGTCATTTGCACTGAGTTGCTGGGAGTCAGTTTCCTCCCGGGCCAGTGAGCGGGCGGGCGTGTTTCTCTCACGGAGAGAAGGTTCAGGGACGGCTTTGAAATGCCACGGACCTGCATTCTGCTTCTGGCCGCATCTCCAGTTGGTGGGAGGACTGGGGGCAGGTCCCTGCAGCCTCCTCGGGCTTCGTTTTCTCCCTCAGTGAATCCCTCCAACATCGCAGATGTCTGGGACGCCAAAGAGGAGCAGTGAGTGACGGAGACCCGCTGTATGCCAGGCCCTGCGCTCAGCCGCTGGACGTGTGTTATTTTATTTAGTCCTTAGGGATTTACGAGATAGATTTTTTTCTTTAGTTCTTTTCAGGTTTCCAGCAATAGCTCTGTTCTCAAACCCGAAATTTAGCACGTCATCTCACTGTTTTTTCAGACGTCTACCTTGAAAATAATCTAAAACATGAGCGCTCCACTGGAGTTAACGATGAAGTTGTGCTATGAAAATGCTCTTGCACTTACTTCCATGTGTATAATTTATGCGTAGATAAAAAATTTGTGTAGTAAAATGAAGCAGCCACTTTGGAATACAATCTGGCAGGTCCTCAACGTGTTCAAGGGTTACCTTAACCGCCCAGCAGCTCCCTGGGTCGTGAGGTCTCCGTGGAAACTCATCCACAAGGGTTCATGGCAGTGTTATTCATAGCAGCCCCCAAAGTGGAAACAGCTCACGTGTCCATCAGCTGCTGAGTGGAGAGAAAATGTGTTACAGCCACAGGGAGGAGGCTGATCCCGGCGTAAAAAGGGATGAAGTGCCGACACCTGGTACAACGTGGATGACCCTCGAAAACATGATGCAGAGTGAAAGCACCCAGTCCCCAGGGACCACACATGGTGTGATTCTGTTGATATGAAATGTCCAGAACGGGCAAATCCTTCGAGAAAGAAGATAGGCTGCCAGGGGCTGGGGGTTCAAGGGAGTGGGCTGCCCACTGTCACGGAGTTTTCTGGTGGTGGAATGAGGTGATGGTCACACAAGGCTGGATGCACTAAAAACCACTGAATTGTCCACTCGAAACGGGTGAATTGTGTAGTGTGTGAAGTCTAGCTCAGTGAAGCTGATAAAACTTGTATGCGCTGACACCTTTATCCAGTAGCACCTCAGAGCGGCTGCAGGAGCAGTGGCCAAGTGTGTTTTAGGTGCCATTGGGAGCCAGACAGGCGTGTGGGCCTCCGGGTGGGCCTCGGAGCCCTTACACGCCAGGTGAAACCAGAGCCCAAGGTCAGCCTTAGCGTGGCCTGGGTCTGCGAATAATCAGTTCATGATCCAGCCACATCGACGCTTTTTTTTTTTTTTTTTGGCGACGCTTTTTAAGAAAGAAAAATGTTTTGGTTTGTACCTGGAGGTCTTCATAAAATAGATATAATTCCCAGTAACATTTTGAATAAAAACAGTGGCCAGCAGGCTGAGCTAGTGCAGCAGCTCCACGTGCTGCGGCCGCCTGTGTGTTAGGAGGCGCCGGCGGTTCGAAAGGGGCGTAGATGGTGTCACTGAGCAGAGTGAGGCGGGTGTCCCTGCGCAGTTCTGGGAAGTCGCGGCCATGTGACTGTGGAGACCCCGGGCCCGAGTGGGGTTGGGGCGCCGGGGCACTCGCCTCTGGTCTTCGTCCGGTAGAACAGCTTTGCGGGGAAAGTAGTAACTTTGAGACTGGCTCTTTCACTCTTGGGCCTTTAAGTGTCACAGAAAAGGATTTCTGTTTACATCCGTTTATCTTGGCGCCGCGCAATCCGATTGCCCGCTGGAAACCTCAGAGGCCCTTGAGGTTTTGCTGCCCAGATCGTTTTCCTGCGCGCCTGGCGCAGGCGCGGGGCCGGCGTGTTTACAAACAGCTGCCTCCCCCAACCCCGCCCGGGCACCCTCCCTGCGCCCGTCGCCCATAGCAGGTCCCCGGGGAAGCGGGCGGGCTGGGAGACGCCGGCCGGCAGCGACCCGCGCCCCGGTCCCCGTCCGGGTCCCCGTCCCTACGCCCGCCCCTTCCCCGTGGCCCCCTACGCAATCCCCGCCCCGCCCCGCCGCGGTCCCCATTTGGAGCGTCTGAGCCCGCTGCCCGGTTGGCCCGCTCTCCCGGCGGCTCAGCTGCAGAGGCTCGCAGGCCTCGGCCCGGGTCGGCCTCCTCCGGCTCTGCGCCCGTCCTCTCGAGGTGTGGGGAGCGGCTGCACCTGTAGGAGCGGCCCCGCCCTCCCTGCTGACTCGCCCCCGCCCTCCTTCCCCAGGTGGCCGGGCGGGGGCGGGGGCGGGTTCTGCGGGGTTTTTTCCCTGCCCTGAAGTCCTCCACCCAGAAAATGAACTCTCTTGTTAAGAAAAATGCTGAAATTCAACCAGAGAAAGGGAGCAGCACAGAAAGAGAGCAGCTAATTTATACTAAGTTTTTAGAAGCTATTTCTTGAGGAAGGCGTTTCTTAATTTTTGTAATATAGAGATCAAAACCAAAAGTAATTTGTTTTGTGGAATTTGGCCAAGGTTAGCGGAACCCTGTAGGAAATAAAAATTAAGCAGCCAACCTCAGAACCTAAACCACTTTTAACCATGACCTTCCAGCCCAGTCCTGCTTCACTGCTGCGCGAGATTCAGCCCTAACTCACTTTGCAGTGTTAAGTGCCTTGAGTTGGGAGGTTGTCGAGTTGGCTGTTGGAAGGTCTTTGTGTTTCTGGCAAACTTTGGATCCTTCCTTGAGAGTGATTTATTCTGTTGCGAAGTTTCCAGCTGCAGCGTTGCCTCAGTTCCCCCGAGTGACCCAGAGAGGAGGGTGCCTGCACAGTGGGGAGCCCTGCCTGGCTGGTCTGGGAGACCCGCCGTCAGTGGGTCCCGCACCTGTATCTGCACCCGTGGCCCTCGCACCCCCCCAGCCCCACTCACACCCACCTGGTCCCTTTCCCCATCTGAAAACTTGGGAGAAATAAAAATTGGTTCATCTACACAGAAGGGTGCGGCCCTCCGTGTCCTTTATAGTCTCCTTCTGCCTGCATCCGTGCCCGGGTGTTTTGGGGCTTTAAATTGTTGAGGGGAGGCTGACTGGGCTTGTGCTTCAGTCTCGTGTGCATTGGGGCAACTGTTGCCCTGCTCTCGGGCACGTCTTCGGGGGATGGGCGCCGTGTAATGTGTTCCGGGGTGTGCCTTCTGGGCGAGGCCCGGCCGGGTGCCCTGCCCCCGAGAGCCCTTCCTTTCCAGATTGCTCCTCTGGGTTTCCGGAAGCAGGCAGAGCCTGGAGGAAGACCTGAGGGAGGCATGGGCCCCCCGCCCGGATCTGCCCTCTCCTCAGAGGGAGATGCACCTGGTACTTCTGGGCTCAGGCCTGTTCGCTTATTGTTCTCACTGGGACAAGGTGTGTTTCATAAATGAGTTAACCTTTTAAAATAGTGTCCTGGGATTTCACAGCACTGAGTGTCTCTTAGTGAGCACAGGTGTTCTTAAGAGACTGGCCTCTCTTTCCCTTTATTTTCCCCCGGATTACAGAAATATTACAATATACGTGCACTCTACAAAATTGAAATGTTTCAGAAAATAAAAATCGTGCAGTGACATTCTTGGAGAGAAGTCCACGTTTGCAGGTGCATCTTCTCTGAACATGCCCGAGAGCTTGTCTGATGGGTGTGAGTACTTGTGGCCCCTCCCCAGAAAGGTCCCTTGGAGCTCAGAATGTCCTGCAGCTTGCTTTTTCTCCTGTCCCTCTGTGTCTCGGGCTCCTTTCTGTGTCACTGCATCGCTCGTGGCTGCACAGTGGACTGTTTGGCGTGTCCTGTATTTGATTGACCAGTTCCCCACCAAGGGCTAGGCAGCTGTTTCCAGTTTCTTAGTCTCCTGGGTCTGAAATCGCCTCTCTGAAGTGTCTAAACGGTCCGTGCTGAGGCCGTGAAACCCTCAGGTTTGATTATTTGGGTTAAAATACACTTGTTAGGGTCGTGAGCCACAAGATTTTAAGAACAGTGGTAAAAATAGAGCTGTGGGCTTCCCTGGTGGCGCAGTGGTTGAGAGTCCGCCTGCCGATGCAGGGGACACGGGTTCGTGCCCCGGTCCGGGAAGATCCCACATGCCGCGGAGCGGCTGGGCCCGTGAGCCATGGCCGCTGAGCCTGCGTGTCCGGAGCCTGTGTTCCGCGGCGGGAGAGGCCACAACAGTGAGAGGCCCGTGTACCGGAAAAAAAAAAAAAAAAAATAGAGCTGTTTCTGACATACACGCCAGACCTGTGCGGTGGGCTGGGAGCTCAGTACATCCGTTCACCTCCACAGTGGTCCTGTGCGGTGTTGCTGTGTGGTGTCACAGCCTTGCCATCCCCACTTTGCAGATGGGAGACGGAGGTTCTTCTCCAGCAGAGCGGGTAGAACGGCTGGGCTGCGCGTTCAGCAGGTGCCCACAGGGAGAGAGGTGGTACTGATTTCATTCGTGTTTTTTAAAGGTTTATTCATATCAAAGTAATATGTGCACGTGATCTAAGAAAGCGGAAGATTCTGCAGGGCTGGTGAGGACAGAACAGCCCCTGGCCACGCCCAGCCTGTCCGCACGCCCCTCGGCACCTACTCACCTTCTGGTGTCTCAGTTTCAGGTCATCATACACTGACTTCCTGTGGGATGGAGGACTTGGCTTTTCCTCCCACCCCATCAGCCCAGCGAGGCCACATCAGAAGTGTTGGTTGATGGCCTCAGTGCGGCTGTGTGACGGCTACACTGCTCAGCCTCTCCCCGGCCTGCGCTCCCGGGAGTTACAGTGGCCCCTTCTCTGTTTGGTCTCCTGGTACCTGGGCGACTGGCACATCCTTCCCATTTACATCGTCACCTGGGACCCAGGCCTCCTCCCACCTGGCCCCGAGGTGCGGGGGGCGCCTCTGACCCTGGGATCATCTTCCACACCATCCTGGGCATCCCCTCTCTCCCAGCGCCCCAGTCTTCCCTTTCCTGATCTGCTCCTTCCTTTTATTGGACAACATCTTCTAGTCCTGAGGAAGGGGACAGGAGAGGCAAATTTTTTAATAAAAACTTCCGCATCTGGGCTTCCCTGGTGGCACAGTGGTTGAGAGCCCTCCTGCCGATGCAGGGGACACGGGTTCGTGCCCCGGTCCGGGAAGATCCCACATGCCGCGGAGCGGCTGGGCCCGTGAGCCATGGCTGCTGAGCCTGCGCGTCCGGAGCCTGTGCTCCGCAACGGGAGAGGCTACAACAGTGAGAGGCCCACCTACCACAAACAAACAAACAAACAAACAAAAAAACTTCCACATCTGAAAATTATCATTATTCTCCATTCACACTAGGTAGATGTTTATCTTGAGTAGAGAGTTCTAGGTTGGAAACGTTTTTGCTCAGAACTGATGTCGCTTTCTAGTTTGGAGCGTGTCTGTTAAGAAGTCTGATGCTCCTGTGATCCTGGCCCTTTTGTACATGGTGTGTCCCCCTGGGAGCGGTGGAGGGGGGGGCTTGGGTCTCCGGCATCCGCAGCACTGGCCCCGTCTCAGCGGGGTGCCTAGGAGGGGGCTGGACGTTTAATGGGACCCTTTGGATCTGAAGACTCACTTACTGCATTTCTAGGAAGTTATCTTCTTCTGTGGCGTTCCCTCCCCCTGCGTCCTCGTCTTCTTTTCCCACCTTGTTCTTCCTCTGTCCGTCCCTTTCTCTTTTCTGCTTTTCTCAAGTTTCTCCTTCCACCCTTTATTGAACTTTTATTTCTCCTCTTTTTAAAACTCGTACGAGCATTTCCTCGTCCTCCAGATGTTCTAATCGTGTCCTGCTGTTGCGAGTGCAGCCCCTTCACCTCTTCGGGGCTGTGATCTGTGATCCTGCCGCTTTGTTTCGCCTTCTCCCCGGCAACCCCCTCCCCGCCATCTGGCGTCCTCCGCGAGCCCCTCCCCTGTGTGTTCCCCGTGTCCTGTCTGGCCCAGCTGCCCTCCATCCAGGCAAACGAGGCACAGGGCCAGGGTGGAGGGGCCGCGCTGCCCCCACGCCTGGGCGGCCCACGTTCCCACCTCCATTTCAGATCCATTCCCACTTCCTTGTTTTTTTCAATTATAATTTTTTTCTGTTGAAAAACCCTTCTACAGCTTGGAATCGATTTGAGGCAAATTGTGCCATGAGCAGATTTTCTTTAAGTGGCTGAAGCGCTTTATGAACAAGTAACAACGGAAGAAAATGTTTCTGGTGCGGGACCAGCAGGACTTCCTTCCCGGGAGGCTGGCTCGGGAGGGGCAGGACCCAGAGCCTCCCGCCTGCGCGCTTTGCTGAGGCCCAGCCGGAGCCGGACCGCCAGGCGTCTGAGCGGGGCAGCAAGGGCCACGCCGTGGGCACGGCAGGAGCCCGGACGAGGCTCAGCGCGTCTCTGGGGACAGTGGCCTCTGGTCAGATCTGCTTTTCTCAGCTCAGGCTCTCACCCTCGCAGTGGGCCTGGGCGCTCTCTCTCCGTCAGGCTGCTGTGAATACAGGGTGCAGAGTGGTTCCAGGTATGTCTTGGGCGGTCACAGGAGTCATGTTCTGGGCCTGGACTGTCCCAGGGCCCGGCATGTTTGTCCTGGTGAGACAGTGGCCCAGATGCAGGGCAGCCACTGGCAGGACAGGCCAGCCATGAGCCATCTCCACTCCTGACCCGAAGCCCTTCTTGCCTGAACGGAAATGTGACTTAGGAATTGTTTTTCCGTAAAAGGGGGGTTGGGGGGGGTCAGTGACTGACGTCCTAAAGTGCGTCTCCCACGTCGTTACCACTTTCAACCTCAAGGTGGGAAGAACGGTGTTTATCATGTGACGTCGGGTAGTTCCAGGCTGCTTGGCCGCTGCTGCTTTACCCCGTCCGCAGATCAGACTTCCCCACCCCGGGCACTTGGGGGGCCCCTGCAGCGGGCAGCTCTTTGCTGAAGCCTGGCGTCCCAGGGGGCCCGGCATTTCCTCTCCCCCACCTGTCTAGAGGTAACGTGTGTGTTTATGCTGTAGGAATCTTTCCTATTTTGCTGATTGTCAGGGACTTTGCAGAGGACTAGGAAACTCCCTCGGGGGACACTCAGTGTCTTGGTCGGTTTCCCAGGGTGGGACACGCCCCCCAGATGCCCAGACACCCCCCCCCCCACACACACACACACACCCACGAGGCCCGCCTTTGACTCGCGTGTTCTCAGCCCAGAGGCGTCCTGCTCACCTCCTTCCACCTCTGCTCCTTCCCTCCGGGCGTGTGACGCCAGGGTGGCTGGGTACCAGGCACAGCCCTCTGGGCCGAGGCCAGCCTGCAGTGACGGCTGAATGGGGTTTATTGAGGTCTGTGCGGTGGTGTGCGCGAACGCACGTTCTCCAGGCTGGGCCTGCTGGGCCCTCTGGGCATCAGCGGTGCCCTGTCCCCGCGGACGCTTCCCCAGGAAGGGTTTGTCAGCACAAGCTGGCGCACGTCGTAGAAAGTGGCGTGGAGCTGCCCGGCCTCTCCTCCCGTTTGCGAGCCCGCTGTTCATTATTTCCACTAGAAATCATTCTGTGGGAACGACAGACTTCTCTCTGGGTTTTGCTTTCTGAGAGTTAGATATAAATGTTCTATGATCTTTTCCAAAATATGGACTTGGGACAGGCCATGGCTCCCCGGTGCCCAAGCCCAGAAGTCGCTGTCTGTCGTCTGCACTGGTCAGGGTGCCCCATGGGTCACACAGGTCAGATGTCAGCGAGGTTTTCCCAGATAAGCCCTGCACTGTCTGTTTCCACCAACCTGGACGTTTCCTGATCTGTCCTGAGGCCAGTGTGTTTTCGGGGGACGGTTCTCGCCCCCTGTGGTCAGAGCATGGGCCAGGCGTGGTGTTTCGGTTCACTTGTGTGCAAGTCCAGAAGGGACGCTGAACGTGTCTGGGCCTGGAGCTGGCGAACCAGCGCTTCTGTGCTGGCACGTCCTGCAGCACCACGTCGTTGGAGGAAGCAGGGCAGAAAGTCTTCAGGGACCCCCTCCCCCCAGCCCCCATCAGGGTTGCACCTTCATTGAACCACCGTGTGCCATGGCATTTGGTCCCCAGGTGGATGCATTTGGAAGACCTGATGCTGAGTGTGTGAGCATGTTACTAGTGAGACGCTTCCTCTCCCTCCTACCTTACTTTATAAGCTGGGGTTTTGTATGTTTCGTTCAAAATGAAGTTCAGAAAGAGCTGCTTTTATTACTGCATCCTACCTTACGGTCGTTGGTTAAAATTTCTATACTCACAGGACTTACTGTCTCCATGTTTGGGGAGTCTAGGGGAGAAGAGAACAAGAATTCTCAAAAAAAAAAAAAAAAAAGGTTCCTTAAAATTTCTACATAGGTTGCAGATTCCTGACCAAAAAGGGGTAATTACTGACTGTAGTGAAATTCACCATTCAGGTTTCTCCCAGTCGCAGTGTTTTATTTTTTCATTCTTCCCTTGCCGTGTTTACTAACCATCTCCTGAGCCCCTCCTTCAAAGCCACAGACAGCTCCCCCCTCTGAGGAGCTGGGCAGGGAAGCCAGTGACGGCAGCCCAGCCGGAGACGAGGCTCTGCGTGTGTGTCCAGGAAAGTGGCACAAAGAGCTTTCACATGAGCTTGACTTGTGGGGATTTGGGGGGCGTCTTGTCATTCGGACAATGGCGGGAATGTCTGGGCACGTTGGGAGCATGGAGGGCGACTTCCGGGGGTGCTGGTGGATGCGGGCAGGCGGGGATGGGCAGAAGGAGGGGGGCAACCCCGGGCTGTCTGTCAGCTCTCAGCAGGGACACTTTTTACCTGGGTTTGGGACCCACTTTCAGAGCTTGTGAATACTTGTAACTTACAGAATCAGAATTCCGACGTGGCTTGAAGGCCGCGGTCCACCTTGTTAGCAGGAACTGGGCCACGCGCGTGGCTGGCGGGCCCCGCTGTGCCAGCTGCAGGGCAGCGGGCACAGACCGCAGACGGGTCAGGCCGTGCGGGCTGAGACTGGGAGTGGGAGCCCCGATGTTTCCCGCCCACCGATTGGTCTGCAGCTTCCAACCGGAGAGGAGCTCCCCTCCCCCCGCCCCGGGACCCGTGGGTTGAGGCGGCGACCGTGAGGGTGGGCGCCGCGGGCCTGGGAACCGGTCGGGGAGGCGGGCACTGTGCTTCCCCGCGTCCTGGCCTCTCCTCGGGCGCCATCGTGTGGCCGCCACCTGCCCAAGTCCCCTGGCCGCCCTCGGTGCGGTGTCAGGACAGTGGGGATGGGGCAGTGCCATGAGCTCCGGCCACCCGCGCCGTCCGGGGGTCCGCACGTCCTGTAGCACCGGGCCCACCTCCTCGGCTCAGGGTCAGAACTCAGGATGTGTCCTTTCTCTCCGCAGCGTCCCCAACTCCTGCCCGGCCAGCCCCCGAGGGGCCGGGTCCTCCAGCTACCGCTTCGTCCAGAACGTGACCTCGGACCTGCAGCTGGCGGCAGAGTTTGCCGCGAAGGCCGCCTCGGAGCAGCAGGCCGACGCGTCCGGAGGGGACAGCCCCAAGGTCTCAGCCCTCGGCGCGTTGGCCAGTGACTGGGCGTGGGGTGCTGGCGTCCCTGCCCCTCCCTCCCTTGTCCTCCCCTCGTCCCGCCACGGGGACGGGATGGCTCCGAGCGTAATTACAGTCTCTGAGAAGAATGTCAGGCTCTCGCCTTACAGCCTTGTCTTAGTTCGTTCCCATCTGACAGCTGTTTTTAAATCAGTTTGCAGAGGAGGTGAGAAATTTCAGAATTAAACTATGAGTAAGCCTAACTTGTGCCCCCATGAGGGAGACACAGCTCTTCCTAGCTTAAACCGCATGGATTAAACCAGAGGAGGTCGTGGGGACTGGTTTTAGCGGATACCCTGCAGATCTGCACACTCACTGGAGGGTTTTCTCTGTGAGCAGGTGGCCTGGGGCGGGGGAGGTCGGACCAGAAACGTCTCTCCGGGCTAACCCCACGCTGGCTGTGTCCTCAGGACGAGTCGAAGCCGCCGTACTCCTACGCACAGCTGATCGTGCAGGCCATCTCCTCGGCACAGGACCGGCAGCTGACGCTGAGCGGCATCTATGCACACATCACCAAGCATTACCCCTACTACCGGACGGCCGACAAGGGCTGGCAGGTGCGGTGTGCCCGGGCCCCGACTCCACGACCCCCGGGGGCTGGGGGCTGGTTCCCCGGACGGCCGTGTCGTGTCCAGAGTGAGCACCCTCTTGGGTCCGGAAACGTTCCCACGCTGGGTGCACCAGCTTCTCCTGAGCTAACTTGGAAACACGCTGTCCCCGCTCTTTCCAGACGGTTTCTTGTGTGGGTTCACAAGACCGTCACCGGCCTTGGCCACAGCCAGCATGTCCCAGCCGCTCAGGCCTCCTCCGTGGCCACTCTGTCCCGTTGGCTGGTTGGTTCAGCACGAGCTCTGAGCTGGGCGTCTCCCAGGCCAGCGTTTGTCCTTACGTTTAGCTTCCTGTGTAAGGGGTGGTCGTGAGCCTGTGCTGAATTTTCACAAGAAAAACCACTGTGAAACCCCTGTCCTTCCCCAGTGAGCGGCCCCCCGCCCCCGAGGAGGCCTCTCCGGGCCGGACCTGGGGCCGTGCTCTCCCGGCTGCTGTGCTCGGGTCTGACCCGCCGTGACCAGACTCCCTCTGCTTTGCCCACAGAATTCCATCCGCCACAACCTCTCTCTGAACCGCTACTTCATTAAGGTCCCTCGCTCCCAGGAGGAGCCTGGGAAGGGGTCCTTTTGGCGGATAGACCCCGCCTCCGAGGCCAAGCTCGTGGAGCAGGCGTTCCGGAAGCGGAGGCAGCGGGGCGTCTCCTGCTTCCGCACCCCCTTCGGGCCGCTGTCGTCCAGGTAAGTCCCCGCCCGTCCGCCCCGGGGGATTTTGGGGAGACCGGCTCAGACCCGGCCAGTCCTGTGACAGGGCGTGAGCCGGCACGGCAGCTGGCCGTCCACGTTGGCTCTCGGACGCTGATGCACGGTAGGAATGGGGGGAACGGAGGAACGGAGGCGGACGAGGGCCCCCTCCCGCTCACCTGACTCGACCACCTCTTACAGGCCCTGTCCCCAAGGAAGGCCCCCTTCTGAGGCCCTGGAGGGTAGGACCCCAGCATGTCTTTGGGGGACACAGTTCAACCCCGTGACCAGCACTGCTTGTCACGTGTAGACAAGCCTGCCGGCCAGCTGGGGATAGTGACGGGGCCTGCGCTGTGTGTCCCGCGCTGCCCAGGGAACCCCGCGTAAAGAGTGTCTGTAAGGGGGCCGTCCTCAAGGTCACACTGGCCGCTGGGAACCTGCTCTTGTGCTGGTAGAACTTGCACTGGGGCGGGTGGGGCTCGGGCAGGGAGCCCCCAGGCCAGGAGGAGAGCTCAGCTGGAGCTTGGCACGCGCCACGTCTCAGGGAGAGAAGGCAGGGGTGCCTGTGCTGTGGGTGGAGGAGCAAAGCCGGATTAGACAGGCCCCGATGCGGGGGTCGGGGCCGCCACAGACGTGAGGGCCGGAGAGTGACCCGGTGGCCGCCAGGTTGAGCGTCAGACCAGTCAGGTGAGGCCGCTAGGCCTGCGTCGGGGACAGTCTTGCTGTCCAGCCCATCCCGGCAGTGCTCTGGGCAGGAGCTGGACAAGATGCTCGATTTTAGACCCAGGCCAAGTGCTCTGTGGATCACTATCTGTGCGAGACAGAACGGCTGGGTTCCCAGCGTGTGCTTTGCTCTCCGGGTGTCGATTTGTCCCGGGGGAGGTTGGTGCCCATCCCAGCAAAGCTGCTGGTTTTCACCCAGAAGCCCGAGCCGCTTTCCTGGGAGGCCGGCCCGGGCCTTCAGGAGGTAGACGCTCTGGATCGTGGCCTCCGCTGGGCCTTCAAATGCCGGGCGGAGTGCCAGGGTCGGAAGTCCCTCGCGAGGACAGAGGAGCATCAGGAAAAGTTGGGCAAAGGCAGCACGTAGGGCACGGGCGTTGAGACGTCTCCTGTTTTGATAAGTGCAGTCTTCGTTTCTTGTCGTATGTACTCACTGCTATGGTCCTGTCTCCCCACTCCTAGGAGCGCCCCAGCTTCACCCACCCACCCCGGGCTCATGTCCCCGCGTTCCAGTGGCCTGCAGACTCCAGAGTGCCTGTCCCGGGAGGGCTCACCCATTCCGCATGACCCTGACTTTGGGGCAAAGTTAGCTTCTGTTCCCGAGTATCGGTATTCCCAAAGCGCACCCGGTAAGAAGGGTCTTGTCCTCTGGTCTGATGTGGCGGAACTCGGCGCCGCGCCCCACGCAGGAAGGGGCACGCGGGGGTCTCCGCTGACCCGCATCCTCCTCCGCAGGCTCTCCCGTCAGCGCCCAGCCGGTGATCATGGCCGTGCCGCCGCGACCGCCCAATCTGGTGGCCAAGCCCGTCGCCTACATGCCGGCTTCCCTAGTGACGGCCCAGCAGCCCTCGGGCCACGCCATCCACGTGGTGCAGCAGGCGCCCCCTGTCACCATGCTCAGGGTGGTCACCAGCTCCGCCAGCTCTGCCAACGGCTACATCCTCGCCAGCCAGGCCTCGGCGGGGGCGGCCCACGAAGCGGCGGGCACGGCCGTGCTGGACCTGGGCAGCGAGGCGAGAGGTAACGCCGCCACGCAGTCCCTTGGCGGGGACGTGGGTCTCCGGAAGGTGGAGCCGTCAGCTTGGGCCAGGGGGGCTGCAGAGCCCAGGCGTGGGGCCCAGGCTGTCTCTGGGGGACAGTGGCTCCCGGGCTGCGGCCTCTCCGCCCCACTCCTGTTTTTCGGGAAGCGCGTCCTATGAAGCAGCACTGATTGTCCTCTGAAACGCTGCTCCCTGTGCGCAGCACCTCAGATGCCCAGCGCCCCCAGGTGCCCCTGAACTAGGTACGGGGCCTCAGCTTGGGATCGGAGGAAGAGTCCTGTAGAACCCCCAGCAGGGGTCCTTAGGAGGCATTCAAAGTCAAAAACAAAGTCCTGAGTTAGAAATCTGGATCCCAGGTAATTAATGAGGTAAACGTTGAAAATGCAGCCAGTGCTGTCAGAGACCCTCGAGGGAGCGCTTTTGAATCAGGCGGCACTACTGACCCCTGATGGCTGAGCTCAGCGGCTGCATCTTCTGTAAGACCGTCCTAACGACATGTGCATTTTGGGGAAAGAAAACTCAGTTATGGCTCCCAGTGCAAATCCTTTCATTCCAAACGATACGCTTTTTTTCTTAGATTAAACTTGCTTTGGTTAAAGCGCAAGGTATTTAAATTTTTTCCTAAAGCCCTGTTACTTGTTTTTCTCTTGTTTCATAACATTCCATCACTGGAAGTCTTCTGTTGAGAACCAGGGTCTTTTCCCAGTGTCCCTGCTTCAGGGCCCCCTTCCCCACGTGGACAGGCTCAGGCTGAGACGCCTGTGAGTGCCACCGCGGGTGCCATGAATGTGGCTCTGACGCACGCTGTCCCCGCAGGCTTGGAAGAGAAGCCCACCATCGCGTTTGCCACCATCCCTGCCGCCAGCCGAGTGATCCAGACGGTGGCCAGCCAGATGGCCCCAGGGGTCCCCGGACACACGGTCACCATCCTGCAGCCGGCCACACCAGTGACCATCGGGCAGCACCACCTTCCGGTCCGGGCCGTCACTCAGAACGGCAAGCACACCGTCCCCACGAGTAGTCTAGCCGGCAGCGCTTACGGTGAGGCCCTGCCCGGCGTCCACTTCCTGGCCTTAAGCTGTGTGGTTTGACCAGGGTCAGTGCAGCAAGAACGTTTTCCCAGTTAAGGCAGTCATCCTTTCAGTTTATCAAGCACCTGCTGTGTGCCGGGCCCTGGGGTACGATGCCAGGGTAGCCCCGAGGGAACGGGCAAAATCCCCAGCTCACAGGGCTCATGCCCTGCTGGGGGGATAGAGGTCAGAGAGGGAAGTGAAAAGGCACTGGCACCCTGAGCGCCACGCAGGAGGGTGTGGGGAGGGCTGGGGAGAGCTCCTGGTGCAGGCAGGCCCTGCCAGAGGGGAGGCGGAGCCAGCGGGGTGTCTAGAGGGATCCGCACACAGGCAGCAGCGCGAGGAGGAGACGGACGGAGGCCCCGGGGCGGGGAGTGGGCCGGGGTCCGGGAGGGGCTGGCAGCCAAGCGCTGCTGCCGGCTTTGCCCAGAGGCGCCCAGCGTGCCGGGGAGCTGGGCCCCTGCGTCCCTCGGCCCTCGTGTGGCCACGCTGGCCTGTGTTCAGGACAGACGGGCGCCGCTCCCAGCCGGCCTCCCAACGTGACTCTTTCTCCTCCGCCCTAGCCCTCGCCAGCCCCCTGCAGCTCCTCGCGGCTCAGGCTAGTTCGTCCACCCCGGTGGTGGTCACGCGTGTGCGCGAGGTGGGGCCTGAGGAGCCGGCAGCAGCGGCAGCAGCGGCGGCCACCAGCACCGCCGCCACCGGCGCCTCCGCTTCTCCCCCTGGGGAGCCCGAGCTCAAGAGGTCCCGAGTGGAGGAGCCCATGGGGACTGTGGCCACGCAGGCCGGGGCGATTGCGGCCGCTGGCCCACAGGGCCCCGGGACCGGGGAGTGACGTCGCCGGCGTGGAGGTGGAGTGGGACACACGCCAAAAGGAGTTCCGGAGCTGGGCCAAGGCGGCCGACACCACCGCCGCTCGGGACCGAGATGAGAGGGCTCCACGCGGACCGAGCTCGGTGCCAAACGGGCAGGACGCCTCCGTCCACGTGCACCCGGACACACTCATCCTTCCGGCGTCTTATCTCCTGCCCCTGCTCTGGTTTAAAACAAAAACCCATAAAAACGTTCAGACAGCTGATTGTACGGTTCTGGGAATTCTTTGTTTTCGTTTCTTTCTCCCCCCAGCAGCACCTTTTCTCCCCATGCCTTTCGTCAAGGGCGTGGGGAGAAGGTGGTAGCTCAGCGTCTCCGGGACCACGTCCAGGCGGCCCCGACCCCGCACAGGAGCCAGGCTCCCAGAGCAGCCTTCGCCCCGAGGACGGGACAGAGATGCAGCCTGGTGCAGACGGGCCTGCAAAGGAGAGCACGGGCCTGGGGATCCAGCCCTGTTTGCAGAGATTGGAAAGAGCGAGAGAAAGGCAGCGCCGCCCGATTGCAGACTGTCCTGTGGTTTCTTCTCCTAAAGTGACGTAGAAAGTATTGGCATTAACGGGACGGAGGGGAGGGGCCTGGTCTGGCTTTGGGCCCCAAGTGTTTCTGGTTTTGTTGAAACACGGAATTCAGGCTTCGTCGTCAACCTGAGACAGACACAGAAGGGATCATCTGTTTTTGCGGTTTTCATCTGTAGATAGTTTAGCGGCCGTAGGTCTGGGCTTCTTACTGGCATTAATCCCACGGAGAGTAAACCTGCCGCTCTGTCTGTTAACTTCAAGAAAGACTGACGGCCTCCCGGACTGGTGTTCCAGGCAGAAAGCTGTTCACACGAAGGTCCACCTGAGCCGGCGGCTGCAGCGTCTGACCTGCGTCCCGGCCACACGGGGGACGTGCGGCCACTGGTCCTTGGGGGAAGGAGGTGGCCGCTCGACAGGAGGACTGTCACGTCGAGTGGCCCCCGTCTCCCAGTGGCTCTGATGGCCGGCTGCCACGCGGCCGCTCACCAGGCTTTATCACCAGGTTCCAGTGTCTTCACTGCCCGACAGCCTGCCTGGCGTTTCCCATCGGAACCGTGTCTGCTGCCCGCGGCGCCGGAGGCCCAGGGCTCGGCCCACAGCTCGCGCCGGCTCGGTGGGACCCCCTGCGCCCCCCGGAGACGTGAGCAGACCAGGGGGAGCCCGCAGTCCTTTGGCTTCGCTGGGAGAACGTTCTCAGGAAATGTTACGCACGTCTCTGTGAAAAGTGGCTTTCAACTTGGCCTGGCGCCCCACGTCGGACCTTCCGCACGAGCTCCAGGGGCCCCGGTGGAAACGGTTCCTCCCTCACGGAGCGCCGTCCGCATCAGGGCCCCGACGGCAGCGCCACCGCAGGGCCAGGTGTGGCCAGGTGCTCTAGCTGTCGCGGTTGTCCCTGCATGCCTGGCCCGGGAAACGCCTGGTCCGGCAAACGCCTGGTCCGGCATCCGCAGCACTGAACCCCACGTGGGAAGGAGCTCTCCTGTGACGTGGCCAAGACGGGGAGGGGTGGTGCCTCGGCCCTGTTCCCGCCCGGTGGTGAGAGGCGCTTACGACCCGCTGACGTTCTGTGTTGTGTCGCGTGGACTGTGTCTTTGGCCGCGCCTGGTGTGTGTGGGCGAGTGTGAGAGCGAGTGAGGCCGAGGCGGCGCCCCGACGCCGGTGGCCTGGCCCCCGTGGGTCCTCGGCCAGGGCTTCGGGGCGACCATCGCTTCCTTCCCCTTCGTTGCTGCTCGGTCCCGGGGCCGCGCAGGCCTCCCACAGGGGCCTTTTGCTCGCAAGCGGTCCTCCTCGGGAGAGCTGGCGCCCCCTACGGAGGACAGACGCCCAGGACAGCTGAGGCCACGGGACGCCCTCAGCCCCGGGCCTCGCTGCTCGGTCTGGCCAGTCTGGCCCTGACCCTGTGCTTTCCTGACTTATGAGCTGCTTTGGTTTCTGTCTGTTATCAGCGGCGATCCCACTGTTTATTCTGGCCGTGGTTCAGGGAGAAGGGAGTGGAGGGGGGTGACTGGAACCGGAAGGGAGACAGGACAGGGTATCCTTCGGTGACATTCTGCCACGTGGAGAGCTTGCTCCTTTTTTGCTCCTTCTGGGAAGGAGAAGAAGGGACCCTGTGGAGCCTGGCCTCGGGGGACCTACCACTCCAGGTTCACGGTATGCTTCCGGATGGGCCTTTGGTCACCTGACCAGATGGCATGCGTGGCTCCTGCCAGCACTTGTCCTGGGGCTGGTAGCCAGGGGGCCCAGGAGTGGCCAGCTCCCCAGGGAAGACGCATGTCGCGGCCGGAAGGGTCACCGATGTCCTCAGATGGTTCCACACCCCCTCCCCCCGCCAGACCCGTCCAGGGGAGCAAGGGCGGCAGGCCAGAGCGACAGCGGAGCTGCCGGCCTCAGGGCCCGGCGCCGTGGCCCGCCACAGGCACGCGCTGCGGTGCGTGGGCTGAGCCAGCTGAGACTGGGACAGGAAGCGCAAGCAAGTCGACCTGGCCTGATGGTCGTGTCACTGCAGCCTCAGGGCACCCAGGGGCTGGGGTCTGCGCAGAGGATCAGCCAGGCGGGTGCAGCTCGGGGCGGGGCACTTGGGCCCCTCTTGCCACAGCGGCTCCCTCTCTCTCCGGGTACCTGGTCCACCTGTCGGCTGTGCTTGGCGAGTCAGCACCTTTACCAGTGCCAGACACAGGGGAACGTGCTCTGCACAGGAAGGAAGCCACGAGATCACTGCTCTTAAACAGTTGAGCGTCTCCCCCAAGACAGTTGGGTCCAGCGTCGGAAGTGGGAAGGGCTGCACCTTGGAGCTCATCAGCTGCGCCGGAGTGAACACCGAGTGTCCCTTGTCCGCCACCTGCAGCTCTCTCTCCACGTGAAGCTCCCAGTCACACAGCGCCGTGGAGGGCAGAACCTGTGATCAGTGCTCAGACAGTCTATCCAGCTTCACTTCTTCTTAGGTCCGTAAAGGGTACACAGCCTGCATTCCCCATGAGATGAGAGTCGTGCTGGGGGGCGGGTCCCTAGGCCGGGCACCGTTGTCTCTGCCTGCATTCCCCATGAGATCAGCGTCGTGCTGGGGGGCGGGGGGCGGGTCCCTCGTCCGGGCACCGTCGTCTCTGGCTCGCTCGCTGCAGGGGGCCTCCGGTCTCCCTCCCAGGGCCTGGCTGGTTCATGTTTGGGGTTTGCTGTTTGTGGGAGTTTGGTGAGAGTGGATTTCTGTGTTGCCAAACGTGCATCGGTGATTCTCAAGGTGGAAGGGAATGGGTTTGTGGGGGGCCCCCGGGCTGCCTGGCCCCTTCTCTGGACCTCACTGGTCCTGGCGAAAGACTAGTTCAAGGTCGCAGACATCGTTCAGCTAATGCTCTTACTTCCTCTAAAGGTAGCTCTGCGTGGACCATTCCAAGTGAGCTGTGCATCTCCTGGGGCGTGTTGTGAGATCTCTGTGGACAGAAACCCCTTTCTTTGGCTGCTTGGAGTTCAGAAGGAGGAGAAAGACTTTTTTTTTGGCTTGTTACTTTGGTCAGTTTCTTCCTTTATGCAGACAAAGAACAGACCAAACGTGAGAGCGTGTTAGAGAAGAGAGGTTTGTTCGCAGGGCTTTTAGGGTTTAGACTTAACATCCAGTTGATGCAGGGAAATGAGCTGTTTTTCTCCAAATGCCTCAAGTTCTGCTCTGCCCTGGGATGGCTTCATCTGGGATGAGGGACCATCGTGCCCCCGGGAACGGGCTTCGGGCGCCACAGACCATGGCGGCCGCCCCTTGCTTCAGTGCCGAGTAAACAGTGCGCTGCTTGTTCTAGAATAAGTTACCCAAGATGATCATGAGGCTCTGCAAGTAGAAACGGCCAGAGTCGCTAAACCGAGGCCCCGTCCCCGCGTGGCTGACAGTGAAAGTGGCTTCTCCACGGCTGCTCGAAGCCGCCCTCGTGATACCTCTGCCAAGAGACCATGGTGTTTAATAAGAGCATCATTTAAACCATTCACACGTGCTGCTGTAAAGGCGGGAGGGCCCGAGAGGGAGGGAGGGCGGCCCGGGGCTGGGGTGCGGTGGGCACAGCGGTGGTTTCTGTCCGTGTCCTCAGGTTGCTGCCCCATGTTTTAGAAACTACTCTCATCTCCCAGGTTCCTTTCTCGAGGCCTTGTTTCCCACGTTAGGGTTCAAAGTGCTCAGGACACAGCTCCCGCCGTTGCGTGTGTGCCCGCCCTTCCTGCCGGGGCCCCGCTGCTTGGCTTTTCTTTTACCAGCAGAAGCTGCTCCCTCTGGGTCCAAGGGCGGCGGGTCTGGGCCCGACGCCTGCAGGTGTCCTCGGCCATCGGTAACTGCGCGGCCCCTCGGGTGACCTTGTCCGACTGTGAGGGTCTCTGCGGAGAGCGGCCGCCCGCTCCGTCCAGCCCCGGAGTCACAGCCGCTCTGCAGCGCGGGGTGTGTGACACACCACCAGCATTTCCTCCGAACGGGAATAGAAAACGGGCCGTCTGCCGAGTGTGTTTAGGGAAGGTAGTTTTTGCTCGTATGCTGCAAAGAAAGGACGGTCACTTGCCGAGTTGTCGCGCCCCCAGCACTGCCGGGCTGGCGGGGGCGTCTCTGCGGAAGGCCTCCCAGCCAGGCTCAGGCCGCAGCTCAGCCCTGCCTCCGCAGGGACGGTCCCCTCCTGCCATCCAACCGCGTCCTGATGCGCCACCACCATCCCCCGCCGCCCCCACCCCGCGCCTGCCCCGGGGGCACAGGGCGACTCAGCAGAAGAGAGAGGTTGGAAGGATTCGTGCCTCTGGGTGTGACGAGACCCCCGTGTCCCCAGCACATCCGAGTGGATGTCTGAGCAGCCGATGTGGGAGGTCCGATCTGTCAGGAAAACTGTCCCTGTTCCTGCCCGGAGCAGCACGGTGCCCCTGCCGCCTGCTGACGGGAGGCCTCCTGCGGACTGGCCGCTGGCCAGGAGCAGGGCGCGGGTGCTGCGTTCTCACGCGGGGCTGGAATGAAGACCTCCTCGAGCGAGGGAGCCTCAGGACCTGGTGGTTTACTCTGTGTCAGAAACAGTAAAAAGTGCAGGGGAGGCCAGACCCTAGGGCCATTTAGACCTGCGACCCCGCCCCCGCGGTTAACGTTCCAGTGGCCTGACACTTTAAAAAGATTCTGTGCTTCCTGTGTAAAGGTTTTCTTACCTGCAGTAATAGGACTTGCTCCTCTGAGCTGTTGCCCAGAGCCACGAGGAGTGCTGTGACCTGTCCCCAAGTTCTGAACGTACTGGCTGAGCTGGGATGAGGCCTGTGCCTCTGAAATGGAATTTTTGTGCATGAAGTGAACTGGCCTGAAGGCGATCGAGCTACGCCTGTGGCCTCTTCAGAGCTTCGCCTCTGAATTTCTGGGTTAACTGGGCCAAAAAAAGTTTTTAATAAGTAAAAATAGGGTTTAAAACTCCCAACACTTTAAGTTTGGCCCTTACCGCCTCCCTTCCCAGCTTCCTTTCAGGAAGGGCTTTCTGAATACCCAGTAGCCCAGAACTGGCTCGATTTCTAGCTCAGGACGGGGATCTGGGAGGAAAGAAGAAAGCGTGTCCCTGCTCGTGGCTTACACTCGGGCCCTGACCTTGGGCAGCTTGGTGCACGTGGGGGAGGGTTAAACCCAGCACGGATTGTTCCTTCTTCTCTGACTGAGAGTTCTCCTGTAAAGATCATTTGGGGGGGGGGCGGGTGTTGTTAGGGGCGTGTCTGTGCAAGTGGTTGTTTTTTTTTTTTTTTAATGGTGTCTGTCTAGAGTGTTTTTCACGATATGTTTAATCATCAGTGCTTTAAAAAGTGGTGGTATCCTGTACAGTGAATTAGGTCACAGAGCGTTGGATGGTAGAGTGTGATCGGGCCTGTGGGACACCCAGGAGGGTCGGCACAAACCCCGGCACGGGGACGAGCGGACGGGGTGGGGCCCACCGCATCTGGGCCGGCCTGCGTTTTCATTTCAAATGGGATACAGTATTTTTTTCTTTAAAGTTTGAGATCTGAATGTGATTTCTAATTGTACCAGACGTTAATGTTTTAAAGCTATAACAAAGTTTAAAATTTCTACTTTTTGTTTCTCATTTATTTTAACTGTTCTTTTATCTATTAAATCGTTGTATGTGGATGGGGAAGTTTTGTTTCTCCTCTTAGCATTTGTTTCTATAACCAGAAATAAAATTATATATTAAAGAAACGACACCGGGCTCTGTGTGGTCTTGGGAGCGGCAGCTCCGCCCCCTCAGCTGCGGGGAACTCGCCGCCTGCTCTCTTCGGGGTGCTGCTGGATTGACAGTCACCGGAAGGGGCGCTTGGGCGTTGGTGCCGCAGTCTGGCTCCGACGGGGTTTGTCACAAATCCATGATCCTCAAGGTTCCCTCATGTTTGTGCGTGGGACTCATCCCCTCGTTCAGCTGATAACGTGCCTTTCTCAGCTTTCACAGTGGTCCACGGTGCTGACTAAGGTTTGAGCACTTCTCTTCCTCCCTCTTGTGCTCCATCACCGCTCCAGCTGAAGCCTTCGTACAACAGTGTCAGATTAATCACAGGTTAGGATTTTAGCTAGAGAGCAAGCAAGAGTGAGAATAATGAGTTTTAGGAGTTATATTGGCTAATTAGCATCTTTTTTAACAATTTCCTCATTTATTTATTTATTTATGGCTGCGTTGGGTCTTCGTTGCTGCGCGCGGGCTTTCTCTAGTTGCGGTGAGTGGGGGCTACTTGTCATTGCGGTGTGCGGGCTTCTCACTGCGGCGGCTTCTCTTGTGGAGCTCGGGCTCTAGGCGCCTGGGCTTCAGTAGTTGTGGCTCGTGGGCTCAGTAGTTGTGGTTCGTGGGCTCTAGAGCACAGGCTCAGTAGTTGTGGCTCGCGGGCTGAGTTGCTCCGTGGTACGTGGGATCTTCCCGGACCAGGGCTCGAACCCGTGTCCCCTGCATTGGCAGGCGGATTCTTAACCACTCCACCACCAGGGAAGTCCTTAATTCGCATTTTTAAAACTGTTTAAGTTTTTTAAGTTTTGTTTTTGATTAAGACAATCATTTCTCACTAGTAAGACCTTAAAATAGCATTTTACACAAATGTACATTTTGTAAGAAATAGTCAAATATTACCCTTGGTAATATGACTTGGGGTGTGTGTGTGAGTGTGTGAGAGCACATAGTTCTCAATAAAAGTTAAGCTACCCTATGAACCTGGGTGAGTACCAAAGACAAGTGAGTGCGTATCCCCACCAAAAGCCAGGCTGTGCATCGCAGCTGTAATTATTGCCGAAATTTGGAAACAAACCAAATATTCGTCAAGAGTAGAATGGAGAAGTTGTGGTAAACTCATACAGTCACACACTGATAAGTACTCGGCAGTAAGAGCTGCTGTCATCCTACAACAGATGAGCCTCACGGCGTCACCGTGAAGGCAAAATGCAGTACTGTGGGTTCCATTTGTATGAAGTGTAAAAAGAGGCAAACCTGATCTCTGGTGATGAGAGCGAGGCTAGCGGCTGCCTCTGGGGAGGGGAGCCAGCGGGGAGGGGGGAGGCGTCCCGAATCCTGAGTCCTGGCCGTGGCCACTCAGGTTCACAGCAGCGAGTGCTGGTGCCAGCTTGCGAGAGCTGCGTGTTCGGTTTTCAGGAATTCTGAGAGCTAACTGTTCACCAAAGCCATTATTAAAATTTTACTTACATAAACTTAATAATGTAAAAAAATTACGTTAAGACCCAAGATGATAAATACTCAATTCACAGCTCCCTATTATTTTACTATTACTGCTGCTCTCGAGGTTGTTCGTGTGGATTGGGCCCGCGGGGTGGACAGACTGTCCAGTGGGGTGCTGCATACTGTGTATCTGCTCCCAGCTGTCCAGCAACAGCACGCCGGCAGCTTGAAATCCGCCACTGTGGGAGTGTTCACACCACGGAAATTATCGAACGCTGCAGATGGGCCTCCCCACACCCACCGCAGAGCCAGTTAGCGGTTTACCAGCAGACCACGGAGTCACAGAAGTGAGACATCACTGAGCTCATTTCAGATGTGTGTGCCTTATAGATGTTTTACTTTAATAAACTGTGTGTGCGTGTGTGTGTGTGCGTGTGTGTGTGTGCGCGTGTGTGCGTGTGTGTGTGTGTGTGTGTGTGTGTGGCTGTGGAGCGGCATTCGGGCTCCTTTCCAGGTCTCCCACTTCGTAGGTCCAAAGGCAGTTACGTTTGCTTTGATTTGTAGGCCGCGGCTCAAGTAAACCAGCAAATTCCCACCAAAACCACGTGTCGTCACGAAGCGACCGTCTGGTAGCTTCAGACCCAGCTTTCTGTGCTGTTCCACGATTCCAGGGCGGGGCCTCTGCAGGCCCGCCTCTGCTGTGCCGGCTCTTCCCTGGCGGGCGGCCTGACGCGGGCGTTGGCGGGGCCTGGAAGGCCGGAGGCTGCTTCCTGTTCTCCGCGGCTTTCTTCATCTCCAGGAAACGTCCAGGCAACAGCAGCTGACAGCAGTGGGTTGTCCCAGCCCATGGGGGCCTCCTCCCAGGTCAGTTTCAGCTCTGCGGGACCCCTCGGCCCAGCCCTAGTCTTTCACCATTCCACCCTCTTCCCCCTTGTTCCCCCAGCATTAGGAGCAGCTGCTGCTCCCTGTGCCCCTTCTGTTCTTCCACACCTGGTTGCAATTTTTTTTTTTCTTTTTTGCGGTACGCGGGCCTCTCACTGTTGTGGCCTCTCCCGTTGTGGAGCACAGGCTCCGGACGCGCACGCCCAGCGGCCATGGCTCACGGGCCCACCCGCTCCGCGGCATGTGGGATCTTCCCGGACCGGGTCACGAACCCGTGTCCCCCGCATCGGCAGGCGGACTCTCAACCACTGCGCCACCAGGGAAGCCCATGCAATTATTTATATTGAATCTTCTAATGAAATACCTGCTTTGCATCCCCAGACGGGCCTCCGACAGGTGCACGGAGTCCGTGCTGACCTCGCTCAGGCCTCCCTGCAGCACCTGGGACTCCCGCTTCGCTGGCCACTGCTCAGCAGGCAGCGGGCAGAGCGGCTACAGGAGTTGACCTGGAGTCCGGGTGCTGGTTCCGGTCCCTCCTCCGCCTACACGTATGAGGGCCCTTAGCCAGTCTTTTAGCTTCAGCCAGCTCATCCTTCAAAATGATAACAATTACGCTGTCCTCAGGGCGAGACGGCCATGTTAGGTGAGACGGCCAAGGTGCGGTGCTCAGCAGGCTTCCCAGAAAGACGGCCTGTAACCAGGCTTCCTTCGCCAGTTCCCTTCCTCTTCACCCTGGGGCTCTTCGGGGCTCTCGTGGGGGGGGGGGGGCGCCCGCCTCGCTCCATGCGCTCTCGGGGCAGATGCGTTCTCACCGCCTCACCCGCCGCCACTGGCTCCCGGCTCTTCACCCTCAGCTCCAGTCACCCGCAACATCTCCACTTGGGCGCTGTAAGAGCATCTCACCACCCCGCCCCCGCCCCTCCCCTCCATTCTGGGTCTTCCCCACTGCTCACCCCTCCAAGGCCTCCCTGACCCTCCCTATCCCAAGAACATCCAACTTTCCCTCAACCCTCTTCTCTTACTCGGCTTTATGGCCCCTTCAGAGCATTTCACCACTAGGCTCACGTGAGTGATTGTATATTTGATAATGGTCGTTTTTGTTGGCTGTAAATTCCATGAGGGCAGGGACTTGGCCTCTCGCGGTCCCCATTCCCCAGAACCTAAAACACTACGAGCACAGCACAGGGACTCAGTCGTTGCGTGTTCCTTGAATGAATGACTCCACAAACCTCCTCATCCTCCTGCCCCGAGGTCGAGTGAATGGCGCCACCCCATAAGCAGAAACCTGCTATTGCCCTTGTTTTTTCCGTTCTTCCTCTCACCCAAGTCCATGTTACCAGGTGCTACAAATTCCCCCTGAACGGTTACTGAATCAGCCTACGACTCCATTCACGTGGCCCTTACCTAGCTCAGGGAGCCTCCCTCCCTCTCCGGGACCAGCCCCTTCTCTCCACCCACCCACCCCACGGCCCCCCAGTCCATTCTCTACTCTGCTGCCCAGCAGCAGGTTTCCCCTGAGGTGCATGGAAACCACAGGAAGCAGGCCTTCGTGCTCCCTTCAGGAGCTCCGCCTAGGCCATCCCCTCCCACCCCTTGGTCTGACACCCTCTGGGCTCATCTTAGGCACCTGTCCTTCCCGAAGTATTCCTCCTGTTTTAGGCTGTAACAGCATTTACCACGCTGGATTGTCACTGCCCAGAGGACCGCCCTGTGTCCCCGCGCAGTCTGCAGGGTGGAAATACTGTGGCCAACACACCTCTCAGAATTACTAGAAATTGACCTTCCCTCTCTGAGCATGTTGCCTTATCTGTAAAACGAGATACTGATAGTCTGTGATTATGGTGGGGATTGAATAAGATTTTTTAAAGCAGCAGGTACTGCCTACGTTGGGTGCAAAATGAAATGAGAGCTTTAAAAAAGAACTTCTGACAGCTGCAGCTGTTCCTTGCAAACTGCAGGACACGGACCCAGCCCACGACCGCAGTCTGTGTAGTATATTCAGGCCGCACTGAACACGGGACCTGCAGGCGGCGGAGCGGACTGTGTTCGTGGAACAGAACCTAGAACTGGGGCGATGAGCTGAGGCCCAGCGGTGACAGGCCGCTCCTAACAGCTCCCGGGCACCCAGCGCCCGGAGCTGCACCGGGGTGCCGGGTGCCATGGTTCTGGGGTGCGGAGGTTCCGGGGTCTCGAGGTCCCGGAATCCCGCGGTCCAAAGTGCCGGAACGCGACCCAAACCCAGCCCCGACCGGCAGCCCTCGCGCTGACGGCCCCGCCCCCGGCTGAGACGCTCCGTCAAAGCCCATTGGTCGACGGCCTGTGCGCCGCTGCTCACGTGATGCACCACGGGACGCTGCACGGGACGCGACCCGGAAGCCGGCGTTGCTGCGGGCTTTTCTCCCGGAGTCGCCAGCGTGCGGAGCGCCAGGGCTCCTCTCCGGGCGGCGGCGGCGGCGGCGGCGGCGGCGGCGGCAGCGGCAGCCAGCAGCAGCAGCAGCAGCAGGAGGAGGAGGATGTTCACGACGGGGGCGGAGAGTCTGCTCCGCCAGGCCAGGTGCGTCCGACCTTTTCCCTTCGGGCACTTGGTGGTGGGTCTCAGAGCCGGGCCTGCGCGCGGCGACTCGAAAGAGCCCCCTTTGAACCCACTTTAGAGACTCAGGTCGGGGAGGCCACGCGGGCCAGGCACGGCGTGAGGAGGTCCGGGGAGGGTCGAGCTGGTCCCCGGAGGAGGTGGCTCCTGAGAGCGCTCTGAAGGATGAGTGGAAATGAAGTGGGGTGGGCCCCCGCTGATGGATTGGCCAAAGGCTTGTCGACTGCGGACCCCCACGTCTGGCAGGAAGTGGGGTCCAGAGCTGTCAGTTGCTTCAGGGTCAAGAAAGCTTCAGGGTCAAGACGCTGGAGAGCCTGCTGGATTGAGTCATGGCGAGCCCTGTGCAAAGCCCATGAGTTCGGTACCTTGAGAGGGCTTTGGGGAGCCATGGAGGATTTTGCTATATAGAAAGATCCGCTCTCTTGTGGATGCATTGAATGTATTGAGAAATTACCCAGCGTCTTAGGACCCCGAGCTGGCTCTGGACTCTCACTAAGTCGGTAGCCCCTTCCTCACCAACTAGCCACTCATGGGAGAAAGCAGATGTAAGCTCGGACTAAAACCCCATGACTTGTTGCTACTTTAAGAGAAGAAAATGCGGCCAGAACCATGGTTTAAAAAAAAAAAAAAAAAACTGGATTCGGAGCTGGACCAGTTGCTGGGAAGGATTAGGCTGGTTGAGGCGCCTCTGATCTTAGGGAAGCAAGATCTTGAATGCATATTAGTTTCAAAAGGCTGTAAACAGGGTAGACGTTTGATATGGTCAGAATAACCCCTAAAAGTGTGTTAAGCAAGTGTTTTGAGGATTTGTAGCACCATCTCCCCACCAAGTCCAAAAAAGTCTGTATTTCTTTCAATCCTGGACAGATATTCCAATATTCAAGTTCCAGTATTCCAATTCAAGTTCACTTGAATTTAGGAGAGCTGTATTAAAGAAAAATAGATATCTTTTTTCAAAAATTGAAGTATAGTTGATTTACAATATTAGTTTCAGGTGTACAACATAGTGATTCAATATTTTTATAGATTATACTCTATTTAAAATTATTCTAAAATATTGGCTATATTTCTTGTGCTATACAATATATCTATAGCTTGTTTAATACATAGTTTGTACCTTTTAACCCCCTACACCTATCTTGCCCCTCCCCAATTCCCACTCTCCACCGATAACCACTAGTATGTGCTCTATATCTATAAGTCTGTTTCGTTGTATTCATTAGTTGCATTTTTTAGATTCTGCATTGTAAATGATAACATACAGTATTTGTCTTTCACTGTCTGACTCATCTCACTATGCATAATATCATCCAGGTTCATCCATGCTGTTGCAAATGGTAGAATTTCACTTTTTTATGGCTGAGTAATATTTCATTGTGTATATATATCTATATATAATCACATCTTCTTTATCCATTCATCTGTTGATGGACACTTAGGTTGCTTCCATATCTTGGCTGTTGTAAATAATGCTGTGAACATTGGGGTGTATGTACCTTTTCAAATTAGTGTTTTTGTTTTCTTAGGATATATACCCAGGAATGGAGTTGCTGGATGGTAGGTAGTTCAGTTTTTAGTTTTTTGAGGAACTTCCACAGTTTTCCATAGCAACTGCACCAATTTACATTCACACCAACAGTGAACTAGGGTTGTCTTTTCTCCACATTCTCACCAACATTTGTTATTGTGGTCTTTTTGATGATGGCCATTCTGACAGGTGTGAGGTGTTATCTCATTGTGGTTTTGATTTGTATTTCTCTGACAGTTAGCTGTGTTGAGCATCTCTTAATGTGCCTATTGGCCATCTGTGTGTCTTCTCTGGAAAAATGTCTATTCACGTCTTATGCCCATTTTTTAATTGAGTTTTTATCTGTATTGAGTTGTATGAGCTGTTTATATATTTTGGATATTAATCCCTTATCAGTCATATCACTTGAAAAAATTTTCTCCCATTCGGTAGGGTTCCTTTGCTGTGCAAAAGCTTTTAAGTTTAATTAGGTCCTATTTGTTTATATTTGCTTTTGCTTCCTTTGCCTTAGGAGATAGATCCAAAAAAAATATTGCCATGATTTATGTCAAAGAGTGTTCTGCCTGTGTTTTCTTCTAGGAGTTTTATGGTTTCCGATCTTACATCTAGGTCTTTAATCCATTTTGAGTTTACTTTTGTATATGATGTTAGAGTATGTTCCAATTTCTTTCTTTTACATGTAGCTGTCCAGTTTTACCAGCACCACTCATTGAAGAGACTGTCTTTTCCTCATTGTTTGTGTGTGTGTGTGTATATTCTTGCCTCCTTTGTCGTAGATTAATTGACTGTAAGTGTGTGGGTTTATTTCTGGGCCCTCTTTTTTCTGTCCCATTGATCTATGTGTGTGTTTTTGTGCCAGTACCATACTGTTTTGATTACTGTAGTTTTGTAGTAGAGTATAGTCTGAAATCAGGGAGCATGATACCTCTCTCCAGCTTTGTCCTTTTTTCTCAAGATTGCTTTGGCTATTCATGGTCTTTTGTAGTTCCATATAAATTTTAGGATTATTTGTTCTAGTTCTGTGAAAAATGTCATGGGTGTTTTGATAGGGGTTGCATTAAATCTGTAGGTTGCTTTGGGTAGTATGGAGATTTTAACAATATTAATTCTTCCAATTCATGGACATAGGATATCTTTCCATTTCTTTGTAGTATCTTCAGTTTCCTCTGTCAGTGTTTTACAGCTTTCAGAGTATAGGTCTTTCACCTCTTTCGTTAAGTTTATTCCTAGGTATTTTATTCTTTTTCACATGATTTTAACAGGATTGTTTTCTTGCTTTTCCTTTCTAATAGTTCTTTACTAACGTATAGAAAAACAACAGGTTTCTGAATATTAATCTTTTTTTTAATTTATTTATTCATTTATTTATTTTTGGCTGTGTTGGGTCTTCGTTTCTGTGCGAGGGCTTTCTCTAGTTGTGGCAAGCGGGGGCCACTCTTCATCGCGGTGCGCGGGCCTCTCACTGTCGCGGCCTCTCTTGCTGCGGAGCACAGGCTCCAGACGCACAGAGCTCAGTATTTGTGGCTCACGGGCCCAGTTGCTCCGTGGCACGTGGGATCTTCCCAGACCAGGGCTCGAACCTGTGTCCCCTGCATTGGCAGGCAGACTCTCAACCACTGTGCCACCAGGGAAGCCCTGAATATTAATCTTGTATCCTGCAACTTTACTGAATTTATTTATTCTAATAGTTTTCTGGTGGAAAATTTAGGCTTTTCTATATATGGTATTATGTCATCTGCAAATAGTGACAATTTTACTTCCCTTCCAAGTTTTATGCCTTTTATTTATTTTTCTAGTCTGATTGCTGTGGCTAGGACTTCCAATAGTGTGTTAAATAGACGTGATGAGAGTGAGCATCCTTGTCTTGTTCCTGATATTAGAGGAAAAGCTTTTAGCTTTTCACTGTTGAATATGATGTTAGCTGTGGGTTTGTCATAAATGGCCTTTATTATGTTGAGAGATGGTCCCTCTGAGAGATGTTCCCTCTGAGAGATGTTTGATGAGAGTTTTTATCATGAATGGGTGTTGAACTTTGTCAAATGCTTTTTCTGCATATATTGAGATGATCATGTGAATTTTATCCTTTCTTTTGTTAGTGTGGTGTATTACACTGATTGATTCGCAGAAATTGAACCATGCTTGTGACCCTGGAATAAATCCCACTTGATCGTGGTGTATGATTTTTTTGTTGTTGTGGCTGTGCTGAACAGCTTGCAGGATCTTAGTTCCCTGACCAGGGATTGAGCCTTCGCCCTCAGCAGTGAAAGTGCAGAATGCTAACCACTGGACATCCAGGGAATTCCCTAGGATCTTTTTTTATTGTTGAATTTGGTTTGCTAATGTTCTGTTGAGAATTTTTGCGTCTATATTCATCAAATATATTGGCCTGTAATTTTCTTTTTTTGTAGTGTCTTTGTCTTGTTTTGGTATCAAGGTAATTGTGGCCTCATAGAATGAATTTGGGAGTGTTCCATCCCCTTCAGTTATTTGGAACAGTTTGAGAAGGATGGGTATTATCTCTTCTCTATATGTCTGGCAGAATTCCCTCTTGAAGCTGTCCGGTCCTGGACTTTTGTTCACTGGGAGTTTTGTTTTTTTGGGTTTTTTTTAATAAATTTATTTATTCTCTTTATTTGTAGTTGAGTTGGGTCTTCATTGCTGTGCACGGGCTCTTTCTAGCTGCGGTGAGCAGGGGCTACTCTCCGTTGTGGTGTGTGGGCTTCTCATTGTGGTGGCTTCTCTTGCTGCAGAGCACAGGCTCTAGGCACGCGGGCTTCAGTAGTTGTGGCTCTCAGGCTCCAGAGTGCAGGCTCAGCAGTTGTGGCACACAGGCTTAGTTGCTCTGCGGCATGTGGTATCTTCCTGGACCAGGGCTTGAACCCATGTCCCCTGCATTGGCAGACGGATTCTTAACCACTGCGCCACCAGGGAAGCCCAGGGAGTTTTTTAAATTACTAATTCAATTTCACTACTAGTGATAGGTCTGTTCAGATTGTCTATTTCTTCTTGATTCAGTCTTGGACTTGTATGTTTCTAGAAATGTAGCAGTTTCTTCTGGATTGTCAAATTCGTTGGCATATAACTGTTGGTAGTATTTTCTTATGGTTGTTTGTATCTCTGCGATATCATTTTTCATTTCTCCTCTTTCTTATTTTATTTGGATCCTCTCTCTTTTTTTTTTTAATTGATCAGCCTGACTAAAGGCTTACCAATTTTATATTTTTAAAAAACAGCTCTTAGGGCTTCCCTGATGGCGCAGTGGTTGAGAGTCTGCTTGCCGATGCAGGGGACACGGGTTCGTGCCCCGGTCCGGGAAGATCCCACATGCCGCGGAGTGGCTGGACCTGTGAGCCATGGCCGCTGAGCCTGCGCGTCCAGAGCCTGTGCTCCGCAACGGGAGAGGCCACAACAGTGAGAGGCCCGCATACTGCCAAAAAAAAAAAACAAAAAAAACAGCTCTTGGTTTTATTGGTCTTTTTTATTGGGTTTTTTGTTTTGTTTTTTTTTTGATCTGTATTTTGTTTCTTCTCTGATCTTTATTATTTCCTTCCTTCTGCTGACTTCGGGCTTTGTTTCTTCTTTTTCTAATTCCTTTAGATGGTAGGTAGTTAGGATGTTTGAGATTTTTCTTGTTTCTTGAGGTACGCCTGTATTGCTATAAACTTCCCTCTTAGAATTTCTTTTGCTGCATCCCATAGATTTGGGAATGTGTTTTTATTTTCATTTGTCTTGAGGTATTTTTTATTTCCTTTTTGATTTCTTTTATGTACCCATTGGTTTTTTAGTACCATGTTGTTGAGTGTCTACATGTTAGTGTTTACCCCATTTTTCTTCCTGTAATTGACTTCTCGTTTTATACGGTTGTGGTCAGAAAAAATGCTGGATATAATTTCTATCCTCTTAAATTTGTTGAGACTTGTTTTGTGGTCTAGCATGTAATCTATCCTGGAGAACATTCCATGTGCACTTAAAAAGAATGTGTATTCTGCTGTTTTTGGATGAAATGTCCTGTAGATATTGATGCCCAGTTGAATTAAGTCCAACTGGTCTAATGTGTCATTTAAGACTACTGTTTCCTTACTGACTTTATGTCTGGGTGATCTGTCCATTGATGTAAGTGGGGTGTTAAAGTCCCCTACTATCTTTATCATTACATAATGCCCTTCTTTGGGTTTTGTTACAGACTTTGTTTTAAAGTCTACTTTGTCTAATATGAGTACTGCTGCCCCAGCTTTGTTGTTTCTATTTAAATGAAATGTCTTTTTCCATCCCCTTGCTTTCAGTCTGTGTGTGTCTTTAGTTCTGAAGTGAGTCTCTTGCAAGCAGCATATAGATAGGTCTTGTTTCATTATCCAGTCAGTCACCTTATGTCTTTTGATTGGAGTGTTTAGTCCACTGATATTTAAGGTTACTATTGATGGGTATGTATTTATTGCCATGTTGTTGCTTGTTTTCTAGTCGTTTTTTATAGTTCTTCTCCGTTCTTCTTTGTCTTTCTTACCTTGAGAGTTTGTTTTTTGTTTTGTTTTTTCACGTTTATTGGAGTATAATTGCTTCAGTGTTGTGTCTGTGTACCACAAAGTGAATCAGCCATGTGTATACATGTATCCCCATATCCCTTCCCTCTTGAGCCTCCCTCCCACCCTCCCTGTCCTACCCCTCTAGGTGGTCACAAAGCATCGAGTTGATCTCCCTGTTCTATTCAGCAGCTTCCCACTAGCCATTCATTTTACATTTGGTTGTGTATATATGTCAATGTTACTCACTTCATCCCAGCTTCCCTTTCCCCACCATGTCATCAAGTCCATTCCCTACATCTGTGTTTTTATTCCTGCCCTGCCACTAGGTTCATCAGTACTGGTTTTTTAGTTTCCATATATATGCGTTAGCATACAGTATTTGTTTTTCTCTTTCTGACTGACTTCTCTGTGTATGACAGACTCTAGATCCATCCACCTCACTACAAATAACTCAATTTCATTTCTTTTTGTGGCTGAGTAATATTCCATTGTATATATGTGCCACATCTTCTTTATCCACTCATCTGTCGATGGACACCTAGGTTGCTTCCATGTCCTGGCTATTGTAAATAGTGCTGCAGTGAACATTGTGGTACATGACTCCTTTTGAATTATGGTTTTCTCAGGGCATATGCCCAGTAGTGGGATTGCTGGGTCATATGGTAGTTCTGATTTAGTTTTGGGTTTTTTTTGTTGTTGTTTTTTTTTGCAATACACTGGCCTCTCACTGTTGTGGCCTCTCCCGTTGCAGATCACAGGCTCCAGACGCACAGACTCAGTGGCCATGGCTCATGGGCCTAGCTGCTCTGCGGCATGTGGGATCTTCCCGGACCGGGGCACGAACCCATGTCCCCTGCATCAGCAGGCGGACTCTCAACCACTGCGCCACCAGGGAAGCCCTGATTTAGTTTATTTAAGGAATCTCCATACTGTTCTCCATAGTGTCTGTATCAATTTACATTCCCACCAACAATGCAGGAGGGTTCCCTTTTCTCCACACCCTCTCCAGCATTTGTTGTTTCTAGATTTTTGATCATGGCCATTCTGACCAGTGTGAGGCGATACCTCATTGTGGTTTTGATTTGCATTTCTCTAATGATTAGTGATGTTGAGCATCCTTTTATGTCTTTGTTGGCCATCTGTATGTCTTCTTTGGAAAAATGTCTATTTAGGTCTTCTGCCCATTTTTGGATTGGGTTGTTTGTTTTTTTTATATTGAGCTGCATGAGCTGCTTGTATATTTTGGAGATTAATCCTTTGTCCTTCATTTGCAAATATTTTCTCCCATTCTGAGGGTTGTCTTTTTGTTTTGTTTATGGTTGCCTTTGCTGTGCAAAAGCTTTTAAGTTTCATTAGGTCCCATTTGTTTATTTTTGTTTTTATTTCCATTTCTCTAGGAGATGGGTCAAAAGGATCTTGCTGTGATTTATGTCATAGGGTGTTCTGCCTATGTTTTCCTCTGAGAGTTTTATAGTGTCTGGCCTTACATTTAGGTCTTTAATCCATTTTGAGTTTATTTTTGTGTATGGTGTTAGGGAGTGTTCTAATTTCATTCTTTTACATATAGCTGTCCAGTTTTCCCAGCACCACGTATTGAAGAGGCTGTCTTTTCTCCATTGTATATTCTTGCCTCCCTTGTCAAAGATAAGGTGACCATATGTGCGTGGGTTTATCTCTGGGCTTTCTATCCTGTTCCACTGATCTGTATTTTTGTTTTTGTGCCAGTACCATACTGTCTTGATTACTGTAGCTTTGTAGTATAGTCTGAAGTCAGCGAGTCTGATTCCTCCAGCTCTACTTTTCTTAAGATTGCTTTGGCTATTTGGGGTCTTTTGTGTTTCCATACAAATTGTAAAATTTCTTGTTCTAGTTCTGTGAAAAATCCCATTGGTGACTTGATAGGGATTGCGTTGAACCTGTAGATTGCTTTGGGTAGTATAGTCATTTTCATGATATCGATTTTGATTTGTGGTTACCATGGGGTTCATATATGGTGAACTTTGTACTAGCTTATTTAATTAGTTGACCCACAGCCTTTACTATATATTTGCTTTTACTGGTGGGACTTTTTCCTTTTCTGTAAATTCTTGTTCTAGCCTTTTCCACATAGAGGAGATCCTTTAACTCTTAGGGTCAGTGTAGTATTGATGAACTCTTTTAGTTTTTGCTTGTCTGAAAAGTTCTTTATCTCTCCTTTAATTCTGAATGATAACATTGCTGGGTAGAGTATCCTAGATTGTAAGTTTTTCCTTTCAGCACTTTAAATATATCTTATGACACTTGTTTCTCGTCTGAAAAGTTTTTGCAGAAAAATCCACGGATAGCCTTATGGGGGTTCCCTTGTATGTGATTGTTTTTCTCTTGCTGCCTTTAGAATTCTCTTTTTAACTTTTGCCATCTTTTAATTATGGTATGTCTTGGTGTGGGTCTCTTTGGGTTCATCTTGTTTGGGGCTCTCTTTGCTTCCTGTACCTGGATATCTGTTTCCTTCTTTAGGCACAGGAAGTTTTCAGTCATAATTTCATCAAATACATTTTTGACTCTCTTCTTCTCCTGCTGGGACCCTTATATGTGAATGTTAGTACACTTAACAATGTTCCAGAGATGTCTTAAACTGTCCTCATTTTTTTTAATGTGTTTTTCTTTTTTTTTTAATTTATTAATTTTTTATTTATTTATTTTTGACTGTGTTGGGTCTTTGTTGCTGCACGCGGGCTTTCTCTAGTTGCGGCGAGCGGGGTCTACTGTTCATTGTGGTGCGCGGGCTTCTCATTGCGGTGGCTTCTCTTGTTGCGGAGCACCGGCTCTAGGCATGCGGGCTTCAGTGGTTGTGGCACGCGGGCTCAGTAGTTGTGGCACGTGGGCTCAGTAGTTGTGGCTCGGGCTCTAGAACGCAGGCTCAGTAGTTGTGGCGCATGGGCTTAGTTGCTCTGTGGCATGTGGAATATTCCTGGACCAGGGCTCGAACCCGTGTCCCCTGCATTGGCAGGTGGATCCTTTTATTTAGTTCTTTATTTTTGGCTGCATTGGGTCTTCGTTGCTGTGCGCAGGCATTCTAGTTGCAGCGAGGGGAGCTACTCTTCGTTGCAGTGCACAGGCTTCTCTTTGCGGCGGCTTCTCTTGTTGTGCAGCATGGGCTCCAGGCGCGTGGGCTTCAGTAGTTGTGGCATGCAGGCTCTAGAGTGCAGGCTTAGTAGTTGTGGTGAACGGGCTTAGTTGCTCTGTTTTGGACCAGGGCTCGAACCTGTGTCCCCTGCACTGGCAGGCGGATTCTTAACCACTGGGCCACCAGGAATGTCCCATGTTTATCTGTTCTTTTTCCTAGTTCAAGTAGCGTTCTTATTACTAATGCTTTCAACTCTTTATCTGGTAAATTATTTACCTCTGTTCCATTGGTTGTTTTTTTTTTCATTTTTTTTTTCTTGTTCTTTCATTTGAAACAAATTCCCCTGTCTTCTCATTTTGCTTGGCTTTTTCTGTCTCTGTGAAATTAGGTGAAGCAGTTACCTATCCCAGTCTTTAAGGCATGTCCCCGTGTGGGAGCGTCCCTGTACGGTCTGCATGTGCCCGTTGACTTTGCTGGGAGAGCTGGAGCTGAAGTGGGCAAGAGTCATGTCTTCCCCCAGGCTGTGCTGGCAGCTGTCGCCTTGGTAGGGGGTGTGGCTGGAGATGTAAAGGGGCTGGAGCCAGAGCCAGGTGTGAGCTGGAGCTTCTTGTCTGTTCAGTGGCCGTGACTGCCCTGTCAGGGCGGGTCCCAGTTTGCTGGAGCAGCTGTCCTGAGGGTCGGGTCCAAGCTGGTTCTGTTCCAAGTGTGCGCTCTCCCTGCTCCCAGCAGCGGCATCTTTGCCCCCAAAGGGGAAGCAGTGCTGGAGCAAGAGGGGCCGGAGCAGGTGCTCAGCTCGGGCGGGGGGCGGGGGCGGGGCCGTGTGCTAGGGCGGGGGCGGGTGCTGGGGCGGGGCTGGGGCGATCCCGGGCAAACCCCCAGAGCCCCGGGCAGGCTTCATCTGCTTCCTCCGCCTTATTCCAGGAGTAAGCAAGCCGGCGCCCACGCCTCACGAGTGGAGTCTAGGCTTCTTACAGCCCTGCCGTTAGTCCCACTGGTTTTCAAGCCAGCCATGGTGACTCATTCTCTCGGTGTGGATCCTCAAGGCTGGGGTGCCCCAATATGTGGTCTGAACCACTCACTCCCCAAGGAGGAGCTCCAAGCCCATGCCGTCCCCCTCCTCCTCTGTGTCCCCTCCCAGGGGCACGAGCCCCGATGTGATCGCTTTTCTTCCCTTCCTTCCCGAGTCCGTTCGCATCTTTCTCACAGCCTTGGTTGCACAGGAGTCTCTGCCAGTCTCCAGTTTGCTTTCAGCGTGGATGTATTTTTTATGTGTTCGTGGTGGGCCGTGAGCTCTGTGTCCTACTCTGCCACCTTGCTCTCCTCTCCCTGAAAACAGATTATCTTTAAGCGCTGGCATCTCACTCAGCATGCGACATGCTTACTAGCCTAGAGGTCTTGCCAGGGGACGCGTGAGAACTGAGACCCACTCAGAACATCCAGCTCATCTTCTGTTCAAGGTCAGAAATGTATAGACTGAAAGGCAGAAGGAACAGCCCTCACTATTTAATTCCTATTTCTCTGTCTTTCTGTCTTGGGTGGGTGGGAATTCCTCTCTGTTGGGATTTGAGGAAAGTTAATAACTATCAGTTGAGTCTTACTAGTTTTCACTATTTTTCTTTAATTAAGCCGGTGATTCTTGGTGGGACTTTAAAACAGATTACTAAAGTTTGGGAGTTAGGATTCGGAGTAAATTTTAGTTTCTCTCTGTATTTTTCAGAGATGGAAAGCAAGGCTGGGGAAAGTTATCAGAAGCATGACTTGTGAACTGCAGAACAAGTGAAGAGAGTGGGACTTGGGTTGGGGTGGGGGGGAGCAGCAAGGCCAGGGGAGGTTTCCTGAAGGACAAGACAACTAAACAGAAGCTCAGAGTGCGTCAGCCAGCGAGGGAAGCAGTCGGGAGCGTTTCAGGCAGAGGGTCCGTGCCAGGGGCGGAAGCAGGAGAAACGGGAGGAGCCGGCCTTGTGAGCTGCGCTCGCACCTGGGGGTTGGGTCTGAAAGCAGTGGAGAGCTACTGACCGGTGTAGGCAGACTGCCTTTTAGAAAGAATCCGGTGACTTGGAGAATACATTGGAAGGGACTAATCTGGGGTACGGGCGAGGGGCACCACCGTTCTGGGAAGGAGCCTCAGTTATGACTGACTGCGGGACGCGTGGCAGCTTCTCCCTCGGCCGTCGCCGCGGGGAGCAGCAGACCTGGACCCGGCCTCTCAACTCAGTCTCCTCCCTCCTCGTCCACACGCGCCTTTGCTTGTGTTTGTAGGTGGCTGAATCCCACTCTGGCCAGATTAAGTGAAAAAATGGAAACGGGGGTGGGAGGCGAGGCGTGGTGGGGAAGCCATTGGGATTTGTCTGCCAGCCTTCAGGTGAGAACGGGAAACCCAAGCCGCCGCCCGGGACCCCCAGCCCACGGGGTGCTCGGACATTCTCCTCAGCCCCACAGCCTGGGGATGCGCCGTCTCTCTCAGGTCAGAATCGCAGACCCCGAGCTCGAGCAGAGTGGACTTGGTGGTCTTCGGGGACCCGCGGCGGGGGCCCAGCTGTGTAAGGGCCCTGCCAAGAGCCCCCCAGCAGCTCCCAGCGCGGTGGCTTGGGGCCACGTTGCTTTTTCTTGCCTCTGGGGCTGGAGTAAGCCTAGAACCAGGCTTCGTTTTGAGGCTTGCTTCAGCATCTTACCTGTTACAAGTGCTCAATAGATAGATTTTTCAATTAAGTATTAGAGTAATGTGTCATAACATTTGACCTTTCATTTAATTCTTGTTCCCAGAAGTTAAAGGCTCACTGAAGGAATCTTTTGAAAAGCAACTGGTTTCAGACTAAACCCCCCTTACTTTTGACTCGTAAACCAATCGGTTTGTGCTTCTGGTCCTGGAACAACAATCCGAACGCGTGGTTTGCCGTAGTAACTGCTGGAGCGAGGGTCCCCCGCCTGGTGGGGGGAGCAAGGACCCAGGCCGGGTACCCAGTCAGCGGGTTCGTCACAAGAGGCCCGGTGGTGCTGGAACCACCTTCCTCCGCGACACCTGGCTTGTTCTCTGCTCAGCAGGGCCGGTCCCCAGCCCGAGAGCCGTCCTGTCACAGCTCAGGGCGGCGTTTCCGGGTCCCTCGTCGCCGGGTTGCCGACGCCGTCGTCTTTGTTTAGGGAGCTCCGGGACGAGGAGCTGGGGAGGCTCTGTGCCCGGGTCTGTGCGCTACTGCGAGAGGAGGACTGGGGTCCCGACGCCCCGGACGCCCTGCGGAGGCTCTTCCTCATCGTCTCGGCCACGAAATACAACAGGAGGTGAGCGCACGCGTCCCTGGGGCATCGCGGGGTGGGGGCGCTGCCTGGCCCGGCCCCGGGGGGGTGACACGCCCCCTCCCCCCAGGCTGGAGAGGCCTTGCCTGGCACTGCTGCAGACCACCCTCTGCTCGCCTACCTGCCCCGAGCAGCTCCAGCTGCTCTGCGCCGCTGTCCTGAGAGAGATGTCGCCCTGCGACAGCCTGAGCCTCTCCTGTGACCACATCCAGAACACGCGGCAGCTGGGCCTCGTGGCCTCTGTGCTCTTGGCCCAGGTAACGTGACTGCCGCCACCCTGCCCTTGGTGGCCCTGGGGCCTCGATGAACCAGCAGGCTGCGTGCTCCCCGTGGGGCGGGCAGGCTCGGCTGGGCCCTTGTCACCCAGCAGCCCTCCCCGCTCCACCCCCATTCCGGGTGGGGGGATGAGCCAGGGCTGTGAGGCTGATTCAGGCTGCAGGGCCGGGGCTGCCCTCGTGACGTTCCGGACGCCCGAACCAGGTGGCATTCGTGACGCGCAGGAACACGTTCTGCTGTGGGGTTTGCAGGGTGACCAACAGCAGGTCAGGAGCTTGGCCCAGCGCGTCCTCAAGGTCCTGGAGAGCCGGCAGCCCGAGGGGCCCAGCCTGAGGCACCTCCTCCCTATCGTGTCCAAGGTCACCAGCCTGGCCCCGGACGCCCTCCGTGAAGGTCTGCACACATCCCGCCACTGGGGGCGAGGGGCCGCCAGGGCTGCTGCTGGTTCCTAGGAAGACCTGCGGCAGCCCAGGCAGCGCGAGCCTGCGGGACTTAACTCGGTTCCTGCGGTGTCACCCCCGCCCTGCACAGAGCAGACCAGGGCGCTCAGCAAGCGGCTGGGGGACTGGCTCCGCTACGCCAGCGTCCAGCAGGCGGTCGCCCACTCCTCCGGGGGCTTCTTCTCCACACCTAGAGCCCGGCAGGTGAGGCTGGGGCACTCGGAGCTCCGTGTCCCCAGGCTGCCTCAGCCGGCCTGGCCTGCAGGCCGCCACCCGCTCCTCCTTCCTGGTTCCAGAACGAGCGCGCTCTCCTCGCTCCACTCGGGCATGCGGGGGTGCCTTGGGTCACAGCCCCCGAGCCTGTGGCGCGCTCTGTGGGTTGAGGCCCGGAACACGCGGGCAGGGACCGTATTTGACCGAGGGCTGCGTTTTCAGCTCAAGTGCCTGCGCTCACGCACCCTGGGTGGGGGCGGGGTGCCCGTGGTCCCGGAGAAGCGTGGACGGCCAGGGCGGTGGCTCGCGCCCCATGCCGCCTGTTCTTGGCCCTTCCCGGGCCCTGCAGCGCCGGCTGACCTTCCTTGCCTCCTGCAGCTGGGCCCTGTCACCGAGGTGGACGGGGCAGTGGCCACGGACTTCTTCACGGTGCTGTCCACGGGCCAGCGCTTCACGGAGGACCAGTGGCTGAACGTGCAGGCCTTCTCCATGCTGCGGGCCTGGCTGCTGGACAGCGGCCCTGGGGGCTCCAGCGCCCCGGACGCAGGTAGGACGCAGGCAGGACGTGCTGGGCCCCTGGGCGACGTTGGCTGAGCCCTGTGGTCTCCAGCAGGCCTTTCCCAGACGTGCTGAGAAGCCAGATGTCGACAGGACTGTTGCAACAGCTTCTCCAAACTCTTCCTCCTCTGCGAGCCACTAGCAGTTATAGACGGTCTGGGCTCATCTACACCACCGCGTCCCGTTGGGGTGGCAGCAGGCGGGACAGGGCGCAGGCCTTGGCAGGCGGCGACGGCAGCCCTCCTCGCACCCTGCGGAGTCCTTCTCTGTCCTGAGCCCTCGTTCTCTCTCCCAGACGACAAGTCGGAGCTGGAAGGCTCCACCCTGTCCGTGCTCTCGGCCGCCTCCACCGCCGGACACCTGCTGCCGCCCCAGCAATGGCTGCGGGAGAAGGCCTTCGAGTACTGCCAGCGCCTGCTGGAGCAGAGTAACCGGCGTGAGTCCCGG